>NC_092876.1:215059027-215414027 GCF_028372415.1 Notamacropus eugenii
CATACGTTTATCCGGTTTGGCCAACCAAAGATCTGGGACAGGTAAGGTAAGACTCGGGTAGCCCTCAGGCCTCTAGGCCTGGCAATGTATGATGATGGGCCAATCACATAGTAAAAAAAAATGTAATAGATGGAATATCAATGGAACTCTCATATTCTAAAGACACAAAAAAGAATAAGAGAAGGGTATCCAGCATATTGGATATATCCAATATCAAAAATTGATGTTCAGACTTAGGAAAGAGTTTTCACAGAATGAGAAAGCATGGAATAGTTTCAATCTGCATTAGTAGCCCTCTACTGTACACCCACCAAGGCAATTATTGGTCATTCAAAGAAGTCTAAATTAATCACTTTAAGTTTTATTCTGAGAGTCTCTCTCACTAGGAAAACATCACCTGTTTTCCATCTCCGGAATGTGTGGAACTTCATTTTGTTCTTTATGTTTACGTAGTATAAAAACCAAAAAATGCTCCCAGCCAAAACTTGAGATTTATATAACTCCTCTAGCTCTTAGATATTAAAATAAATAAAAATAATAAAAAAATAAATAGCAAATCATTCAACTAAAATCATAAATACCAAGCTTTTATTATTATTCACTGTACACCAGGATACCATAGAACAATATAGACTATGCATTGATGAGCAAAAACTATAAGTAGGAAAAATTGCTTAGTCCTATTAAAAAGTCATGGAAAGTCTTTTGGAATCAACTATTTCAAATCAGTAAGCCTATCCTGGCCTTGAAAAACATTCAGAAATCAGATTTTAGAACAATATATAAAAGATTCACATTTTGCTTTTACTTTTCCTATCTCCGAATCCTATCTCTCCCCATATCACGTTTACTTTCCCAAGATAGTCCCATTCTGTTTCCCACAGTCCTCTAATGGTTTGTTTATGTGCAGATTTCTTGTAGATCCTTTATCCCCAAGCTAATTCCCTCCCCAACTTCTCTATATCCAGTTAAAGATGATGCTAGTTTTCTAGTCATGCAAAATGAAAACCTCAAGGTCAGCTTTGGGTTTTCCCTTCACTTTTTGCCCCCACATTAAATTAATTACCTAGGTTTTTTTTATTTTTACCTCTGAAATATCTCTCACATCTCTCACCTGCTTTCTCTTTCCATTGCCAACAATCTTGTTTCAGTAAATATGGAGGTAGGTAAGTAGATAGAGAGAGAGAGATTAGACAGATAGATAAATAGATAGATTCATAAGTGGAAAGAAGGAAGGAAGGAAGGAAGGAAGGAAGGAAGGAAGGAAGGAAGGAAGGAAGGAAGGAAGGAAGGAAGGAAGGAAGGAAGGAAGGAAGGAAGGAAGGAAGGAGGGAGAGAAGGGAAGATAAAACATACATGTATATATCCAGTTCTAAACTCTTTCCTGACTCTGGTCCCTTGTTCATACATTCCTGCTGAATATATCTTCTATCAGCATCTCAAACTCAAATATCCAAAATGGAACTCATTTCTTTCCCCTAGTAAACTTGTCCCTCCTCCAAATTTCCCTATTTACATTTAAGGTGCATAGGAAATGTGATTTTAAAAAAAGTTCCTTTCTTAAGAGCTATTTCCCCAGAAATTCTGGTGCAAAAGGATAATAAACTTTTGACCACATAATCATGGGGAAAAAACATCATCTGATTCTTTGCTATGTATCAATACACTCAACTATCAATCTTAGCAAGAGTTTAATTCAATATTTAGGGCAAGTAGGTAGTACATTGGATAGAGTGCTGGTCCTGGAGTCCTGAAGACCTAAATTCTAAAAGAGCCTCAGACACTTGCTAGCCGTGTGACCTTGAGCAAGTCACTTGGCCTCTGTTTGCTTCAGTTTTCTCATCTGTAAAATGGGGATGGTAACAGTTTCTACCTCTCAGAATTGTGAAAATTAATTAGAAAATAATTGTAAAACACTTAGCACGGTGTCTGACATGGAATAAGTGTTATATAAATGTTAATTTTACCATTATAATTATTATTGCAAAAAAGGGAAGAATCCATCTTAAACTGCTTCAGTCTCTAACTGGAGGTCTTATAAATATCAAGGTCCAATTTTAAAAGGAAAGTTCATAGAAAATTCAAATTGTTATTTTTTGCAAAATGTTTTTTAATTTTTTTTTCTTTTTGTAAAGGTCATGATTTTCTCCTAGATCATGGTAACAAAACTTGATAAATTCCTACATAGTTTCCCACACAGGCCCTAACTTGAGAAGCAACATTTCACAATCTTTATATATAGATATGTAGAAATTAAGGCTTTATGAACTGATGCTGAGTGAAGTGAGCAGAACCAGAAGAACACCATACACAGTAATAGCAACATTGTGTGATGACCAACTTTGCTGTATTTAGCTCTTCTGAGCAACACAATGATCCACTCACATCCAGAGAAAGAACTATGAAATCTGAATGCAGATTGAAGCATACTATTTTCTTTTTTTATGTGGTTGTTTTTTGTTTTTTCTTTCTCATAGTTTTTTTTCTTTTGTTCTGATTCTTCTTTCACAACATAACTAATGTAAAAATATGTTTTATATGATCATACATGTACAGACTATATCAGATTCCATATCATCATGGGGAGGGGAGAAGGAAGGGAGAGGAGAAAAAATTAGAACTCAGAATCTTATAAAAGCAAATAGTGAAAACTAAAAAGGAATTAAGGCTTTAGTCATACATCCAGCAATGATAAACAAATTCTTTCAATCATCCATCATATCTGAAGGTTCAATTTTGAAGGGTGCAGAGCATTGGGTATTGGAAAAATGTGTTCTTAGGGTGAAGTGTATTTAAATGATTTAAAGGACTGTTTTTAAAGTATCTAGTCAACTCTTTGTCTTCTTAACCCTCACAAGAATGCTTTAACTAACTGATAGCTAGACATAGTAGGATGAAGTCTCATAAAGTCTCTTCCCTTCAGATTTGATGCATGGCTGGTTGAGATTGATTTCCATCTGCTATCTGAACCAAGTAATTCCCTTTTCTCTTAAAATTAATATTCAATAAACAGGATTAAAAAATCCAGGGGATGTGAGAGCATCAAAACTGATGTTACAAACAAGCTGAAAAGAAGCAACCCTAGCAATCATCTTCCTAGTCACCTCGGTGGACAATATCAGAGTCATCCTTGATTCTTTTCCTTTTCTCTCACACTCATATCCAATCAGTTGACAATGTTTATCAATTCTGTCTGCTCATACTTGCACTCATTCTGTTTTATATGTTTGTTCAACCACTACACAAATCCAGGCCATCATCACCTATTATATAGACTTCTATAATAACCTCCTAATTAGCGTCATTATTACTAATCTCTCTCCTCTCCAATTCATCCTCACCCCAGCTCCCACAATCATTTCTGAAAGGCACAGGTCAGGTCGCTTCGCAATTCAAAAATCTTCATCACTTTGCCAATGGTTCTACACTCAACACTTGAGGTTCTCCTTCATATGGATCTAGTCTACCTTTCTACCTTTATATCATATCTATATTTATATCATATTACTTACCTTCACAAATACTACATTCCAGTCAAAGTGGAATTCCCCAAACTCAACATTGTCTCTATCAGCTCCATCCGGTAACACAATCTGTCTCCTGCGTAAAAGACACACCTTCATCTTTACTTTTCAGAATCCTTGTTATCCTTCAAAGTCAAATCTCAATGTCATCTCTGTAAAGTCTTTACTGCTCTTCCAAGTGGTTGGTGCTCTCTGTCTCCTCAATTTATCTTGCATTGATTATTTTTGGATTATTCTTGATTCATATTGTTTCTCTTGCCAATAAATGTCAGCTCCTTGGAGACAAGGACTATTTTGGTCTCGCCGTTGCATCCCCAGCTCAGCGTCTTGCTCATGGTAAGTATTAGGTGCATGTGAGTTGGATTACATTGATTTGACTTGAATTGGACAGAATTGAAGACTTCTCTTATTCTTTCCAATCAGACGCTATCTCTTTCTCCTCTAAACCTCTATAGAATTTTTATTAAACCTTTAAATTATAGAATTTTCTAGCTGGAAAGAAGTGTAGAAAGGCAAGTTGTCTATTTTACAAATGAGACCCTATAACCTTCTGTGGGCCACTCAGTGACAGAATAAAGTTCTCTTGACTCCCAGTCTAGTGCTCTTGTCAGCATTTTTTTTTTCATTTTCTGACTGACATCCTAGCGGCTTGTCTAAATGCTTTGCCATTTCCCAGTTGATTGCAAGTCAAGTTCCATGAGGACAAGAATTATGGATTGCTTGTCTTTATATTCCCCACATCATTTGAGACAATTCATTGCACAGTGTAAGTATTCAGAAATATCTAGCAAATAAATTAGAAAGAAAAGCATTTTAAAATGTGTTTTTTGTGTCAACATTTGTTCCACTAAACATATTTTACTCAATATCTTTATAAACCATAAAAAACATACATTTGTAACAATATTTCATCATGGAGAGATCATTCACAATGCATGTTCACAATGCAGTTTTGTTCTGCTTCTTTGTGTGATCCATACTATATAACGAATATTAAAATTTTCAAAACTTGATTCAGTGTGTGAAGCTCATTTGGCAAGTTTTCAAAGTGTTATTTCAAAGGAGTTAGTTTTATCCAAAATCTTCTCAATTTCAGTATTTTCATGTCATATCAACGGAATGGCATTGTTTCAGTGAAGAAATGGATAATGCTATGGTCCCAGATGCCACATCCTGAGTGTAACACTTGGAAAAATCTGTTGTCATCGAAAAGTTAGAGCCAGGAAGATTAAGGCATCAACATCAGGGGAGTAAACAAGTCAAATCTCATCGGCAGACCTTTCTTTGGCAGTTGTAGCTAAACTGATGAATTCAAAGACAAAGTTTGTGTGCAGTAACTTTAGAACATTCATTGAATACAAAGTTGAAAGAAAAGAGCATAGATAAATTCTACACAGTTCTGTGGCAAGCATAACCTAGCATACCTATTTCAAAATTTAGATCAAGTCTAACTTGCATCACACACTATTTGTAATCATTAAATATTATTTGATGAAGAGGTCCTAATTACTTATTCTTCCTAGTTCTGACATTCTTATTTCTGCAACTTTTAATCATAACCAACCTCTTATTTTTTTAATTTTAGATTTAAAAGGAAACTCAGAAGTCACCTACTCCAACACCTTCTAAAGAATAAATTCCCTTCGCAGTGTCCAATCCAATCCCTCTCCTGAAAAAAAAAAAAACATGTTAAATTTGTATTATGTACAAAGCACTATGCTGAGTACTGGACACTGTTAAGGACGTTATTAGAGAACTGTTTGACTGGGAGAAAAAAAGGAGTGAAATTTGGGAGAAAAACTAGTGCTGAGAAAAAAACTAGAATCTAAGGGGAGTTTTAGATTGTATCTTAGACAATTAGGAAATGACCAATCAAACTGTAGTATAGAAATATAATGCAATATGACAATATACTAGAATATTATTACTCCATGAGAAATGACAAAAGATAATTGAAGAAAATTTATTTAAAAAGGACAGCAACGTTGAAAAGGAAAACAACTTTGAAAGACTCATAAATTCTAATTAATGCAATGACCAACTACATATCCTAAAGACCTATAAGGAAATATATTCCTCACCAGGAAGTGGGTCCATCACAGAGAGGTGATGGACACAATACACAGAAGGAGATACGCATTTTTTAACATGGCCATTGTGTGGATTAATTTTGGTTAAATATGCTGATTTGTCATGAGCTTTTTTCTTCTTTCTCTTGGTTAATGGGAAGAGGGTCAGGGAAGAGGTAGGTGAATAATAAGGATGAAAAAAGAGGGACATTGAAACCTTCTTTAATGGACAGGAGAACACAGAAGGGAGCTAAAGAAAAACAGTACAGTTTTGAAAGTAACATATAGAAGTTATATGCTTTTTAAAAATAGGCAGTAGGAAATGGAAATGCATGGCTTCATAGAGAATCCATGTTTTGTGTTTTACTTTGCTTATGGAAATTATCTTTTTCAGTGTTTAAGTTCAGAATGCAAAAAACAACAATTAAAAATTAAATGAAAAAGAAATAAATGTGAGAAGCATAGAAATAATAACCAAAACCAAAGGAGATGATAAGCTCATCAAAGGCAAAAGTATATAGAGAGAAGTCCCAGACAGCAAAGGTTCTTAACCTTGGACAGAATTCAGGGAGTCTGTGAAGTTTGATGGGGAAAATATTTTCAAAACTATATTCCAACATAATTCTTTTTTTGTAATCCTATGTTTTTACTGTATGCATTTAAAAATATTATTCTGAGAAGTCAATAGGCTTCGCCAGACTGTCAAAGGTAACCATAACACAGAAAATGTTAAGAACCGCTGACCTACTTATTTTTAAAATATATAGAGAACTGAGTCCAAATTTATAAGAGCACAAGTCATTACTCAATTGATAAATGGACAAAAGATGTGAACAGGTAGTTTTCATATGAAGAAATTAAAGTTAACTATAGTCATATGGGAAAATGTTCCAAATCACCACTGATTAGAGAAATGCAAATTAAAAAAACTCTGAGGTACCACATCATACCTGTCAGATCAGCTAACACGACAAAACAAGAAGATGATAAATGTTGAAAAAGATATGGAAAAACTGTAACACTAATGCATTATTGGTGAAGTTGTGAACTGATCCAACCATTCTGGAGAGCAATTTGGAACTACACCAAAAGAGCTATAAAACTGTGCATGCCCTTTGACCCAGCAATATGACTCCTAAGTCTGCATCCCAAAGAGATTATAAAAATGGGAGAAAGTACCCATGTGTACAAAAATATTTATAGCAGCTCTTTCTGTGGTGGCAGATGATTGGAAACTAAAGGGACACCCCTTAGTTGAGGAATGGTTGAACAAGTTATGGCATATGAATATAATGGAATACTATTGTCCTATAAGAAATGATGAGCAGGCGAACTTCATAAAAACCTGAAGAGACTTACATGAACGGATGCCAAAAGAAGTGAGCAAAACCAAGAAAACACTGCACACAGTAAAAGCAACATTTTGCAATGACTAATTTTGATAGACTTACCTCTTCTTAACAATGCAAGGATCTAAGACAACTCCAAAAGGACAAAGAGGGAAAATGCTATCCACGTCCAGAAAAAGAACTGTGGAGTCTGAATGCGGATCAAAACATACTATGTGTTCTCTTTTTTGTTTGTCTGAATCTTCTTTCTCATGATTCCTCCCATTTGTTCTAATTCTTCTTTAAAACATAACTAATGTGAAAATATGTTTTATGTGAATGTATATGTAGAGCATATGTATGATTCACACTGTCTTGGGGTGGGGGGAGGAGGGGGAGAAATTTTAGAACTCAAAATCTTATGGAAGTGAGTGTTGAAAACTAAAATCAAATTAATTAATAAAATAAAGGACCCCGAACTAGAGTATTTTTCTCCTCCACACTCAGTAAGGAGCATAGTTGACAAAAGAGATCGATACCAACCATCAGAGATAATGTCATTCTTGCAATGGTATGAAAATGTTACTCTCTAGGATTTCCTTTACATTGTCCAGCAGACTTCTTCCCAGAAGTAAACAGACAATAAATACAATGAAAAAATTTTCTTTTCTATTACTCTTCTTTATCACAATAAATTGGATGCTATATTTGCAAGACTATTGTAATTATTTAACTAACATAACAACCTTATCTTATAGACAGGAAAACTGAATCACCATTCAAAATCCTAAGTGATACAACATGTGAATGGGAAGAATGCTGATTACAAAGTATTCTGCTATGATCCAAGATGAACCTTCAGTCAGGAGAAAAGATGGAGAGGAACCTTTTCTGAACAACTGAACACTACTCTTTTTTTCTAACCCTTAACATGCTGGCATTCCAGATAACTACAGTGTTTTCCTAATGTAACCAATCTCTTCTAAAATAGATTCTCTTTATGCTTCATTGACAGCATAAAATATATAACAGAAAGAAACCTGAGGGACAATCTAATCAAATTTACTCATTTCGCAGAAGAGGAACCTGAAAAGTGAGGTAACTTGGCTAAGTTTACACACAAATTGAATAAGGTACCAACAAACGCAGGACTCAAATCTGGGTGTCCCCAATGTAAATCTCTAAATGGCACAGCATGAACTTTTAAAACACTGCCCAATTCTTAAAGGCATCAAGGAAATGCACACATAAAGAAGAATAGATATTATAGCAAATCCTGTGAAAGTAACACGTAAGCATGAGTTTCTTCATCTTTAAAACAAGTTCAATTCAACAGGTAAGAGAAAAAAATGTAAAGCCAACCGAACAAAGCATCTGTTCAGGACTACAAGTCTTAACCAGACAACTAGTAGAGTAAGGATTGTACAGCCATGGCTTTCTTGTTGCAAAGTCCTGGGAAGCCAGTCAGAATGGAAAGCTGAATTACCATAGGAACATAGACTTCTGCATTTTTCCTTTTCTCATACAAACTTTACATGAGAGCTACTAATAAGTATCACATTTCTTGGCTAAGAGAAAAATCTTTAGATGTTGATAACTTGGCATTATCCAAGGCTGGAAATGTGACAGCTTTCAGGGCCCTCCTACTGGGTGCATCTCCTTCTACAGAGAAAAGTAGGGAAAGAATTGATACAAGATGAGAGGCTATACCACACAGGGTTCCAATTCCATCCCTATTCCAACTAGGATTTTAAAAAAATGTAATTTGGGATCTTTTTCTTAAAATATTAAAGAGACAGAATGTCATTTACCCAAACCTATCTAGCCTCTTAAGTGGTCCTATTCCTACCTGTCTGTTCATTCAGGTTCATCGTGGTAATCATATGATCTTTCACAGGACTAAGTAGAATTATGTTGTTCTGTCCACGTATGATCACTGGCATTCTATTCATCTTGAATAAAAATCAGCAAAGGGTCCAAATGAGACTAGTTTCCATGTAAGTGAATGAGGGTGCAAATGAAGAGGCTTGATTATGTGCTTAAGGAATTTGCCAGATAAAGAACGGAAAATGAAGGAGGTTCCCATCAGTAGGGGGATGACTCAACAAATTATGGTATATAAATTTAATGGATATCAATACTATTGTGCCATACTAATACTATTAATTAATGCTATTGTGTCCAATAATGCTAATGTGCCTTAAGAATTACAAAAGGGAAGATTTCAATGAAATCTAAAAAGACTTGCATAAACTGATACAAATTGAAGTGAATAAATAAATATAACTATAATATATAAATATCTATACAAATATAATAAATAAACCAGGAGAAAAATCTACATTATCACAGACACCCTGTATAAACAAACAATGTGAACGCCGATTAGAGGGATGAGGCATGATTATTTCAGAGAACTGATAATAAAGAATACTGCTCATCTCCTGTCAGAGAGATCATGGACTTAGAAGGCAGAATGCAAAACATTTTTTGGTAATGACCAGCAGAGAGATTTCTTTTGCTTGACTATGCATAGTAGCTGCAAGGTTTTTGTTTTTATTTTTTAATGTTTGGGTAGGGGAGATGGAAGAGAGATAAAATAGGTTGTTTTTCATTTTAAAAAATTAGAAAGGAAGTTTCCATAGAGATTTCTCTCTGAGTTAGGTGAAATAGATGAAGTTAAAATTGGAGATACATCTGTAACTGTATGAAGAGACATTATCCAGAAAGCAACCATTAACTGAAAAGCAGGGTGATACACTGGATCTGGTGACAGAAGACCAGGGTTCAAATCCTTCTTCTCTTATTGACAACCAATGTGATCTTGGGCAAGTCATTTAACCCCTTTAAGTCTGAATTTCCTCATCTGTAAAATGAGAGGGTTCCCTTCTAAATCCATATCTAGACTTTTTAGCAATAACCATGGTCATTATTATTGTGTCTGTAAGTTTTAAAATAACTTTACATGGATAATGCATTCAAGAACTATCCCATAGTCCTTGAGAGTGGTTTTCTTTTCTTTCTTTTTTTTTTATAGATTCAGGGTTCAAAGAATTTTGTCAGGTAGCTCTGTATTAGGGTTGGGGACAGTGTTTTCCTGAACAGGACTTCTCAGTTAATAAAGCTTTATTTGATATTTTATACTCCTACTCTAAATATACATAACTAAGTGGAAATTAGAAAGGCAGAAGATATCTATATCAGATTCCTCTGAATCATGAGGAAAATAGACTTCATTCTATCTTCATCTGGGCATTGTCAAAAGCTGTAAGTATGATGTGACTATATTACATAAAATAAATTAAATAATAGACATTTTAGAAAGATACATGATATATTTTAAGGAGATTACTATGAAACAGCCCAAAATATTGGTCTAAATGTGAGCATTCTCTCTAACAAACAACTTGAATCAATGCAGTGATTAACCATGATTCGAGAGGATTGATGAGGAAGCAAATTACAGTCTTCCATGCATTCCGTTCAATGTAAGTCTTACCCACGTGGCACCATAAATTCACCACATGGAGTCCACCCAACATCATAAGGACCCTCTTCATGTTCTCCTGAACATTGACATATCAATGGAGCATCCAGGCCGCCGAGGACTGTCTTTCACTCTGTTTACATGATTGACCTATCTTTTTTTTTCCAGTCAAATAGTTAATAGCATTCTTTACAATGTTGCCCCTGCATGATTCTTCATTTTTATGTATTGTACCCCTCCTTTTTGATCTTTGAAGTATTACTGGTCTTGCAGCTATACTTGATCACCAGAAGGATAATGCTATTTAATAGATTTATTTCAGGAAAAAGCTTGAGGTCATCAAAAGACCTGTTAAATTTCTCAAATTGAAGTGTGGTAAAGCCATTATTTTGACTATTCTCCCCAACAGCTAATGAAAATAGTTTTTAACATAAGCAGTTTATTTGTGCTTTGGTTCATTTCTCTAAAACACAAAAGAGTTCCACCTATTTGGCCCTCTTGCACTGGAGAAGCTTTAAATATCTGATACTTTAAAAAAAACTACAAGACTGAGATTCAATTACCTAATTATTATCAAATTTGCTAGAAAGAGTTAGAGCCCCACACTTTTCTTATAATGATGAAGCTAAAATGGCCAAAGCTGGAAGTAATTTCAGAGTTGTCATTATGTTGTCTATCCAACAATCTCTGGCACATCTCTGGCTATGAATTAATATCCTGCTTAAGCATGCCTGCGGTCTTAGCAAGATGAGTGCTACCTTGAGCTGAATCTTTCCTTGAGCAAATGCATTTGCAAACTTGAGGTTAAAAGAAGACTGCTTCTTTGTATTGTTGTTGTGTAACTATTCATGTATATTTCTATCTCATTGGGGATCATTAATTTCAATAATAAAATACCATTTTGAAAAAAATTTTACTCACCCTAACTTTGTCATGTTCCATGAAAATTCTGTTTCCAGATCATTTGTTCTGGCAACTGTTAAGATTGTCAAAGCAGTGAATTTATTCCTCTGAGGGCTACTTTGATTCACTAAGTTAAGCATTGTTGGGAATAAAATATTTAAGGATTTCTTTTTTTCATTCACCATATAACATGCTACTATTCTATGCACAGTTCACACAATGAGATAAAGATTATTCATTTCTAGGCTGGTCTTTTGGTCCCTTCCAAATGTTATATATTAGCTACTGAGCACACCTATGGGATGCCTATCAATTGAGGAATAGCTAAGCAAGCTATGATATATAAACAGAATGGAAGACTAATGTGCTATAAGAAGTAACAAAGGGGAGGATTTCCAAGAAACCTGGGAAGACTTACATGAACTGAAAGAGTAAAGTGAGCAAAACCAGAAGAATTTATACAATGACACAATATTTTAAAGACAAGCAACTTTGAAAGACTTAGGAACTCTGATCAGTATAATTGACCAACCACTATTTAAGATGAAACATGCCGCTCATTTTGTGATAGGCAAGGGGCTTAGAAGGTAGAATGAGAAACATGGGGGGAAGGGGAGAAGTGGGAGGGAGTGGTATGGAGAAGGCAGACTTTTCTTTTGCTTGACTATAAGTGTTCGTAACAGAGGTTTGTTGGACTTTTCTTTCTCTGTGGGAGAGGGCTAGGAGGGAGAGAAAGTAGATTTTGACTGATTGAGCGCATCTCTTTGGAATGCATTATAGTTCTACCTACAGGTCTTAGTTGTCCATTCCAATCAACATATTGAATACTTATGAAGACAGTAACTCCTGAGTATAAATTTTACATCAACCCAACCAGACACAATCTATAGCTTTTCCTACATTCCAGATGACTGGTACCATACTATAAACAGTATGCTTGGACTGAAGAAGAATGCTTGAACTAAAATCTGTAAGTCAGTATGATTCTATCCATATGAGTGGATATGGGAAAGTGACTGATCAATTCAGTTTAAAAGATCAGCCTAGCTTACAGAAATTTTCATTTGTAACTGGTTGATTTGTTGTTCTAATATAGCCAATATACTAGAACTTATCACAAAGACTGAACACATTTTAGTGTTTAAATGACAATACCATAACATGGGTTATCTACAAATTCAACTCACCAAATATTTAATACATTCCTACTCTGTACAAATAACAATACCATGCCAGGCACTCGGGGACACACAATTTTTTTTTAAGTGATTATATGACACATGGATAAAGAAAAAAAAGAATTAAAGTAATTGTACTACAGGGCTGAATTCCTAGAGACAATGAAAAGCTACTTAAATTCAATCCTCAAAGGTTGAAATACTCCTATCCCTTCAGGCACTGCCCATCACAGTAATTCTGAACCCATGGTTATCATTATTTAAACCCCATTCTCTGTTTTCAAATGGTTCCTGTCTTACTCCTATCCCACTCTACTCAACCTTCCCCTACAAAGCTCCACTCTAAAACTACCTTCCAGTGTGTTCCTTAGAATGCCTGCTCCATCTGTAAAAGCTTACCTTCCTATTAAACCTTGAGCTTTCTCATTTCTTCTATCTTCTTGCACTGACTCATTCCTGATAACACAGCTTCCCTGGATATCTTTTACAGCACTGGTTGCTTTGTCACTCCCCTCTCTCACTCATCATGGTGAGGGAGTTAGATCACTTTTTGATTCCTATTACCATTTCCAAGCTCCCTCTTTACCTCCATCATTCAGTAACCTCTCCTCCTTTGTGCTTCATTCAATCCATCTTTGTCACTCAATCAAAATTCTGGTAGCTGTTATTTACTGACCTCCAGGATTCTCCCCTTCCTTTTTCAAAAGTTCAGTACTTGTCTCAGCGTCTTCCTCTCCTTTCCAAATTTTCCCTAGTACTAGGATACTTCAGTATACATAATGATACTCCCTCAAACTTCCTAACCTCAAAGTTCCTCAACTTATTGATTTCCCATGACTTATTCTTCCACCCCACCTCAACTACACGCAGAAAGCAGAATACCCATGATCTAGCCATCACTCACAACTGTTCTACTTCCATGTCCGTGAACCCTGGAATTCCTTTTGTGATCATAATCTGTTGTTGTTCTACCTGTCCCTCTGCTTTGCAACCCCTAACCCTGTTCTTCATCCTCATTATGACCTCCAATAGCTCAAACCTTCAATTCTTTCCAAGACCATCACTCTTTCACTGACTACACACTCTTCCCCTCTCCATATTAACATCAGTTCAGCTCTACACTGTACTCTACTCTCATCACCTTGCTTCCTTATCTTATTCTTGGCCTTGCCCTGCCCAGACCTAGCCATGAATTATTTCCATCATTTGCTACTTATTCACAGGCTGCTAGATGAAGCTGCAGAAAATCACAAAACCATGCTGACTAGCTCCATTACAAGTATATGCTACATAATCTTAACTGGTCTCACTGCAACAAAAGGCATTTGTGCCTTTTACACCTCTCAATTCGCTCACCACAGTGGCTTTTCCGATCCTTTTCCTCCCTTCTTAAATCTCCCACAACTTCCCATTTCCCATACTGTATTTCACTGAAAAACTAAGACCACTCATCAAGAACTCCCTTTTATTCCCTCCTCCACATCTTGTCATTCAGATGTATTTTGCAATAGATGAATTGCTATAGATGAATTCAGCTTCACATGAAAAGATAACCCTTCTCATTGTCAGGGCACACCCCTTTACAGAAACATGTGATAACATTCCATTTCATTTTCTCCAGTAGATTGTCCCCTCTATCATCCCCATTCCCTCATTAATCTTCAATCATTGCCTTTCTATTGGCTACTTCCCAAACTTCCTACAAACATACCCAAGTCTCTCCTATCCTCAATAAATCCTCACTTGATCAGTCCATCCCCACTCAGTATTATCCTGTATCTCCCCTCCCTTGTGTCTAAATTCCTTGAGAAGGAAGTCAACAATAGGTGCCCTCACTTACTTGATCTTAGACATAATAGGCAGCAATGAAAGTTTAACTTCTCTCCTTAACTCCCTGGCTTGCAGCCACTTCATTAAACTAAAATTCTCTCCAAAATTACCAATAATCTCTTAATTGACTAATCTAGTGAGTTTTTCTGAAACCTCCTTGACCTCTCTGCAGCTTTTGACACTGTCAATCACTTTCTCCTTGATACTGTCTTGTCTCTAAGTTTCTGGGACACTGTTCTCTCCTTGTCCTCCTCCTACACATCTGACCTCTCCTCAGTCTCCATTGCCAGATATTCATCTGGGAGAACATTGAAGGTCCCCTAAAACTCTACACTAGACTCTCTTTTCTCCTCCCTCTATCTTATTTCACTGATCTCATCAGCTCCCATGGATTGAATGATTATCCCTCTGGATGATTCTCTTATCTATTTATCCACCTCTAACCTCTTTCTGGACATCACCAGCTGCCTATTTGGAAACCTCATTCCATACAAATCTTAAATTTAACATTTCCAAAACTGTTCCCCAAAACTTTTCCCCCAAAACCATTCCCTCTTTCTAATTTCTCTGCTATTGTCAAGGATACCCCCATTCTCAGTTACTTGGACTTGTAACCTAGGTATCATCTTGGACCAATCACTCTCACTCATACCCTATATCCAATCAGTTGTTAAATGTTGTTGACCCTCCTTTTGTAATATCTCTTGTAAATGCCCTGTTTTCTCCTCTGATACTGCACTAGCCTAGTATAGGTTTTCATTTAGCCTGCTATTTCATCTTCCTATCTTAATTCTCTCCCATCCCAGTTCATCCTCCACTCAGCTGTCAAATTAATCTTCCTAAAGCACAGATCTGACCATGTTACCACCACCATTCCCCAATGAACTTCTGTAGCTTCCTATAACATCCAGGATAAAGTAGAGCCAATTTTGTTTGTCTTTTAAAACCTTTCACAACCAACTCCTTTCCTCCTTTTCCCATTTCCTTATAACTTACACCCCTCCGCATATTCTAAGATCCAATGATGTAGTGTCACTGGCTTCCCTGCTGTTCCCCACACAGGACATTCCATCTTTCAATTAGGCGTATTTTCACTGACTTTCCCCTGAGCCTGGAATTCTCTCCCACCTCATCTCCATCTCTTTACTTTCCTCACTTCCTTCAGGTACCAGCTAAAATCCCACCTATTGCAATTTCCCATTCCCCCTTAATGTTAGTGTGTTGTTAATTGTAGAGTCAACTTGATATTCACAACTCCTATGGTAGTCATGAATATGCTGGCATAATTCTGAATGGTGAAATATAACAGACGCTCTATGTGGAAGACAGAACCAAAGATTTTTTCTGACACCAGAAAGTCAAATCCATCGTAGCAACAAAGAAATTCATCAGAGTAACCAAGAAGTCTGTGCACATTATCAGGCCTTTCTACAAACGAACACTCACAATTCTGGCTGCCCATTTCCTCTGTCCTTCCCAGCTCTGACTAGCCTAACCAACTTTCTCTCAGCTCTGCTCTAGCTCTGCCTCTTCTTGTTCTACCCTTTCTGCTCCACCCCTTCCTGTACCACTCATTCAGCAAGCTCCTCCCACCACAGGCTTCATGTGATTCAGGCTTCCGTGTGACTTACGCAGGTCACATGGACCTATTAATGGATGGGAAAGATCTTCCTATTTAAATTACCATTACATTCTTTGTTACTATTACATTCAGTCATTTTCAGTCATGTCCAATTCTTTGGGACCCCATTTGGGGCTTTCTGGGCAGAGATACTGGAGTAGTTTGCCGTTTACTTTTTCAGCTCATTTGACAAATAAGATCACTGAGACAAACAATGTTAAGTGTTCTGCTAGTAAGTATCCGAGGTCAGATTTGAACTCAAGAAGATGAATCTTCCTGACTCTAGGCCTGGCACTCTATCCACTGTACCATCTAGCTGCTCAAATCTAGTGCCTTTCTGCTAAGATTTTCTCCAGTTTATACTACATACATCACTTCTTACCTGACTAGACTTCTTTAAGATTTCTCTGACTGACTTCTCCACAATGCCCCTAGTCAGTTACCTTCTCATTCTCCCCCACTCATTTCAGTTTCCTTTTTTGTGTTATTTTAACCACCACCACCACCATCACTACTACCACAGCCCCACCATTAGATTGTAACCTCCTTGACAGGAGGAACTATCTTTTTTTCATATTTGTGTCTCCAGTGTTTAGCACAGTACCTAGAACATAGTAGGTACTTAATAAATGTTTGTTATTGATTGATTATATCTTGTTTATATATAGTTTTTTTTTATGTTGGGAGATTTGTAGCTCCTTGAGTGCAGGAACTGTATTTTTGCCTTTCTCTATATCCCTAGCTCTAAGCACAGTGACTGGCACATAATAAGCACTTAATAAATGTCTGTTAATTTGGCTTGAATCTAACTGGCAGTTCTTAAATATTAGCATGTAAGCTAAATAGTTGTAATTCCATTTTGAAGTATCTTTAATGAACAAATATTATTTGTAGGTTGACCAAAAAAAGCTATACTTTTCTCATAAAATTTTACAAAATCTCCATAGTCCAATTTGGTAAAGAAAACAATGAGTTTTTATTTACTTTTAACTTTATTTTAGTAAATTCTAATGGATCTGTAATTTCACTGGTGTGAGAATGCATATTCTCATAGTGCATCCTGACTTGCCCATCCAGAGTCATACAGCTAGTAAATATCACATGGAGGGAGGCACATTTGAGCCTGTCTCTCTGTTGAGCAATAAAGCTATGAAAAAACTGAACATTCAATAGTTGTGTTTCAATTTATTGCTCTTCACTCTCCAAAAAAGGTAAAATATTTCAAAAATGTAATCAAGTATAATTGTGTTAAAATTAAATGAATCATCTTAAAGTTGTGTTTCTTTAGCAACATCTACTCCTTGTCACAGACTTGGTATACTTTTTCAAATTCAACATTGGCTCAAATTTATTATAATTTTGTAGTTCTATAAACATTAACATTTTCCTAAGTTATTATAACACTATGGAAACATTTAAGTATTTGCACTGATATGCATAGAAATGCATGCAATGTACTACACCACAACTTTTAGCCCTATTTACACTTCCTATGATCTGTCCATCATTTTCTGAGGGTTAAACATGACAAAATAAAATAGAGTACAAGTCAAGAAAGATCAGCCCTAGTGCTCCAAGGTTGTGGCCCATTTCTCTGACTAAGCATTAAATAGTTATGCTCCATCTCCATCCAATTGTCAGTCTTCACAGAAATCAATTACATAAAATGATGCTAAAAACCTCTAGAGTGTACAAAAAGTCAGGCCAACACCCTCCCATCCACTCCAGGTGGGGACAGAATAAACAACATGTGGAATCTGGATTATGGGTTCAGTTAAATTCAATCAATGTCTGAATATTTGTTTAATTCAATCAATGTCTGAATATTTGTTTCCTGAATGTTTGTTAAATATTTGCATGGGGGAATCAGGTTAATTGATGCATAAAAGTGGTCTGACTTCAAAGAGTGACTTTCAGTATAATTAGGAAAGTTGGTTATCAACTGGCAAAGCTCTATCTGGGAGTGAATTACTCCATTCCACTGAATGGAAAAAAGAGATGAGTGTATATTCTGAAGAGGTTTCTGCATGTGAAAACTGGAGATTTCCTCTGCAGTAATGCTCTGATCAAATATTGATGGTGCAAAAATATATTTTGGGTATATGTGGCTTATATATTGAATTTCGCTATTGGAGATCATAGGGTTACAGGGGCTTAGATTTAGAGTTAAAAAGCACCTTGGAATCAATCTAGTTTAACCCCCTCCCTCTACAAAGAGAAAACTTTCCTCTTTTTAAAAGAGTTTTAAGTACATCACTTTTAAATGAAGATTTTTGTGACTAAATCTTTTTTGAACAGTTATTAAATTTCTCTTTGGTCAAGGGGTTTTGGGAGAGAATTGGTCTGTTCATTTGGAAGTGAATTTTAACTTCTTTGCATCTGGTCCAACAAGATATTTCATTGATATAGTCTGAAAAACTGGTTCTAGTCACAGAAAGGGGAGGTTTATAGTTACAATGGTTGACTGGTGTGTAATGAAGTTAGCCAGACTGCCACCAAGGAGTCTGCATGTCCCCTGCCTCTGTGCATGACTTCTGAATGACTAGCCAGCCCTGTGAGACTGACAGCTGTCATCTGTCAATGAATAGGTCATATGTTATTGAGGAAGTTGGCAGAAAAGCTTGCAATATTTCTGACTTGGGAAAAATAGCAGGCTGCTTAGGGGCACAGGCCAACTCCCTGCAAAGGAGCTTTAAAACAAGACTATTTACCCTTCCCTTAAAGTGGAAATAAGGGACTGTCGCCCAAACTTTCACCCGAAAGATTTTAACAACTACTGTAATGTTCTCAAAAACCTTGGCTACAGTCAGAATAGCGTCAATAGTCTTAAACATAGACAGAGGAGATGGTTGCCTATGTGATATGATGAAAGAAAGCTCCCTAAATATCTCCCCCATTCTCAGACTCCATAATGCCTAAAATTTCACTAACTAGATACATAGTGGATAAAGCATTGGATCTAAAATCAAGAAGACCTGAGTACAAATCTGGCCTCAGACACTTACTATGTGACCCTGGACAAGTCACTTAAGAATTATCTGCCTCAGTTTCCTCATCTACAAAAGGAGGATAATAGCACAGGAGTAAAGGAAATAATATGTCTAAAGTGTTTCGCAAACTTTAAAGAAATGTATAAATGCTATTATTGTTACTATTATTATCCAAGATTTCATTTCTTTGGATTATTCATTGTCCCCTCTTTTAAAATATAAATATCTCTAGGTAGAGCACACCTTCAAAGCTACAAATAACTTAATGGGAATTAGTTTATAGAATTGCTTTCCATTATGACAGAAGGTCACTGGGGTAGCATGAGATCACTCCCGTGTGGATGGGGGACGGAGTGGAAGAGCAGAAAAGTTCAGCAAAAGAAAGTTGGGAACATCAAGCACAGTCTTGACCTTCTTCATAACTTCTCCTCCCAGTCTGATTTTTTTAATTAAAGGGGCCATCCTTTGACTTACTTCTTAAAGAAGCCTATTCACTGAGTGGGCATTGCCTCACTCAAAGTGAGAACTTGAAAAGACCTTAGTTTAAAAGAGTCAGAGTTTCCCACAGCATCCTAGGCCATCTGCAGTTGACCATTTGTCTCTCCTAGTCATTGCTGGCAAAATTCTGCTAGAACCCTCCTTAATAAGTTGATCCTTTACCTGGAAGATGGTCATCTACCTGAGAGCCAGTGTGGTTTCCAAAAAAGACCAAGGAATGTGATGTTTGCTGCCCCATAACTCCAGGAGAAATGCCAGGAGCATCTGTACATAACGTTTGTAGATCTGACTAAGGTCTTTGATACTGTTAGTCTTGAGGGCTTATGGAAAATTATGTCAAAATGTGGTTCCCCATAGAAGTTCATCAACATTGTATGTCAATTTCATCTGGCCACTGGACCCAGATGGCTCTGGAGGAGAAAGTAAGGCTGGTGGCTTTGCACAATCCTCTCTCACTTAAATCAAAGTCAATTGTAAGTCATGTCATCATCTCTCTGATGTCATGGTCCTCTTCGAGGATGAAGGACAAATCACAACCTGTGAGTAGTCCAAACCAATTGGACAACTCAGTTCTTAATCCTCTCCTCTCCTTTCTTTTCCTCTTCTTTCTTCTCTCCTCTCCTCTCCTTCTTTACCTGAGGATAAGGAAGGTAAATTTTGATGGCCAAAAATTACCTAGTTAATGCTCGGTTGAGCACACCTTCAAAGTTAAGAATAACTTAATGGGGATTAGTTTATAGAACTGCTTCCTTTCTCAGTCACTTAACTGTGAGATTTCTTTCTCAAACCAAGCCATAAACCAGCAATAGGTCCCTGCCCAAGCACCACTTAATGATTATTTTGAGGGCGCTCCTGGCTCAAGAGTGAATGCAAATTGTAACTGTTTCTCTTTTGACCAGCAACCCTGAGGGTCTTCCCCTCCCAGTATGATTTTTTTTTTTTAATTAAAGGGGCCATCCCTTTACACATTTCTTAAAGAGACCTATTCACTGAATGGGCATTGCCTCACTCAAAGTGAGAACTTAAAAAGACCTTAGCTTAAAAGGGCCAAGGTCCCCCACTGCATCCTGGGCGATCTCCAGTCATCTTGATCAATTTCTGCCCATTGGACCCAGTTGGCTCTGGAGGAGAAAGGGGGGCTGGTGACTTTGTACAGTCACCCAAATCAAAGGCAATTGCATGTCATGTCATCATCTCCCTGATGTCAAGACCCTCTTCAAGAATAAAGGACAAACTACACAGGCAAAAATGTGTTAGGCTCTTACCATATGCAGAGCCTTATTGTAGGCACAGAAAAAGATATTTTTTAATGTTTAAATAAATTTTTTTATTATTATTTCAATAGGAAAACTCAGAGATATAATGATGAGTGGAAATATCCCTAGACCTTAGGAATTACTGATTCATGAGATGCTGGATAAGAGCTGAGGAATTACTATTGAACAGAACCATCTCCAGAACTAAGAAATATACACACACAAATATACAGAGACATGAATACATGGATGCATATATATGTTTATATATACATGTTTGTACTCTAAGTGTATATGTAAACATATATGTATATATATACGTGCGTATTTGACCATAAGGCATGATCCCTTCTTTTATGGAGCTTAATGAAAATAATTTATAATAATAGCTAGCAGTTGAAGAATGCTTTCAGTTCTACAAAGAATTTTATGGATATCATTGCTTTTGATCCTCACAATAACTCTCTCGGGCAGATGTTATAACCTGCCCCATTTTATAAAACAGGAAACTTAAGCTGAGAGACTGGGTAATTTGCTCATGCCACATAGTTAGAAAGCGTATGAGGCTCAATTCAAATTCAGGTCTTCCTGACTCCAGGTTCAAGGCTCTATCCACTGTGTCCCATAATTAATCCATTGCCAAATCTTGTATTTTTTTCTCTACTACATCTCTCCCACATATCCCTTTCTGTCCATATATATAGGCCTATATCACCTTAGGCCAAGTCCTCATCACCTAGTCCAGGCTAAACTATAACAATAGCCTTTGAACTGGCCACCCTGTTGAAATTCTCTTCCCATCCCAATATACCTTCTATCTAATTGCCAAAATGGTTTTCCTGAAGTGTAGGTTGACCAAGTCAAACTCCCTTCCCTGCCCCTGATTTAATAAACTCCCATAGTTTCCTACTGTTCCAAGAATCAATATGAAATCCTTTGTTACATTTAAAAGTCTTCACAACCTGACTCCCCTCTACCTTTCCAATCTTCTTATAGTCTCTGTGCCTTCTACAATCCAGCCATCATGGATTGCTATTCCCAGCACATGATACTCCATGCCCCATTTCCATGTCTTTTCATTGGCTGTTCCTCCTACCTGGAAAACTCTCCCTTCTAATCTCTTGACTCTGAGAGTCCTTGACTTCTTTGAAGATCACACAGTTGTGTGAAGAAAGTTGTTGTGAAGAAAGCAAATTATAAACTTCGAAGCACTCTATCAATGTGAACCCTTATTAGCACAAGAATAGTAGAGGGGAACATCTCGCTCTCTCCAAAATTATTGTGCATTCTTTCTGTTTCCTCCTCATCACTGTCATATTGGATCATATTAGGTTCATACTTATTTACAAGGATCCTTATAGGGCAGGCTTGGCTAGGTTTTCCTGAGGTCCTAGCCCATAGCAGACTGGACTAATTTTTCCTCAGAAGACATTAAAACTATCTTCAAGGTTTAATTGACCCAAGGGACTAAGGCTCAAATTATTGACATAGCTTCCAGGTGGGTTATGTACAAAAGTCAGCCTACAAAGAGTGAAGAGTTCTTCCCTTGACACTGCTGCCACCGCCATGTCAAATGCAAAGGAACTGACACAGCTCAATCAATGTGGTATCCCTGCTGAATATTCTTTCCATGCTATAGATAAGTGAATTTCCTTTTGTTAACTTTTATATGGTCTACAAGTATCTCATCGTTTTCCAGCCCTGAATCTGAACCATTGGCTAGCCTAAGTCTGGCCTGGTCTAGGGACTGACAAATAATAATAGAGAACCCTGACTGATGATATGCTATATATTGGGGTTTTCAAATGGCTTAGAGTGTCCATATCAATAATATAGATCATTCATAACACATTCTGGGTTAACCTACCAACTCTAGATTCCCAGACATAGCATTTGTAGAAAATGGCAAACAAATACTTTTAGTAAGTTCAGCAGTCAAATTGGAAGTGACTGTATCAGCAGCCCTCAGTGTAATCTATGACTGGCCTGAGAAGTCTTGGGTAAGTTCCCACGACCTGCGCTGAGAATTACTGCATTCAAGTCTTTCTTCAACAAGTTGGGAGAAAGTTGTACTGTACCCTGGGGAGGAATAAGTCAAACTGAACTGAATTAAAGTTTATTAGATTGATCAGACAGTATGTTAATAAGCAATTTGCTTCCCAAGTTACATTATCTAACCTGATTGAAAGGACCATGGCTGGCACTTGCAAATGAACTTTATGTATTTGATGTACAGATATGGAATGTATTAGGCCAAATTCAAACCAAAACAAATTAGGTTACATCAAATTGGATTACCCTATTCACTTAAATGCCATATAATTATTTCTCATCTGAATTATACACATCAAGATTTAAAAATCTGTAATTATACCATTGTAGGGTCTTCTTCCACCAAAGTAGATGATGAGCCCTTAACACATTGATAGATAGTCTTCATGAATTTCTGAGGCCAAAAAGAAAATCCTTACCTAGTGGCTAACTTTCTACCGACATGCTTCTTTTAATAGTTATTAGGGAGGAGGATACTTTTCTTGCACTTTCTAGTGCTGCTCTGGACTGTACTATGCACTCAAGCTGAGGGCCTGACTCATCCTGGACTAGGGAAGGAATAAGGATGTTGTTGTTCAAGCATTTCAATCACATCCAACTCTTAGTGATAGCACTACAGTGGTGTTTTTCAGTCATGTCTGATTCTTCATGACCTCATTTGGAGTTTTCTGGCAAAGATACTGTAGTGGTTTGCTGTTCCCTTCTCTGGCTCATGTTATAGATGAGGAACTAAGGCAAACAGGGTTAAGTGACTTCCCCAAAGTCATACAGCTAATGACTGTCTGAGGTTAGATTTGAACTCAGATCTTCCTGTCTCCAGGTTCAGCACCCTATCCACTGTGCCACCTAGCTTTCAGTAAGATTATATGGGACCCAATAACCGATTTGATGGATTTGGTGTTGATTCATTGAACTATCTCTAAACCTAGGGAGAAGTTGGGAGTGGAAAGGAAAGAGGTCGCTATTTCAAAATTTCACTTCTGGAGAGTTTGGGGGGGGGAGGATTGGGAGGAGGCAGGGCAGAGATAGTGGAAGAAAATCCGGGAAATTAGCTACTTGGTAATTTTGTATCTCTTTCATCTCATTAATTTTGAAACAACTCTCCCTGCTACCTCAAAAATATGTCATATTTGCTTTGAATATATCTTGTATTGACTTATTTGCCTATATGTTATTTTTGTCTAGAAGAACAATAATAATGGCATTTATGTAATATTTTAAAGTTTGCAAAGCTCCTTACATGTATTGTTTTATTTGCTCTTCATGCTGTGAGGTAGGGGCTATCTCTACTTTACAGATAAGTAAACTGAGGCTCAAAACTGTTGCATGATTTACCTATGGTCATATAACTAAGTATCAGAAACAGAACTTGGACTCAGATCTTCCTGACTCCAAGGCTAGTGCTATCTCCACACTGCCTAGAATATAAATTCTTTTTGGTTTTGTATCTATGGAGCCTAGAATAATATCCATTACATAGTATGCACTTAATAAATACTTGTTGAATTGGATTGGATTGAATCACTTAGGCTGGTCCTTGGACATCAATCCATTGCCAGGCTCGTATTCAAAACCTTTTCTGATTGAACAGACCTGACAAGCTTATACTGCAGTACATTCAAGAATCCAGATAACAACTAAGCTATAATGTCATTTTCAGGTCTTCAGTTGAGGTCCATTTGCATACAATAGATTAAAAGTTAACTTTAAAAACAAATAGAGAATTCAAATATTGTCAATATCTTGGCATGAAACAAACATACCTACCTGTTTCCACAAATGATGTATGTCTGATCACATATACATTCAGAATTCCTGGCACAGGAACCACCCGACAGGCTTTAGGGGATTAAAGGACAAGACTTGGAGGAGAAATCATTCCAGAATGAAAGCCCTGAAACCAGGCATGCAGACCCTCAAAAGAAAGAATCTAGCATCGAGCACAGTAACATAATTAAGCATCATATGTGCCGATTCAAGAACCCAGAAATGGCAAGAGACCTTTCCACCTATAATAAAAGATAACTCTACTTGCTCCCATTTCAATATCACTCTTCACCTTGTAGGAAGGTAGTCATTTTTAGGTCTAACTACATGACCAGTGAATGAGAACTCCCTACAAAAGGTATTTATAAATTATAAATTCTCACACAAAGCCAATTCATATGTTGGTAGGTAAAACAGCTTACAAACTATTGATTGTTCTTAAAGACTACAATCTTGTGTGGGACTGTGGCTAAATTATGATAAAATGACAAGGAGTTCAATGTCTGGGTTATCCTATGCCAAAGGATGGGGCCATTCATTTCTTACCTCTCTTATTGTATTAATTTGAGTTCTTCTAAGCATGTTTAGTTATTTTCCAAGCATTTTCTTGTCATCTCTAGCTGTTGTTTTCTGGAATTGGGGTAGGGGGTAGAGGGTGAGGGATGGTCCTGCCAGAATATACTTTTCTTCGTTGTTTATTTTGACATTCTTCCAGGGTTTTGCTTTTTAGTCATTCTCTTTATTCCCCGTCTTTACGAATTACTTAATATTTTCTTTGAACAAATACCTGTACTGGTAGGAATGAATAGTTTGATTCTGACTTTCACACACATGCACACACACACACACACACAAACACATACACATACACACACACCACATATACATATAGGTGAAAGTCAGAATATATGTATAAAATATATATGTATATGTATGCACACACACAAATAGATTCATAATGTAGCTTTCCATTTTCCATTGAAGAACTACACAGTTGCAACTGGTGATTTTTCTCAGAATATGTTTTTCTCTGTCATCTCTTTGATCTGGCACCAGTTGCTTAGGTTTGAATGATTACTGGCTCCTAAAACTTTGTTGACATGGCATTAGTAGTAGATTTGGGAATAAAATATTGCTTCACTGCTAGTATTCATAGAAAAGCAGAGCAAAGCAAGTGTTTAATTGACATGAGTTCTCAGGAATCACCTCCCTTGGGAGACCTTGGAGCCTAAATACGAATGAGGATTCTGCTCAGTAGTGGTTCAGCAAAGCATATTCATGTCCTTAATACCTTCACATATTATAATAATTTTGAAAGCTTCAACACATGTCTTCTAATGGTGTCACTCTATATAATGAGATATGCAAATTAGAATGTTATAGAGAGTCTTAATTGCATTATATCATTCAGAGTTGTAAATGTTCCCTTAGTTACTGCCCAGGTAGAGCGATCAGAAAAAAAAAGAAAAGAAGGAAATATTCTTTTGGCTGTTTGACCTAAAAATGAAACAGATTTCTATTACTAATAGGCATATTAATATGCTTCTCAGACATATATAGCAACCAGCAGGTTAACAGAGATGGACCCAAGAGAGGCATCAGTTTTTCCTTATAAATGCTTTATGAATGCTGGCTTCAGTGTTTTGGGGTCCCTAGGCTCTATTTCATATATTGTTTTAAAGCTTATTATAGACCCCAAGGATAAAAAAAGACTCAGATCAAATATAGTTTGGCAGGTAAAGGGCATAGTAGAAACTGCATAAGTATTCCTGCTAAAGGGAAAATGTATTCCCTTTCAATGCAGCCAAATTCCTCTCCACAATTGTACTTCTCAGACTCCAAATTATTTCACGTTTCTGAGAGATGTTGATATTAAGCATCAGAATCACTTGCCACCCCAAAGAAAGTGAGTCCATCCACGTTTCAGCAACTTCTGAGTGAGTGAGAATCTGTGAGTCTGTATAGGCTACAAAGGCCGTTACATGAGGCCAATCCATTCTCATCTCTCATGCTCTGCTATGCTCTACTGCTACTGCAAGCAAGATCAGAGGCAAAAGAAGCGGACTAATGGGCAAAAAGAATAATGTACCACCATGATACGTTCTTCATTTTAAACCCCACCATCTTGACCCCCTTTTCCACCTCCCCAAACCATTATGCTGGGCTCAAGCATCCATTTTCACTCTGTTTTGCCTTCTGACTCCTGTCTGGGACCCCCTGACTCTGAAGTCACAATGACTGAAGGGTATGTGAGAGTGACCTGAGCATAGTAAACAGATCTCTAGACTTGGCCTCAGAAAGACCGAGGTTCTAATACAACCTCAGAAACATATGATTGTGTGACCATGGCCGAGTCATTTAAGCACCCTCAGCTTAAGTCTGCCTGCCGATAAAATGGGAATAATCATACTAGCACCTGCCTTGCAGGAGTGCTGTGGAAAAGGGGATGAAATGATAAAATGTGAAGCACCTAAAAATATCATATTCATAAAAGTTTGCTTGCTGTTCAATTCACTTACTTAATAAATAATTACAATTCCTTATTGCCTATCACTACCCAAATAAATCTGGTTGCTAAAGCCAATACATTTATAGGTAATTAGGGGTAATTTAAAAAAATGCAGGGGAATTGCCAACAAAATCACATTAGTCTGGGGCCATTTAGTGTAAGGGAAAAGAGTTCAATACACTTCAGTAATAATGTTTTCTGGATGCAATACTATATTATAACACAATACAATAATACACAAGTATTAAAAAATCTAACTCATGTGGATTTGGGGCCCTTCAGATTTGGACAAAGAAGTCCCAAATCTTAGTAAATCATCACATCCTGCCCTGCTGGTCAGACACATTTCCATATGTTGGCAAGCAGGTGGGGAGAGGGAAGAAAAGGGAGGGTCCCGACTCAAACAAAGGGCTAAAATATCCTTCTTGAATATATTTTCTATGCTATAGGTAAGTAAACCTTCTTTTGTTAATTGTGGACTATCCTATGAGAATCTCATTCCATTCTAATACCAAAACTAAACTAAGAGGGGATCAGTCTGAATCTGGCCCACCTGTCACACTGATGTCATCATCAAATGTGAGCAACATCCAGTCTAAATTTCAATTTTCTAGGCAAAAAGATAAGAATAGTGGCACAAAACAGTAGAAAAAAATTACACTGGCTTTGAAATATATCTTATGATTATTTGTATTTGTATCAGATTTCCTTTTTTAATTACTTTTTGCAGAGGATAATCTTAAAGTTGGTTGGCATCCTCGGATGCAGCTGATGGCTCATCAACTGCCAGGGAATCAACCAAGAAATATAGTGCATGATAGGAAGAAAAAATGAGCTGCAGATTCTATACAAAGTGGACAACTCACCTGGGGATGAGAGTTAAAATGAAATCATACCATGTATTAGTTTTTATATATATGTACATATATATGCATTTATGTATGTATACATGTAGAGAAAAATATATAAATACATGTCTGTATAGTGGGTGTGTTCTTTTGTTTGTGTTTGAGTGCCCCTCCTCTGAGGTATATTTCATAAATACAACAAAGATGTTTTCAACATCTCCTTATGCTACTCAGAGCACAATATCCTCAATAAATTTGCTTTGCTGACTGGCTAACCAGATGTTTTGAAAGTGAAAAGGTCCTTGATTCTAACCAGCAAAATTGTATAACTCATATGGTGTTTATGACTATTCAGAAAAGTGTCTGGATGACAAATTCTATGTCCTTTGATAACAATGAGAGAATGCAGGTTACTCTAACAAGGTCTTCCATAACAGCTCCTTTCTCTCTGATTTTTTGATTGTTAATTTCTAAACATGATATTATCTTGTACTTGAATTATAATTTATTTTGATTAGAGATTGATTCTTCTTTAGTAAATATTTATAACCTTGAAAGAGTAACTTGAGCAGCTGCCCAAATACATAAATTTTTACAGAGGGCAAAACATTTGTCTTCACCATAAAGCTTTATAAATACAAAGTGTAAAATGCCTGATATTTCTAGGAATATTTCCCCTTCTTTTTAGAATTGTGAGCTTTATATAGTCCCCCAAAATGGTTGTTCATGCTTAGTAAATTTTTAAGATGAGCTCCTTTATTTTGTCTAATATTTTGAAAGCAAATGTTTATTTTAAAGGAAATACATATACATGTATATTCAAATGCATATTTGCTTACATACTTCTCCCCCTACAAACTGCATTTATCACACACACACACATTTTTTCTCTAGACTGTCTTTTTTCTTTAAAAGATATTGATCATTTTCATTGTCACAATTTAAAAGTAAGAATTTTTTGAAGTTTATAGAAAACGTTTTTGAAATGAATATGATTTTTCTTTTTTTTTCTCCTCCTCCTTTTCCCTCACTCCACAGTTTTGCTTACCTTCATAGGTACTACCACAATTATAAAAATAAAGGCTAGATACCACAAACACATCTGTTTCTACAGGGTAGCAAAGTTCCACTGATGAACCATGTACATGTAGCCTGATGTTTTAAAATGTGACCTGAAAATATGAAAGCTGTCTTATTAAAACATAGACCATCATTACTCTCTGCTCTGGATGCTACTTTTGCAGAAGGTTTTGCCAGCTATGAGATACATGACAAACATGAGTATTAATTCACAGCAACTGAGGACTGATGGGTGACACCACAGAAAGTGAATGAGGTTTTTCTTTAGAGACAGGTGAGGACAGACAAGATGAGCAAGTTTTCAAAAACTGAAGTGTGATTGGCATTGTTGCTGTGTTGGGATGGTTTCACATATGCCTACTAAAGAAAAAATGCAAATATCCATCTAGGACTCGCTATTGAATTGCAATTTTTTTTTTGCTATATATTTTATTTTTTTCATGCTTAGATCTTAGAAACTTTCTCTTGACCTTGCCATCCTACTGAGTATGTCTGTTCCTTCTTACCATCAAACTCCTAGAAAGAGTTCTCTATGATCATCTTCTCCACTTTCATAACACCCACTCATTTCCCAACCCTTTCCAATCTGACTTGCAACTCCGATACTGAACCTAAACTGCTCTCTCCAAAGTTACCAATAATTTTTGTTAAGTTGCTTGACAACTAGGTTTTTCAGTGGTGTATTTTTTTCCTATTTGTGTATTTGAGTTCCACTACTAGAGGGTGCTTTCCTTGAGAATAGGAGCTGTGTTTTTGGTATTAATTACAATGGGCTTTTCTCAGTCCTCATCCCACTTGACCTCTGCAAAATTTGACCCCCTACTCATCCTGTTTACTCTTTCCTTTCCTGGTTTCCCTTGGACATTATTTTGTCCTGGTTTTTCTCCTATTTTTGATTCTTTTCTGACCCCTTTATCAGGTCCATTATCCATTTTCTACTCCTTAATATTGATTGTGCCCTGGTTTCTGTCCTGAACACATTTCTTTTCTGTATTTACATTACCTTCCTTGGTAACCTCAGTAGTTTCTGGAGTTCCATTATCTGAAAATAACTTGCAAATCTTCACATCCATCCTTAATGTCTTTTCAGTTCCTCATTACCCTCACTTGGACATGTGTACCTGCATGGCCCATCAGCATCCCCAACTCCTTATGTCCAAAACAGAACACATCATTTCCTCCCACAACTTACCTCTCCTCCAAACTTTACTATTTCTGTTCAGGAAACAGTGACTCTTCCAAGTACTCAGGTTCACTACCTCCAAGTCATCCTCTCTTTCAACCCTTCTGCTGTTGTTGTTAAGCAATTTTTCTGATTCTCTTTGACCTCATTTGGGGTTTTCTTGGCAGAAATACTATAATGATTTGCCATTTCCCTTCTCCAGCTCATTTGACAGATGGAGAAACTGCCTTATTAAAATGTAGCTCACCATCACTCTTTGCTCTGGGTGCTATTTTTGCAGATTTTGCCAGATGAGTCTTATTGACTCCAGGCCCAACACTCTATCCACTGGACTACCTAGGTGCCTACTTTATGCCTTGGATTCAATCAATTGACTACGCTTGTTGATGCTATCAGCACATCTATTACATCTATCTTCTCTCCTCTCACCTACCCATCACTCTAGTTCATACCTCGTCATTCCTTGCCTATAATAGTCTCTTGGGATTGTCTTGGATCACTATATCCCAGCAACTTTTCTGAAAAAAGATCTTGGGGTCTGCTGGCTCGCCAGCCCAATATGAGTAAGCAGTGTGGTGTGGCAGCCAAAAAGCCATTATGCATCCTCCATTGGAGATCTGTGTTTGTCTCTGGGAGTCAAGGGTTAAGAACGCTGACAAACTGGAATGTCCAAACAGCCCTAGATGAGTTAAGTCACCTGGCCCAGGTGAATTAAATGCCCATCTGCTAAAAGAGCTGGCATGTGTGATCTTCAAACCACTGTCAATATTTGAAAGATTATTAAATAACAGGAGAGGTGCCACAGGACTGAATAAGAACAAATTTCCCAATTTCCAAAATAGTGGAGAGACCCATTCAGCAAAACATAAACCATTAAACTTTAATTCAACTCATGGGAAAATTTTAGGGTATCTTGTCAAAAAAATGGCTAGCAAGCATCTAGACAAAGAAGGAGAGATCACAAAGAACCAGCGTGGCTTCATCTTGAATATCAAGTTATTCCAGACTCTCTTTTTTGACTGAATTACTAGATAAGGAGAATACTACAAAGTTTACCTAGACCTTAGAAAAGAATTGATAAGTTGCCTCAAACTGTTCTTAGGAAAAACAAATGAATTGAGTAATGATACAACAAAATGGATGTTTGATCTGGCTGAATGGAAAGATTCAGAGTAAACATTTACAATTCAATGTCATCTTGGAAGAAGATGCCCAGTGGAGTGAGCCAGGTATCTGTCCTTGATCACACTCTCTCAAACTTTTTATCACTGACTTGTATAAAGGCATAAATGGTCTCTTCATTGAATTTGCAAATAACCCAAAACTGGAAAGAAAAACCCATTACATTGGACTCAGAGCCAGAAAACAAAAAGACCTTGAGAAGCTGGCAAATTGTAATAAATTAACAAAACAAAACTTAATCAGAATAAATTTAGTCTTATTTTGTCCAGGAAATCAAATTCATAACTACAAGATGTGGAATGAAGTCCTAGTTAAATAAAGATTTGTCTGAAAAACCTCAGGGGATTTTAGTAGATATATAGTTAAATATGAGTCAACTGTACGCTATGGAAGCCAAGAAAATGAATGTCATCTTGGGTTTCAGTAAGAGATACATAGCACCCTGAACTAGAAAGGTAAGAGACCTCCTATACTTAACAAAGGTCAGGTGATATCTGTAGTGTTTTGTCTAGTTCTGGGCACCACAATTTTTGGAAGGACATTGATATGCTTAAGGACATCCAGACAAAAGCAACCATGATGTTGAGGGATCTCAGGTGCATTCTATATGAGAATCAGCTTAAGGAAGTAGGGCTATTTAGCCTGAGTAAGAAGAGACCTAGGCAAATATGATATCTGTCTTCAAGTGGTCAAAAGACTTTCTTGTGGATGAGGGATTGAACCTGTTCTGTTTGACCCCCAAAAGACAATATAAGGAGAAATGGTAAGAAGTCATTAATAAGCAAATCAAGTCTTGCTGGAAGGACAACCTTCCTTCCAGTTAGAACAATCTTAAGGCAGAATGGCCTGCCTTAGAAGTTAACCATCTCCTGCTCATTGCATGTCTTCAAGTAAAGGCTAGATGACCACATCTCAACAATGTTTTAAAGAACATTCTTTTTCTGTTATATGTTGGGCTCTATAGTCCCTGATACCTCTGCAATTCTGAAATTCTCTGATTCTGTGACTCAAGGAGAGAGATTGGGGAATAGTCAATTTCCACTGTAAATAAAATGTGTAAATGGCCCAATTATTTGGCCATGTTGTGGTTCACTTTTTCTATTCATATAATAATGACAGTGTTCAACTCCTTTCCTCATAAATATAGTGTGGAACATCATCATATGTTTATAACACCATATGACCTTGGGATAAAAGATAATGCAATATATAAATACACTTTTGTTAGTCATGACCTAGGTAGTGACATAGTGTTAAGGACAGAAGCATTGAATAAATTAGTAGATTTGGAGTCAAGCAGGCTTGGGTTCAAATCCTGCCTTTGATATTTATTAATTGTGTGACACTAGGCAAGGAATTTAACCTCTCTTTGCCTCAAGGGACTCCCTAAGATTTATCTAGTCAACCATCAGCAAAGGGTTTTTTTCACATTGAATTTCCTTATGGGCTGCACATAGAGAATGCTGAGTTCATTCGTTATGATATAAATAGCATAAATGTGAAATCATTCTGAGGTATCAGATTCTTTGGTCTGAGTAATTCTGATTCTCTCAGTTCTCCACCTCACTATGCCTGGGTAGGTTTCATCTTCTCTGAATTCTTTGGGACTTCATAATAATGCCTCCAGGGTCCATACTGGGCCAGAGTCATAAAAAGATACTTTACGCATGTCAGTAACTCTTTGCTCTTCCTCTCTACTCTTTGGATGACATCCAAGATAAGTCCCAAGCAATATTGAATTCTCCTCTGGCAGGGACAGTCTTATAGTGAGGTTCTTCCAGTGCAATCAATTCATAACACAATCCCTGTATACAGGAAATTGGGGAGGAGGAAGGAGAGGAGGGATTTTGTACCCATTATGTTTTTACTTTTAACAATTCCTGGCAAAGGGGAGGCAAACAAACACACTCTTGATCTTTGGCCTTAATGAAACTACCTATCAAACATTTAGACTGAATTATCTGGTCAAATAATAAAAATGTCCATCATGGTTGAGCTTATCAGTGAATGAATGGTTGTTTGGCTGAATTGATGGGCTCTTTTGGCATCACATGGACATAGCCATAAAAAGAATAGTCAGGATTTTTTTTGCAAACATCAAAGCTTAAAAAGATCTCTTATATTTGTGAACCCTACCAAAGAATCTTGTAGCATATGAAATCTCAAAACTTAAGGTCTAATTGGAAAGACTTTCATTCAGTAGCCTTTGCTGATGATTCCACATTTATAAAATGAAGGGTTGACTCAATAATGTTAAGATCAAAACCTACAGCTGGAAGAAACTTACAGAGTTCTGTCCATCAATCCATGGTAATTCTCATTTTACAAGTGTGTCACAATTCAAATTAAATACTTTGCATTAATCTCAGGAAAGATTTTGCATATCAAAGAGAGAATGTTTTCCTATTTTCCTTAACTTTTCTTTGCCAAAGTAGAATATAAACTTCTTGTAGGCAAGGGTCATTTTTCATTTTACTGTGATATCCTCAGAGCTTAACATAGTGCCTCACATAACCTAAGTGCTTCCTAATGATTGCAGTCTGTCCATCCTTGTTATTTTCTTGTTACAATGAAAATTATCCATTAGTAAGTTTCAGTACAAGTCCCTTATATGTTCTCTATGGACATTGTGACTGGTTCATTAGACTTGCCTTATAATCAAAGCTAACTTTGGAAGATGATGCCAGTTCTGTAGTGCAAAAATTACACATCTTATCTTTCAAATGAGGCTTATTTAAGGAGAAAAAGAGACAGTAATCACAGGGAATCAGATTTCCAAGTTTACTGTGTTATCTATATAAGCTGCAAAAAAAGGAAAAAAAAACAGAAAACAAAATTCAGAAACTCCCTTTAACAGTATTGTTTACCACAGACTAACTAAAGGAAGTTATTTGATTCATAGGAAAAAAGGACACTGATAAGTCAATTTGACCTATTTATAAAACATAACATAGACTACTCATTTGTACACTTACTAAGAGCAAAAACTTCAATAGTTTTGGCAAAAATGGTTAAATTGGGGCGGAGCCAAGATGGCAGAGTAGAAAGACACATATATGCTAGCTCCGAACCCACAGCCCATAAAATATCTGTAAAAAAGAACTCCCAACAAATTCTGGAGCAGCAGAAGCCACAGAACAATGGAGTGGAGGAGATTTCTGTTCCAGAGAGCCCTGAAAACCTTTCACAAAAGGTCCATCGCACACCAGACCAGAGCAGAGCCCAGCCCTGCCTTGGCCTCCCAGCACTGAGAGGAGTGGATCCGAGCTGGCTTCAGGGACAGAATCTCCAGCAGCTGCACGGGTCCCTCCACCCACGGGCCCCAAAGGTGGGTGAGAGGGTCTTCTCGGCTTGCCGAGAGGGGAGTGGGGTGCCCCCATAACTCAAGCCCCCTTGGGAGGCAGCAGCAGAAGCGGGAGCAGACCAGGGTTCCCCAAGCAGACAGGAGCCTGGATCCATTGTTGAAGGTCTCTGCATAAACCCCCTGAGGGAACTGAGCCCTGTGTGGTGGCTCTGCCCCCACCTGAGCAGCTGAACTTAATCTCACACTGAATACCAGCCCACCTCCACCCAAAGCCCTGAGGCTGGGAAGCAGCATTTGAATCTCAGACCCCAAGTGCTGGCTGGGAGGATCTGGAGGTGAAGTGGGTGTGAAGAGAATATTCAGAAGTCAAGTCACTGGCTGGGAAAATGCCCAGAAAAGGGGGAAAAAAAGGCTATAGAAGGTTACTTTCTTGGTGAACAGGTATTTCCTCCCTTCCTCTCTGATGAGGAAGAACAATGCTTACCATCAGGGAAAGACACAAAAGTCAAGGCTTCTGTATCCCAAACATCCAAAATAAATATACCATGGGCTCAGGCCATGGAAGAGCTCAAAAGGAATTTTGAAAATCAAGTTAGAGAGGTGGAGGAAAAACTGGGAAGAGAAATGAGAGACATGCAGTCAAAGCATGAACAGCAGGTCAGCACCCTGCTAAAGGAGACCCAAAAGAATGCGGAAGAAAATAACACCTTGAAAAATAGGCTAACTCAACTGGCAAAAGAGGTTCAAAAAGCCAATGAGGAGAAGAATGCTTTAAAAAACAGAATTAGCCAAATGGTAAAGGAGGTTCAAAAGCTCACTGAAGAAAATAGTTCTTTCAAAATTAGAATGGAACAGATGAAGGCCAACGACTTTATGAGAAACCAAGAAATCACAAAACAAAACCAAAAGAATGAAAAAGTGGAAGATAATGTGAAATGTCTCATTGGAAAAACAACTGACCTGGAAAATAGATCCAGGAGAGACAATGTAAAAATTATGGGCCTACCTGAAAGCCATGATCAAAAAAAGAGCCTAGACATCATCTTTCATGAAATTATCAAGGAAAACTGCCCTGAAATTCTAGAACCAGAGGGCAAAATAAGTCTTCAAGGAATCCACAGAACACCACCTGAAAGAGATCCAAAAAGAGAAACTCCTAGGAACACTGTGGCCAAATTCCAGAGTTCCTAGGTCAAGGAGAAAATGTTGCAAGCAGCTAGAAAGAAACAATTCAAGTATTGTGGAAATACAATCAGGATAACACAAGATCTAGCAGCTTCTACATTAAGGAATCGAAGGGCATGGAATAGGATATTCCAGAAGTCAAAGGAACTAGGACTAAAACCAAGAATCACCTACCCAGCAAAACTGAGTATAATACTTCAGGGGAAAAATTGGTCTTTCAATGAAATAGAGGACTTTCAAGCATTCTTGATGAAAAGACCAGAGCTGAAAAGAAAATTTGACTTTCAAACACAAGAATGAAGAGAAGCATGAAAAGGTAAACAGCAAAGAGAAGTCATAAGGGACTTTCCTAAAGTTGAACTGTTTACATTCCTACATGGAAAGACAATATTTGTAACTCTTGAAACTTTTCAGTATCTGGGTACTGGGTGGGATTACACACACACACATGCACACGCACACGCACACACACATAGAGACAGAGTACACAGAGTGAATGGAATAGGATGGGATCATATCTTAAAAAAATGAAATCAAGCAGTGCGAGAGAAATATATTGGGAGGAGAAAGGGAGAAATGGAATGGGGCAAATTATCTCTCATAAAAGAGGCAAGCAAAAGACTTTTTAGCAGAGGGAAAAAGAGGGGAGGTGAGAGAAAAACATGAAGTTTACTCTCATCACATTCCACTAAAGGAAGGAATAAAATGCACACTCATTTTGGTATGAAAACCTATCTTACAATACAGGAAGGTGGGGGATAAGGGGATAAGCAGGGTGGGGGGGATGATGGAAGGGAGGGCATGGGGAGGAGGGAGCAATTTGAGGTCAACATTCATGGGTAGGGACAGGATCAAAAGAGAATAGAAGTAATGGGGGACAGGACAGGATGGAGGGAAATATAGTTAGTCTTATACAACACAACTATTATGGAAGTCATTTGCAAAACTACACAGATTTGACCTATATTGAATTGCTTGCCTTCCAAAGGGAAGGGGTGGGAAGGTAGGGAGGAAGAGAAGTTGGAACTCAAAGTTTTAGGAACAACTGTCGAGTACTGTTCTTGCTACTAGGAAACAGGAAATACAGGTAAAGAGGTATAGAAAGTTATTTGGCCCTACAGGCCAAAAGAGAAGATGGAGACAAGGGCCGAGAGGGATGATAGAAGAGAGGACAGATTGGTAATAGTGGCAGTTAGAATGCTCGATGTTTTGGGGTGGGGGGAGGGGAGAGGGGACAAAAAGGGAGAAAATTTGGAACCCAAAATTTTGTGAAAATGAATGTTAAAAGTTAAGTTTAAAAAAAATAAAATTTTAAAAATGGTTAAATTTTCCAAATAGTAGAATATCTTCATTATTGCTAAAAGAACTACTTAAATTTTTAGTTAAAAATCATTATAAAAAACAATAAGATAAATGTATAAAGCAAGGATTTGTAAAAATCTTCCCCCAAACTCTTGACCTTTAACAAGGCAGAGTCAAATGGATTAATGAAAACAAACAAGTAAAGAAAAGAACTTTTCATTTGTATTTATTTCCAAATCTACCAGAAATTCTATCATCACTGACTCTATTTTGCCTCTTTTTCCTTTCTTTTTAATAAATGAATTTCATACTCAAGCAATTAAGAGGAAATACCCACATTGATTATATCCGTTTGATTATCTGAACATAGTTATTATAGTCAATATACACGCAGTTCTTTTTCTGCTGATTTTTCTCTGTATCACAACGTACAGAATGTTCCATATTTCTTTCTATGCTTCATAATTATTGTCTGTATAGTATGATATACAATAATATATATAAAACTCATTTTTAATATGGTCATTAATGTAACACGTAGTTGCCAGTGTTTTTGACTTGTTTCACTTTACAACGTTTTAAATCACTTAACAATCACAGCAAAACTGGTCCTTATCTCAAAACCATTTTCATGACACTCCATTAAAAGACCTCTCCAATCCAATAACCATTTATTAAGGACATACAAAATGTAAAATGCAGTGCTAGAAACTGGGGATACAAACACAAAATTAAAAATAATCCCTGCCCTGAAGTAGCTTACATTCTGCTGAAGAGATATAATAATTCATTCATTCATTTTGAAGTTAAGTGCCAAATTTATATATAATCTAGACAAAAAAGGTCACATCATTTTAAAAACGAGAGGAGAAAGGGGTGGAGCCAAGATGGAAGAGTAACAGCATGGACTTGCTAGTGCTCTCCCCCTAAACACCTGTAAATATTCCCCCAATATTCCCCCTAAATACTTGTAAAAAATGACTCTAAACAAATTCTGGAGTTGCAGAACTCACAGAATGATGGAGTAAAGCAAATCTCCCACCCAAGACAGCCTGGAAGATTGCCCAGAAGTATCTATTGTGCCACACTGAGAGCAGATCCCAATCTAATGTGGACCATGCTAGCATAGACATGACTAGAGCAGACATTAGGGGGAACTGAATCTCGGCCACCTGTGGCGACTTCCAGACTTCACAACCCCAAAACACCAAGGACAAATTGGAAGGTCAGTGAAAAAAGTCTATGGGAATGTGTGAGAGAGTAAAGCGGTCAGGCCCAGTGCCAGGGTGGTAGAGGGGGTGGAGGAGCCATCAGAGGAAGAGCCTGAGGCAGCAGCAGGTGAAGGGGCAGGAGCAGCAGCAATGGCAGCAATTGTTTTTGGAGCTCTAGACCCACAGACTGTGGGGGGATCAAGCTGCTGACAGTACATGCCCTCACACTAGAAACAGAGAACTACCTTGACAAAGAGCTCAAAAGTCAAGTAAATAGCTGAGAAAATGAGCAAAAAGCAGAAAAAGAATCAGACTACAGAATCTTACTTTGATGACAAGGAGTACCAACGTATAGAAGCAGAAGACACAAAGCCAAAGCTCCTACATCCAAAGCCTCCAAGAAAAATGTGAATTGGTCTCAGGTCATGGAAGGACTCAAAAAGGATTCTGAAAACCAAGTAAGACAGGTAGAGCAAAAATTGGGAAGAGAAATGACAGTGATGCAAGAAAATCATGAAAAATGAGTAAATTGCTTGCTAAAGGGGAAACAAAAAATGCTGAAGAAAATAATACTTTAAAAAATAGACTAACCCAAATGGCAAAAGAGATCCAAAAAGCCAATGAAGAGAAGAATGCCTTAAAAAGCAGAATTGGCCAGATGGAAAAGGAGATCCAAAAGCTCATCAAAGAAAATAATTTCTTAAAGATTAGAATGGAACAGGTGGAAGTTAATGACTTGTTTAAAAAAAATCAAGAAATTATAAAACAAAATCAGAGTAATAAAAAATAGCAAACAATGTGAAATACCTCATTGGAGAGACAACTGAACTAGAAAATAGATCCAGTAGGAACAATTTTAAAGTTATTGGATTACCTGAAAGCCGTGATTTAAAAAAGAGCCCAGATATCATCTTTTAAGAAATTATTAAGGAAAACTGCCCTGACATTCTAGAACCAGAGGGTAAAATATATATTGAAAGAATCTACCAACCACCTCCTGAAAAAGATCCCCAAATGAAAACTCCTAGGAATATTGTAGTCAAATTTCAGAGCTCCCTGGTCAAGGAGAAAATATTGCAAGCAGCCAGAAAAAAACAATTTGAGTATTGTGGAAATGCAATCAGTATAACACAAGATCTATCAGCTTCTACATTAAGAGATCACAGGGCTTGAAATATGATTCCAGAGGTCAAAGGAGATAGCATTAAAATCAAGAATCACCTACCCAGCGAAACATCAGGGGAAAAAATGGTCATTCAATGAAACAGAGGACTTTCAAGGATTCTTGTTGAAACGACCAGAGCTGAATAGAAAATTTGACTTTCCAACACAAGAATCAAGAGAAGTATGAAAAGGTAAACAGGAAAGAGAAATCATAAGGGACTTACTAAAGTTGAACTGTTTACATTTCTACATGGAAAGATCATACTTGTAACTCTTGAGACTTTTCTCAGTATTAGGGTAGTTGGAGGGATTATATACATATAGACAGAGGGCACAGGGTAAGTTGAATAGGAAGGGGTGATATCTAAAATAATAAAATTAAGAGGTGACAGGAATATATTGGGAAGAGAAAGGGAGAAACAGAATGGAGCAATAAAAGACGTCACATAAAAGATGCAAGGAAAAGCTTTTTCAATGGAGGGAAAAGGGGGGAGGTGAGAGGAAAGAGTGAATCTTACTCTCATTGCATTTGGCTTAAGGAGGGAATAATATGCACACTCAATTTGGGATAAAAATCTATCTAACACTACAGGAAAGTAGAGGGGAAAGGGGATAAGTTGGGGGTGGAAGGATGATAGAAGGGAGGGCAAATGGGAGGAGGGGATAATTAGAAGTAAACACTTTTGAGGAGAGATAGGGTCAAAAGAGATAACAGAATAAATGGGGGACAGGATAGGATGGAGGGTAATATAGTTAGTCTTTCACAATATGACTGTTATGGAAGTGTTTCGCATAACTACAAATGTATAACATATATTGAATTGCTTCCCTTCTCAGTGGGGATAGAGGAAGAAAGAGTAGTTGGAGCTCAAAGTTTTAAAAACGAATGTCAAAAATTGTTTTTACTTGCAACTGAGAAATAAGACATACAGACAATGGGGTATAGAAATCTATCTTGCCTTACAAGAAAATAATGGGGATGGAGATAAGAGAAGGGAGGGGTGTAATAGAAGGGAGGGCAGATTGGGGGAAGTGGTAATCAGAATACATGCTCTCTAGGAGTGGGTAGAGGGGAGAAATGGAGAGAAAATTTGGAACTCAAAATCTTGTGGAAGGGTCTGTTGAAAACCTAAATAAATAAATAAACAAATGAATGAATGAATGAAAATGTGAGGAGAATAGAAAGCAGTAATTATACAACTATGGGTGGGGGAAGGGGAATTATTAACTAAATAAGGAATAAATGTCTTTATAAAATAGATAATTTTGAATACATATTTGTTTAAAACTTTTGCACAAATAAAGTCAATTCAGCTATAAAAAGAAATAAAATTGTCAGTTTGGGGGGAAAAAAACCTTAGAGCAAATATCTCTGATAAAGGCCCGATATTCAAGATGTATAGAGATTTGTCACACAAACATAACAAGAGCCAGTTCCTAATAGATAGGTGGGCAAAGGATACGTACAGGTGGTTTTCAAAAGAAGAAATTCAAATTGTCAACAACCATATGAAAAAATATTCCAAATCACTAATTGTAAGAGAAATGCATGTCAAAGTAGCCCTGAGGCTTTCAATTTGGCAAAAATAACAAAAAATAAAATGGCATAAACTGAAGACAGGCATAGTCATCCCATTGCTGTTGGGAGAGTTGTGAATTAGTGCCACCATTTTATAATATAATTTAGAATCATATTAGAAAAGTCACTAACTCTTTGACCCAGTGGTAGCATATACCACAAGAGGGTCAAAGAAAGAGGGAAAGGTCTCCAATATTCCAGAATATTCGTAACACTACTTTCATGGTAGCAAAGAACTAGAAACAAAATGGGAACCCATCACCCAGCGAGTAGTTGAAGAAATTTTGGTGTATGAATGTAATGAAATAGTATATCATCTTAAGAAACAATAAATATGGAGAATTCAGGGAAATTTGGAAATACTTATGCGAAATGATACAGAGCAAAGTAAGCAGAACCAGGAAAACAATTTAAACAATGACCACAATGATGGGAAATAAAATAACACTGGAAAATTTTAGAGCTCTGATCAACACATTCATCATTCATGACTTCAGAAGGTAGTCAGTGAAGCATGCCTTCCTCATCTCAGAAGAAAGGTGGATTATAAGGTATGGAAGAAGGTCTACCTTGTTGGATAGAGTCCATGTATAGATTTGTTTTGAATAACTGTGCTTCTCTGTTGTAAGAAAAAGATCTATGGGGAAGTGGAGACACTGGAAAGTACAATGATGTTTAGAAAGAGCACAAATAAAATACTTATTTTTTACCAGAAAAGGAAGAAAAATAGAGTGAAGGGGCTGGACAAAAAAAAACAACAACAACAACAGAAATTATCCACTAAACTGTACAATATTCTGTCATTATAGTACAATAACCATAGGAAAAGTTTGCTTTCCCTAGAACATGCCCAAGAAAATCATTCCTGAGACATTCCTCTTGCATGCAAATATATTAATACACTAAGGAAATAAAATATTTGATTACCTAAGGTGCTTCACTTTGCCTCAATATTTCAGTGAGTCCTTCATATCATCCACATGAGTATTGCCTTCAATGGCACAGGTCAAAATTTATATCTTCTAATCCTATGTGATTTTTGTTCTTGTCCTATCATATATCTTCCAATGGGAACAATTTGATGTGTCAAACCTTCCTAGAGGTCTCTAAACACCTCATGAGTACAAGTAGAGTACCTCATGTTCCTTTACCCAGTTATGTGACCATCCCACTTCCTTTCCCAGTCACACATTTCTTGAATGTATGCTGACTTTATGTGAGGAAAGAGGTCTATGTGATCAGACATAAAGGATGTGTCAGCTTGTTTTGCTTAAAATCACTTCCTTGTAGATGGCGGAGTAGAAAGACGTACATACACATAGCTCCGAACCCACAACCCATAGAACATCTGTGAAAAGGAACTCACGGTGAATTCTGGAGCACCAGAGGCCACAGAACAGTGGAGCAAAGGAGATTTCTGTTCCAGAGGGACCTGCAAACCTCTCGCAAAAGGTCCGTCACGCTGTGGACGCAGAGCCAAGCCCAGCCCTGCTGCGGCCGCGGCACCGAGAGGAGCAGATCCAAGCGGGCTTCAGGGACAGAATCTCTAGTGGCCGTGTGGGTCCCCCACCCACAGGTGATGGGGGGGTCGGTGAGAGGGTCCTTTGGTGGGTCGAGAGGGGAGTGGGGTGCCCCCATAACTCAGGCCCCCTAGGGAAGCAACAGCGGAGGTGGGAGCAGACCAGGGCTCCCCAAGCAGGAAGGAGCCCGGATTCTTTGTTGAAGGTCTCTGCATAAACCGCCCCCCCCCAAAAGGGAACTGTGCCCGTGAGGTGGCCCTGCCTCCACCTGAGCAGCTGAACTTAATCTCACACTGAATAGCAGTCCTGCCCCCGCCCAAAGCCCCGGGGCTGGGGAGCAGCATTTGAATCTCAGACCCCAAGTGCTGGCTGGGAGGATCTGGAGGTGAAGTGGGTGTGAAGAGAATATTCAGAAGTCAAGTCACTGGCTGGGAAAATGCCCAGAAAAGGGGGAAAAAAAGGCTATAGAAGGTTACTTTCTTGGTGAACAGGTATTTCCTCCCTTCCTCTCTGATGAGGAAGAACAATGCTTACCATCAGGGAAAGACACAAAAGTCAAGGCTTCTGTATCCCAAACATCCAAAATAAATATACCATGGGCTCAGGCCATGGAAGAGCTCAAAAGGAATTTTGAAAATCAAGTTAGAGAGGTGGAGGAAAAACTAGGAAGAGAAATGAGAGACATGCAGTCAAAGCATGAACAGCAGGTCAGCACCCTGCTAAAGGAGACCCAAAAAAATGCGGAAGAAAATAACACCTTGAAAAATAGGCTAACTCAATTGGCAAAAGAGGTTCAAAAAGCCAATGAGGAGAAGAATGTTTTCAAAAGCAGAATTAGCCAAATGGAAAAGGAGATTCAAAAGCTCACTGAAGAAAATAGTTCTTTCAAAATTAGAATGGAACAGATGAAGGCCAACGACTTTATGAGAAACCAAGAAATCACAAAACAAAACCAAAAGAATGAAAAAGTGGAAGATAATGTGAAATGTCTCATTGGAAAAACAACTGACCTGGAAAATAGATCCAGGAGAGACAATGTAAAAATTATGGGCCTACCTGAAAGCCATGATCAAAAAAAGAGCCTAGACATCATCTTTCATGAAATTATCAAGGAAAACTGCCCTGAAATTCTAGAACCAGAGGGCAAAATAAGTCTTCAAGGAATCCACAGAACACCACCTGAAAGAGATCCAAAAAGAGAAACTCCTAGGAACACTGTGGCCAAATTCCAGAGTTCCCAGGTCAAGGAGAAAATGTTGCAAGCAGCTAGAAAGAAACAATTCAAGTATTGTGGAAATACAATCAGGATAACACAAGATCTAGCAGCTTCTACATTAAGGAATCGAAGGGCATGGAATAGGATATTCCAGAAGTCAAAGGAACTAGGACTAAAACCAAGAATCACCTACCCAGCAAAACTGAGTATAATACTTCAGGGGAAAAATTGGTCTTTCAATGAAATAGAGGACTTTCAAGCATTCTTGATGAAAAGACCAGAGCTGAAAAGAAAATTTGACTTTCAAACACAAGAATGAAGAGAAGCGTGAAAAGGTAAACAGCAAAGAGAAGTCATAAGGGACTTTCCTAAAGTTGAACTGTTTACATTCCTACATGGAAAGACAATATTTGTAACTCTTGAAACTTTTCAGTATCTGGGTACTGGGTGGGATTACATACACACACACACATGCACACACACATAGAGACAGAGTGCGCAGAGTGAATTGAAGAGGATGGGATCATATCTTAAAAAAATGAAATCAAGCAGTGCGAGAGAAATATATTGGGAGGAGAAAGGGAGAAATGGAATGGGGCAAATTATCTCTCATAAAAGAGGCAAGCAAAAGACTTTTTAGCAGAGGGAAAAAGAGGGGAGGTGAGAGAAAAACATGAAGTTTACTCTCATCACATTCCACTAAAGGAAGGAATAAAATGCACACTCATTTTGGTATGAAAACCTATCTTACAATACAGGAAAGTGGGGGATAAGGGGATAAGCAGGGTGGGGGGGATGATGGAAGGGAGGGCATGGGGAGGAGGGAGCAATCTGAGGTCAACACTCATGGGGAGGGACAGGATCAAAAGAGAATAGAAGTAATGGGGGACAGGACAGGATGGAGGGAAATATAGTTAGTCTTATACAACACAACTATTATGGAAGTCATTTGCAAAACTACACAGATTTGGCCTATATTGAATTGCTTGCCTTCCAAAGGGAAGGGGTGGGGAGGGAGGGAGGTAAAGAAGTTGGAACTCAAAGTTTTAGGAACAACTGTCGAGTAATGTTCTTGCCACTAGGAAATAAGAAATACAGGTAAAGGGTATAGAAAATTGTCTGGCCCTACAGGACAAAAGAGAAGATGGAGACAAGGGCAGAGAGGGATGATAGAAGAGAGAGCAGATTGGTCATAGGGGCAATTAGAATGCTTGGTATTTGGGGGGGAAGGGGACAAAAGGGGAGAAAATTTGGAACCCAAAATTTTGTTAAAATGAATGTTAAAAGTTAAATAAATAAATTTTAAAAAATAAAATAAAATAAAATTACTTCCTTGTTACAAAATAGGGTTCTGTTGGGGGTGTGATACAGTGGGAGCAGTAGGCATAGGGGATAGTATTAGATTAGATTGTGGAAAGATTGTCTTTCCAAACTTCAGACTGGTGGGCCAGCCAGGACCAATGCACAGGAATCAATATAGATGAAGCTCTTCTCAACCAAATTCTTCAAGGCTCTTTCACATGCCATTCATGCAGCCCAGTGGGAGGACTTGTCAGGACCCCCATTCTTTAGGATAGTCCCTACTACTGTTTGAGTGATTCCTGAAGTCTAGTTGTATATGTCTCTTTCATAGCAAATAGAGTCACTGGTAAAGAAGGCAAAATAGCATTCACCAGGAGCCAGGTCTTTATAGGTAAGAGCCCATTGGGATAGTGGAGGAGACAGGGTTTCCAGGCCCTCAACTAGAGGCCACAGTTTCTGACAGAGATGAAATTTGTTTTTGAAGAGCACAGACACCTGATGAACCTGGCCAATTCTGGGTGTGTCATGTCTATTTAATGCATAGGCCCTACCCATCTTGTTAGGAGGGCCATCTAAATCACTCATTTGATTATAGGTAATGGGAAGAAGGGTTATTGTATGACCCCTTTCCCTTAGCTATCTACTCAATAACAGCTAGGGCCCAATAAAAAGCAATCAACAGCTTTTCAAACACAATATATGATATGTTTAGGGAATAGTAACTTTGGGGAACTTGAAGGCCTAAAAACTTAACTGTTATTTGTCCTGGCCACCTCTTTGTGCCTATCAAAGATTCCACTCACACTAGTCTTTCTAGAGAGAGACCTCTGAAATCATGAGCCCCTCAGGGTCATAAGGGCCCAAGGAGATATATTTCTGGATTTAGATCTTCTAGGCCTGTGACTTATTCTAGGTCCTACTCAAAAGAGACAAAATTATGGTTGACTAAGAAAATGAAAACCATCAGGATACCAAGATGGGCAATGTCAATTCTCCTAAATATGAACAGTTCAATAAGTCTCTGAACTTTCTTTTTTGATTGTGGGGAAATGAATATCATTAGCTTGTTTTTTAACTATGCCCTGAATTCTCTGGGTTTTCCCTATCCACTGTATTCCTCAAAACTTGACTGCATGGTCAAGGTACCCTAGATTTTCTTAAGGCTGATTTCCCAACTCTTATCTCCAATATGGACCATTATCTGATCTAAGGCCCCTCCCACCATGACATCATCCATCCCAGTCAACATTATGATATCAATGTCCCCAGAAAAGGAAGCTTCTTTCAGGTCTCTTAATACCACAATATAACAAGAAAAGGAAGAGTTCAACCATTCCAGAGTCATTTAAGCCACAGGAATGGAGGGAGGAAAAAAGCATTGGTGAGGCTAGTAATCCCATACCACTCACCCTGAGCCTGGTCTACTTGGTGTACAACATTGATGAGGTAGGTCAGAAACACCCATTGTGATGAGTATGATGACTTTGTTCAGCTACCTGTAGGAAGGAAGGAAACAAGCCCTTACTATGTGCCAAGCACTATGCTTTGCACTCTATAAATATTATCTCACAACAACCCTAGGAGATAGATGCTATTATTATCCCCATTTTAAAATTCAGAAATTAAACCAAAAAGAGGTTAAGTGACTTATCCAGAGTCACAGAGCTAGTGATTTTTACCAAAAATTTCCAAATGACATCTTTCTTCCTCATGGGCCACACAGGATTTTGTAAAGGTAGTTAGTATAGCAAAATATTCCAGTTCCCTTCATTTTCACATCTCCATTGCTTTCAAACCTTCTCCTCCATCCCTGTCAATAGATCCCATATTGTTGTTATGTTTGTTATGCACAGGATGGTTCAAGGAACTCCAAGGGTTTCCACTTGACCATAACCACAATAATGATTGTCAAAAAAAGGCATCCAGAGTAGTCACTCCCCAAAGCTTATGATATCCCTTCCATTCATGTTTTGTTCTCTCTAATCCTCTATAGACAAATGGGATAAAGGGCTTTAGGAGATGACTTCAGTTTGAATGGAGCTAAATGTCCCTTACTGTTCTAGTGCTGAATTTCACAACATAGTTTCACTAGCACCCCCATAGACTAGACTTCCTATCAAACTCATGTTTCAGGTGCCACACCCAAAGTTCCCTCCAAAACAGAGTGTCATTTCCCTTTGCCCACTCACAAGGGCAGTGGTCTCTATTATGCCTCCTCCCCCTATCCTCAGAGAACCCACTTATATTTTGACAGCAATGTGTTCCTAGGCACAGCTATCCCAATCTCTTTCCTACATTTCACTAGTTCATTAGCCCACACCTGTATAGTTGCTGGTAAGGGAGAAGGCTAAATTCTGAAGCCATTTCAGTGGGACTCTGCTCAGAGGACATTTTCGCATTGTTCTACTCATTTTCTTTTAGGAACCTCATCCCCTCCATTGAAGACAGGGGCCTAAGTTCCCCATTGCATCCTAGGTGGTCTCCAGTCATCTGGATGAATATCTGGTCACTGGATCTAGATGGCTCAAGAGAAGAAAGTGAGGCTGGTGACCTTACACAGCTCTCCCTCACTCAAAACAAAGTCAAGTGCAAGTCATGTTATCATTTCTCTGATGTCATGGTCTTCAAAAGTGAAGGATGAACAGAACCATTGGAAAGAGGGCTGCAATGGGAATTCATCTTTTGGGGGCTTCCTATGTGAATCCTCCTCTTGGCCACTTAAAAAGGGACAAAAGGCAGTTTCCCTGGAGACCATGTGACTGATTCAATTAGCCCTGAAATAGGATTCTCCAAGCCTATGGAACCCTACTATGGAGAGTTGATCTATATTGGTTCCATTGGACCATGTCCTCAGCAGTCACTGCTCCACTGACTCATCAGGTTGCTATTTGAAAGTCTCTTGCAACTTCATCATTTCCTTAGAGGTGAAATCCTTCCCATACCCTGCTCCCTCAGTAGCAGAAATTGCCCTCTAGGGAGCAGTTATAGAATAAGCTCAATGTTTTGTTTTGTGTTTTCGTTTTGTTTTTTTTTTTTACCACAGGTCCTCAATTCTCCTCACTTCTGCTTTCAAATCCAATCTTATTGTTCTGATCTCAGAACCATACAAATAACATCTGGGTTGAAAACTGTACCTATTATTCCTATCTTCCCCTTGGGTGACAAAGAAGCAACATAGCCAGAGGCTACCAATGTAACTTAATATCTGGTCATTGGATTCAGATGGCTCTGAAGGAGAAGTGAGACTGGTGACCTTGCACAGCCCTCCCTCACTCAAAATAAAGTCAAGTGCAAGTTGTGTCATCATTTCTCCAATGGCATGGTCTTCTTTGCCAACAAAAGATGAACACAACAATCTGTGAACAGAATCAGCTGCCTGAAAGGGGACCCAATTAGCTGGGTAACTCAGCTCCTCCTCTCCTGTCTGTCTCTCCCTCCCCTTCTTTCTCCTCTCCAAAGGAAGGTAAATTTGGTTGTCCAGAGGATGCCCAGTTAACTCAGGGTTTCTTTTCCTTCCCTTTCCTTTCCCTTCCTTTCTTTTCCTTTCCTTTCCTTTCCCCTTAAACCCGTTGCACTCTGGAGCCCATAGATTGGACAGCACTGGATCCCTGCCCAAATTCCACTTAAGGGCTCTTTTCTGAACCCTCCTGGCTTAAAAGTGATTATCAATAGTAACTGTTGCTGCTTCTCTCCCAGTCTGATGTAGTTATTTTTCTTTGTCTCATTAAAGGGGCCATCCCCTGACTACTTCTTAAACAGGCCTATTCACTGAATGGTCGTTACCTCACCCTAAGTGAGTACCTGAATAGACCTTGGCCTAAAGGGGCCAAGGTCTCCCATTGCATCCGGGGCCATCTCCAGTCAAACTGATGAATATCTGGTCACTGGATTCAGATGACTGGAGGAGAAGTGAGGCTGGTGACCTTGCACAGCCCTCTCTCACTCAAAACAAAGTCAAGTACAAGTCATGTCATCATTTCTCTGATCGCATGGTCTTCTTTGGCAACCAGGGACAAACACAACAACAACAAGAAGATCCTGAGCTAATCAAGTCCCAAGGACAGGTTTGTCATCTTTTAGGGGAAAATTAGCCTAAACTATATTTGAGGTGGGCTGAGGTGTGATGAGGTCAGGAGGAATCTTGGTACATAGTGGTCCTATGCTACCTGCTATGCCTGAGAAGTAATAAATAGTTCAGCCTTTGCCTGAAGATCTCCAAGGAAGGGAACCCATCCTACCTTGACACAACCTATGCCACTTTTGCACAGTTCTAATTATTAGGAAGTTTTTCCTGACTGTGCCTAAATTTGCCTTCTTTGTAACTTCTACTTATTCCTCCTGGTTTTAACTCCTAGGGCCAAAAAGAATGGGTTCAATCTATTCTCCACATCTCAGCCCTTCAAACACTTGAAGACAATTAAAATGTTCTACCCGAGACAGCTGACTTTTCTAAGCTAAATATCCCCAGTTCCTTCCATTGATCCTCATGTGTCACCATCTTGATTCCCCTCCTCTGGACACTCTCCACCTTATCAATGGCTTTCTTAAACCTTGGTATCCAGAACTGAACACAATAACTCTAGATGAGACCTGGCAAGGACAGAGTCCAGTTATCACCTTGCTGCTCCTCAAAGCTGTGCCACTTGTAACACAGGTCAAGTTTTAGCTTTTTCGGCTACCATATCACATGGCTGTCTCATACTGAGTTTCAAGTCTACTGACCCCATCTTAGGTCTTTCTCATAGAAACTGATATCTATCCATGCCTCCCCCATCTTATACTTATGAATTTGACTTTTTATATCCAAGTTGGCAAGACTCTACATTTATCCCCATTGATTTTTATCTTATTGGACTCAATTCAAAGCTCTTTCCTGTCAAGATCCCTTGGAATCCTAACTCTGTCATCCACTATGTCAGTCATCCCTTCCAGATTTGTGGGATCATAACATTTGATGATGAAATCAGCTCTCTGTCCACTGCACCACATAATTTTAAGGATCATAGATTGATTCTGTGCTCATACAGTCTATACAAGGTAGAAAGGAATTTAAAATATCTCAAATTTAATCTGTTAACAAGATAATCATTGTTCTAAACATTTTACAAATTATACCAAAGTAAGTCATAAAAGCATAGAAAAGTTACCCTTGCCAAAGAAAATTCAGAGATTATTTTGCTGCATGGTCAATTTTAAAGAGCTAGACAGAATTAACATGGTTATTTTTCACAACTTTCTGCCTCTCTACTTTAATCATTCATTTCTGGTCAGACTTGTTCAATGGTTCTTACAGAAGGACACAAATAAATCTTCAAAAACCGAGAGAGAGAAGGAGGGAAGGAGAGATTCAGGAAATGTGGTTTTAACCCCAAATGGTATCTTAAAATAATCTTAATTTTTAGGTTGAATAAAAGACTTTACATTTCATTATAAGAGAGCTAGAATGCCATGCTGATCATGACAAAGCTAAAGAAAAGATGTTTATCTGCTTTTTTAAACCACATCAATGTGATTTACAAAGAGTGAGTTTCCTGTTTATTGACTAAAGCTGAAATAATACAGACTTGCCTATTAAACAACTAGAATCTACTTATAAACAACTTAGTATAGTAATACAAAACCCCAACTCTGAATTCAGTGATGCAGAAGAGTTGGCTATATATTAAATAAATTAATCACACAGCTAAAAATAAAACTCATCTTCTCCTGAAAGTGATATTTTTTTTTAATTTACCAATGGCTACATGCAGAAACTAGTGTTCCCTGAAAGAAGAATGTTACTGTTAGAAAAGTTTGTTATTTATTATAAGAGTAAACATTAGGAATAGAAGCTTCATTTACCTTAATTAAGGTTCCCTTTTTAAGAAAAATAAAGTCATATCATCATAAATCACAAAAATAGAAACCAAAAGTACAACAATGGAGTTTATATAATTTATTAAATAGCAAAAGCTTGCAAATGGTTTATAAGTAACACTTTCATTACTGATTTTAAGATTAAACATTATATATGTAAATACCTTTAAAACCCATTATCACCTGTAAACATGAAGACAATTTGCTACTTATATCATCCTCTCCATGTAGAATAAAACTGTATGAAAAAATGACTTTCATGAATTTTGATCACGGTATCATGTTTGCATTATCAACATATCTTTTAAAAGTGATTACTGGGTTTGATCCCTGAAATAAAGAAAAACATTAGCATTGTTATATGGCAGACCAAGAAAAGGTAATGATAGACAACTGCTAATGTATCTTACAATGAAAATTACTCATTTCCATGTAATTTATGTCTATCAGAAACAAGACAATTTTGTTTTATTTTAGATATAGAGCAGATTGAGCCATCTGTAGAATCTGCTTTGCTACAAACTATTTCTTTTTGTGTACTCACTGTAAACAACAAAAACATCGCCAAAAAGTTTAAAATGCAGGGTTTTCCTTTCTTCCAGTCAAGACTAAATCATTCAGAGTTAGGAGATCAACTTGCAGAATCATAAATTAAGAGAAAATATCTGTTTGTTCCCCCAATGTGACACCTCACTGTTGGAAGCTTAAATAATATGTGCAGGAAATTTCAGCTCAAGTAAAGACAGAAATATAATTCAGTATTATCATTGAATCATAGAGGCCCAACCAGAAATAATTATACACAGCCTTCTGCAGCACACAAGCCCTGAAAAGCTGCATATGTTGGCTTCTCAGCAGTCTGACAGCAGGCAGTTTCAAAGTGCACAGGGAGTGGAGAGCTCATGCTAATGAGATTCTGCTCCAGCACCCCCACGAACTCCCAGACTGAAACTTCCAATGGAGAGCCCCATCCTTGGCCTCCTGCTGAAACTTGCTGCCCAGCTGATGAAAGTTACTGCAATCCTAATATTGGTAGTGTGGGAGACACCAGTGGGCCTCAAGTCTATGTGTTTACATATTTTATTTTATCATTAATATTTTAAAATCCACTAATCTTCAGTGTGGTCATTGGAGGGGGGCCTTTTCCTTTGCCTGGCTTCTGGAGTAAAGTGACTTGTGATCTCCTTTTCATCATTCTGGGGTTGTTAATTGCTACTTAAGATAGCCTTCAAGTCCCATTGGGTCCTTCTCTTCACAGCTGAGCCAAGTTTGAGGAGGGTGTGACAGAGAGATGTCAACAAAATGTCAAATTAGTTCTTTTATTCCTCCTATAATTAGAGCAAAATATGATGATGATGATGAGGATGAGGATGATGGTGGTGGTGGTGGTGGTGGCGGTGATGATGATGATGATGATGATGATGATGATTTTCATCACCTGGAGAAAGTCTGCAGAATATTATGTATGAAAGGACAGTTAAAGCATAGCGACATTCCAGGGACTGTTTCTTTCTGAAATTCATCAGAAAAGAGGCAGAAATGATAATAATAATAATAACTGATATTTATATAGTGCTTAAAAGTATGGAAAGTGATTTATAGACATCTTCCCATTTGACTCAGTGTTAACAACAACACTGCGAGTTAGGTACTAGGGTTATTATCCCTATTGGGCAAATGAGGCAATGGAGACAGTGAAGTAATACCATTTGTACAATACAGCTAGCTGATTATACAGCTAACAAGTGTCCCTGGTCTTTCTAACTCCAAATCTAGTACTCTCTCAGACTTGGCTATCATGCTTCTGCTCCCTTCTCCCTCTTCCTCTATGATCCTTTTCTCCCATTGTTGAGCTCCATTTTGAGGCAAAACTAAGAACTCACTTTCTAGACTTTGCCACCAGGTCTCCACCATGAGGTAAGGGCACCTTACTCCGACCTTTTCAGCTTCTTTTCGGATATTTAATTCACCTGCCAGAACATAAATTCCTTGGAGCATGGATTGACTTATTTTGTGCTTGCACTAGTATCCCAAGCATTTACTACTGTGCTTGAAGCACAATAAGTGCTTAATAAATGCTTATTTATTTGAAGATGCTGCTCTCTAGATCACATTGTCTACTGCCTATAGAAACTATGTCCTTTCTGTAAAATTGTGTTTCTAAGTAATCATGGCCTGGACAATTCAGCGTGCACCCTAACTAAAGAAAGAATATGACTTCTCCTGTTTGTTGACCAAGTAAGCCTGCCCACTGAAAAGATCAGCAGTTGACTAGTATAACTTTTGATGATAGGGTCTTTTTGAAGTCTTGTGATTCCCATGTTCTTCTCCTGTGGAAACAAAAGTAGTAAAAAGGTCTGTTGTTGTTTCTAATTAACAAAAAATAATAAAATTTTCTCTGCCTCCCACCATCTCTTCAATCAAAAAAGAAAAATAAAACCTTTACACAAAACTTGCACAGACAAGCAAAACACATTGCTTTACTGGCCACATCTAAAATAGTTGTCTTACTCTACATCTTGAGTCCATAACCTTTCTGTCAGGAGGCGGGTAACAAGGTTCATCATCAATCCACTAGAATCATGGCTGGCTGTTTTATTGATCAGTACTCTTAAAACTTTCAAAGCTGTTTGTCTTTGCAATGTGTTATTGCATAAATTCAAATCTTTCCAGGTTTCTCTGAAACTGTTCCTTTCATTGTTCTCATGGCATAATAATATTCTGTGACATTCCTGTAACATTTTTTGTTTGGCCATTCCCCAACTGATGTGCACCCTTCTCCATTTTCAGTTCTTTGCTACTACTACCACAAAAAAAAATCTGCTATAAATATTTTTGCATATATGATTCCATTTCCTTTTTCACTGATCTCTTTAGGGAAGTAGAAAAAGTTCTAAGCAAACCCTTCAGTTTTCCTTCTTTGGAGCTGTGCTACAGTAAAGGTCTTCACATTTCAAATAGAACTATCAAATTTTCTTTGCATTCCATGGTACTTCTGATTTCCACCAAATATAACTGGCATAATCAGAACATCTTAACTTTAGAGATGACAGAGGATTCTAGGGGTTCTCAACTGCTGAGGTACATAACGGACCCATAAACCTGCTTTTTCCTGGTTTTGAATCACTGTATTTCAATGATCATATATATTTTATTTTATGCTTTTAAAAATGTCATTCTGAAAAAGGATTCATATGCTTCACCAGATCACTTAAGGGGTCTGTAAGAACTTACAAAAATTATGAGCATATACCTTAGAGGTCATCTAATGCAAATCTTTCATTTTCCAAATGAGGAAATCGAAGCCCAGAAAAATGAAATGACTTGCCTAAGATCATACAAAGTAGTAAGTGACAAAAATAGTACTCAAGTTCTCAGACTACAAAGCCAGTCCTAGTTCTACCCCATCACACTGCCTCCAATTTTAATCCCAAGTTTAAATAATTAAGCAACAGTGCTTCCAACAATTCCCTTAGAAGTTATTCAACAATTTCACTGATTAGATCACTGGAATTTCTTTTCCTGATAGTCAGACAAATTTATCCGTGCTCATTTTCTTTGCCTTTCTCCCAGTATATTGCCACCTTGGATAAATCTAAACAATTCATCTCCTTGCTTGGTATTTACACTCTTCAAATAATCATACATGATTTTCTTGTCCTTCCTCCCCCTCTGCTACTCATCTTGTTTGGGTAAGCAATACATAATTGGTTCTTTTAATCTTTCCTCATAAGTCAATTTCTCCAGCCCCTTAATCATTTTTGTTGCTGTTCTCTGAATTCTGTCCAATTTGTCAACATCTCTCCAGTACTGAGCAGCCCAGGATTGCATGCAGTATTCCAGGTGCAGTCTCATCATTGCTGCTTATGGAAAAGGATTAGCACCTCCCCTGTCCACAATGTGATGCTTCTGTGCATGCAGCTTAAAAGTCACATAAGCTTTTCCTCCATGATTTTCCACCGCAAATTCAAATTCAATCTGTAATTCCATATTCATTCTAGACCTCTTCGAGTATGAGTATTTTCCACATATCCCCTCTCAAATTCATTGTCTGAGTTTCTGTTTTGTTTTGCTGCAATGAGCACTATCTGTATTTGCTCTTATTTTTCCAGTATTGTTTTATTTTCTTCATGTGTGCCTGACCTCCCTAGATCTCTTTTGCACGCTGCATTTCTCCAGTCTCACTAAATTATGCAGCAACCTTCCAATTCAGCATCATTCATGAATGTAATTAATATGACCATTGCTCCTTATAGAGTTTACTAATAAAGAGGTTAAATGAAAAACACACCTAATTCTGATCTGGGCAGCATCTCCTTTAGATTCTTTCATACAAGTCAGCATATTACAGTATAATATTTCCTATTATTTATGATCTTTCAGCCAATTTTCAGCTCACACCACAGTGCCCAAGTCAATCTGAATAAGATTTCAAATGAGATTTCGTGAGAGTGTATCACAGGCTTTACTTTGTCTTCAGTCACTCATTTTGTAATTTGATCAAAGGGTTGTTAAGTTTGACTGCTATGGTTTATTCTTCAGATTTGAAGTTACGGTTGTTAGCTGGGGGAAAAGATTATGGTATTCATGGTACTAGAAGATTTATTTCTATCACTGAAATCCAAAGTAATACAGACTCTTTCAAAAATAATAAACTTTCACTTCAAACTCATATAAGTTTGACATTACTCCTGATCTCCATATTCATGGTATATTTCACTATCTCCAAAATTAATGAACATGACTGAATGATGGAAGTATTTAAATTATCCCAGTTACTAATTTAAAAAAATTTCACAAGCATGGAATTCTTTGTCTTTCCATAACAATTGCTGTTTGCAGGTATACTGAATAAATAATGTACTTGTCATCCCATATATTCCTATAATTATCTAATTTCATGAATTGATTTTGCTATTCTACTTTGAAAAACTGATTTTGAATCCATGTTATAAATTCAATGAATGAAAGACAAGCATTGAGTCTATATTTCTTGCTGTTGCATGATGGACAGTCCAGAAGTAAAATGTACTAATCAGTAAATATTTATGTGCAAAAAAGCACAGAGTATCCAAAATATTTTAAATTTAGTGAAATAGTTCTATTTTGTAAACTTGCAACATTATTTAAAAATCATCTTCTGTTACTACTAAGATATTATGTACATCATTTTTAAATATGAATTTAAAAGAACTTTTTACTTTTTTGGAGCAGTTTTGTAAAATGTGGGGGGTCTGCTACATAAACCACCTTTAAAGTAGTTTAAACCAAGAAGTTTGTTAGCTACAAAAAATTATGAAGATATCTTCTATACAGCATATCCTTTACAAACTGATTTTCCAGTATCATTGGTATTGCAAGCAACATTCAGCTAAATGCCTTTACTTACTAAAACTGTATTTGTGATTCTCTACCAACCCCAGGCCAGGAAAGCTGTGTGTGCCATGGTAGTGATATGCTAAGACTCCAGGGAGAGATCACATAAGTCTTCCCCTACTGAAATAAAAAAGTAGCCCTGACATCACAGACAAAGTTGCTCATTAGTCCTCCTACCTTGAGGTAAAGGACTGTCCTAAAATCTAACAGTAAATAAATGGAGGTTTATTTAAAAAAAAAGAAAAGAAATATCTAGGGCAAAAAAATGTCAAGCCTTACAGTCAGGGACAATCATAAAAAGAACAAAATTTAAAAGAATGTTGCAGTATTACCAATATTTAGCGTTAAGATGGATGGAAAGTAATTAGCAATGCATAGTTGGGAATTATCTGCAGAACTTCCTGTCATGTCTATCAGACAAGTCTGAATACACAATAAAAGACATATTGATCATATAAGTAAAAAAAAAAAGTAACTCTAAACACACTGCAATCAATTTTTGTTGTACGTTCTGAAATTCAAGTGTCAAATCCCAATTTGTCCATTGGTGTTGTACTCCTAAATTTGAAAAAATATTCCTTTGAATTTCAATTAAAACATCTCTCTGATTATTTGGGATATATGCATATATATTTGTGTACACATATGTATACATGTGTGTATACATGCATATATACATATACCTGTGTATATGACATTATCCCCTGGCTGTAAAAATAACAATATCTCTTTGCTATGTAATATGATGTCACAATAAAACAACAAAGGCATCATACTTACCTGTCACTCTGAGTATCCTGTGTAACTCTAGAATTTTCCATTACTTTGAGGATATATTGTCTTTAAATGTACTTACCATAGGTCCACCTAGATTTTTCAGGGTAATTTGCAACCCAGTCCCTTCCCTTTTATCCCTTCCAAAAGTAGTGGATCAAGTCGGCCTCTGAAAGCTTCTCAATTTCAAAATCACCATTTACTTCCTCAGATTCTCATGCTGACATACCTTGGTTTTATGAGCATAATCAACACAGAGACACATAGCAACTATTTACTTGATATTCCAGCGTTGTGACAAGTTTGAGATATGTGGTTTGCATTTGGTTTTTTTCCATGCGTGGCTTTCTTGAGAAATCTGGGTACAAATTATATCCTCTCCCCCCCAAAAAAAATGCTCTCTTTTGATCATAACATAAAGAGGCAATCATCCCCTGATTTAATTAAAACAGCATTCTGATACATAACTACAAATAATCAGTCCAATAAGCAGGCTTACAGACCCCTACAATGAACACTGAAAGCTACATTTTACTAAGAAAATATGTAATATTGGGGGGGGGGGGAAATCAAGACAGACAGAGCAGCATACCATACATAAAATGTCAAACATGTCAAAACATTCATGAATACCAACATCTCCCACCACACCACGACCAATTTTAAAGGTTATTTAGGGCTAACACATCTGCAAGTGCAGATTTTACAGCAACAGTCTTTATTTTTCTCAGATATATTAAAAATAAGTCACTGGAGTGTCAAATGTTTTCTGCTATTGTTTCCACGTTATGTGGCCAGGGTTTCCTACTTGAGCATTGCTGAGAGGATGAAAATTATACAGAATACAGACTTCCCTGTCTTCCCATATGTTAATTATGGATGCCTAGTAGCTTATTTTTAAAGGTATCAATTCGGCATTCTATGCAGATAATTAAGCAAAGGACCAAGAAAGTAAATGTAGCTATCCGCATTCTTCAACTAATAAAAACTCCCGTAAGCACCTCGTGCCTACAATAACTCAACTTTTCAGCACTTCATTTCAGAAAGACATTTGCAGAGCATGAGACAAAGACTTCTAGTCCCTAAGTCACTGATCATGAATTATCTCCAAATAACTGCAGACAAGTACAGTTTTACAGCACAGAAAGCAAAACACATGCAGAGGATTCTTATACTATTCCGGCCTTCAGAAAAATGGAGCTTAAATTAAATGTCAAAGATGAACACAGTCTACTGTATAAGCAAACACCCGACCTAAATCCACTATATTTTGTTTGTTGAGTGTGTAAATCCTAATAAATTTTGTAAAATAATAAGAGAATGTTGCCAACCTTATGACCGTCCCAAGTTAGACACAGATGAATGTTCAATAGTCTTCTGCAGAAAAATAGCTATCTATTTAACATCTTTCCCTCCCCTCGCCCCAAAGTGTGGTTTTGTTAGAATGTAAGATGTAGCTGTTAAGGAAATCTTAATTTTTAAAAATGAGTGCTGCAAATAGTATATAGTAGGAAAATAAAGGAAATCCTTTCAGCTAGGTTTTGTAAAGTGTAATCTGGTTTGGTATGAGAAGGAATTTCAACTAATATTATCAAAGTCAAGGGCAAATGGGCGAATGAAATTTGAACCATAGGAACTGGCTGAAAAGGAAATGACCAATTTAAAGTTATGAAGTTATAAAGAAAAAAATTCTTCTCCTTTGCTCCAGACTTTAAATTAGGCTTTTTCAATGGCATAAATACAGGGGCAATCATTCCCTTTTCTCCTCTTGAACCAGCAAAGTAGGATGAAATAGATAGGGTGTTTTTTTTTTCATTTCTGTGTTATCCTCAATGCCTGGCACATAGTAGGCTGTGGTAATTGTTGGATTTTTCAGTGATTGACTTCCCCTTCTTAAAGACCTGACTTACCATTAGGTGGTGGCCACCTTTTGCAAGAGAAATTTTGTCTTCCTGTCATTCTCATCTGCTCTTATTAGAGCAAGATTTCTTTTTAAGAGCCGTCCCTCAGACCTCAAAGGCAGGGTATCCAAGTGAACAGATAGCTACCCTTGAAATCTGGAAGACCTGGGTTCTCTACTGCGGCACCTAAGGCAAATCACTTAATCTTTCAGGGCTCTAGGCAACTTTTAACTTGCAGAAAAGGTACTGACCTACATTTGTAAGAGGAGCTTCCAATATCAAAGAAATCACTGGTTCAGTCTCTATCTTTCTAGAATAGAAGTTCTCAACCCTTTTTGCATTCTGGACCCCTTTGGCAGTCTGGTAAAGCCTATGGATCTCTTCTCAGCAGAATATCTTAAAATACAAAATAAAATATTATAGGATAACAAAGAAAATGGATTATATTTAAATACAGTCATCAAAATATTTTATTAAAAATTCATTGATTCCAGATTAAGAGCACCTGCTGTAGAATCTATCTTCTCCTTCACACACCTAAAATTATGGCACCTTCCAGAACTCTTAACAATGGGAAATCTCTACAAGAAAAAGACTGCACAATCTTTTATTCTAGATGCTACATTTGTAGCTTTGTGTTCCTTGCACCATATTTTAGCACTATTGGCAAACTAAGAGATAATGTGGGGTAGTGGATAGAGTACTATTCTCAGAGTGAAGAAGACATATGCCCAAGTCCTGCCTTTGACACATATGGGCTGTGACCCTGGATACACAATGTCTTGGTGTCCCCAGACAACTACCAAATGCTTTAAGTTGTACAGAAGGTGTTAATCGGCATTGGTAGAGGAAGTTTCTCTGGAACCCAGAATTCCTTAGAGCAATGACCTCACACAGTCCAATACCAAAAAAATTGATAAGCTACAGAGAATGGGCAGCCTCCCCTACGGAGAGGAAACTCAAAAGTAATTCAAATAAGGCTTTCTTGAAGGAAGTTGGTGGAGGTAGACTTTAGAAAAGACTTGGAGGAGAGGGAGAGGAGGGAAATATGGTCATTCTCTTCAAGTATTTTAGGAACTCCTTGGCCCCAGGGGGCAGAAATACAAAAAAATGGGTGGAAATTGTAGGGAAGTAGATGTTGGTTCAAAATAAGGGAACACTTTTTAATCATTAGCCTGGCCTAAAATGAAATGGGCCTAAAGTGGAATAGATTGTGAATTCTCCATAACTGGAGGTATCTAAGCAAATGGGAATGCTCATATGTTGTGGAAGGCGATTCCTTCCCAGGTATGAGTTAAATGAGATGACTGCAAAGGTCCATTCCAACTGTGAAATTCTGATGAAAAGAAACATATCACTTACTTTTTGTAAAGGAATTGTACCCTTGGTTTGGTATCCACTTTGTTCACATTCCTAAAAGGAAATAGCCCATCATGTCTACCTACCTAGAATAGCACCAAGTGACAAAATTAGGTCATCTTTTCATCACTTCCTCAAGAATTTCCCAAACTTTCCCTCCCTCTACTCACTATATTCTTTTTCCTTACACCTAGCTTCAGCTGCTACCTTTCTCTCTCATACTTTCCTTGTGGTTTCTTCTTCCCCTTCAATTGTATCTTTCCTTCTTTTAAACCTTTCCACAGTATCTTCTGGCATTTTATATTTCTTCCCCCTTTCCAAGGTTTGTTTTTCCTTCACTTCCAACATTCTGATGAAAGCTTCCTATATCACATTATGTTTACTAGTTGATGTCCACGATACCCTATAGGTTCACTCACCTTTCTTTTCTTTTTCTAGTTCAATCAATAACTCATTTTCCTCTCTTCATCCTTTTCTTTTTCCCTCTTTCCTCTGATTCCCATTTATGGTCCTTATATTTTCCTTCCCTCTCTCTTCTTTACCGGTTTCCAGGATTTTACTCTTTGCCCTCCTCTCCCATTGCCTAGTTTCCACAGCCGCAGAAAGAGCTAGATTGAGGTTACGGAAAGACACTAGAAAGATGTGTGTGCAGGTCCCCTGGGCGTTGCCCTCTGGCAGCCCAGCTGCTGGCCAGCTGGGTTCAGAGGAAATGGCAGGCTCTCCCCAAACTGATGAGATTTTGTTCAATGAGAAGGACCAAGTGAGGGAAAGGAGGAGGGGAGGAAGCAGATAGACACGTTTGTAATACCGTAGATCCGGGGTGAAGATGCAGTCTCCAAGTCCTCTGACCAGTACTGTCAGAGCCTGTAGTATCTGCCACCACCCAATCCTAATCAAATCACTAACCCAACGTTCAAGAGGACATTCTCTTACAGTACCGAAAATAGCGGCCCCATTTTTGAGATGAATTTGTGATCTCAAGATGCGAAGAATTTTTTTTCTCTCCCAAAAGTGTCCCTTGAGTCAATACTCGCTGGGGACCACACCCAGTCACTCCTCCTGACCAAGCCGTACTCTCCACATGCCACACACTCGTGCTTCACCCACTCTTGGGGAGGGTGAGTGGAAGGGGGACAGGTTAGGAGGGGTAGCAAACAAACAAATGTTTCCAAATGCCTATCACTGCTCCCTACTCAAAGGAAGACTCTCCATTTTCTTCCACCTGTGTGTCCCATGGCGAACTAAGCATTGTATCTCAAAGGATGAGTGGAACCCTGTCTGTGACCTAAACATTTGCAGAAGCAAAGGCCGAAGTGGGGAAAGACTGAAATTGGCCACGCCGCGCAAGCCTGCTAAACGTGGTGCAAAGAATACCCGAACCCAGCGCCCCAGGCTGAGCTGGGGCTAAGTGGCAAGGAGGATAGGAGGCGGGCCAGGGAGGAGCAGGAGAGGGAGGGGGAGGAGGAGAAGATGATTTTTAATGACTCGAGGGCCCCCTCCTCCAGCCACTCTTTATGCGACACTTCATTGGAGACTTGACGCGACTTCCGCGCGGGCAGAGAGGGTTCATTAAATGTGTTGGGGAAATAATTGATAGTAGGACCGAGACTGACCGTAATCTTTCACTGTGTGTGTGTGTGTGTGTGTGTGTGTGTGTGTGTGTGTGTGTGTGTGTGTGTGTGTGTGTGTGTCTGTGTGTGCGTTGTGAGCCAGCTTTCTAGAACGCTCAGATCTCTCTCCTAGGTGCAAAAACCACCATCACTCACCAGGAACCCTCATTCCTCCCCCAACCCCAATCCACTTATGGGAACTTCCCAGCGGTTCTTCGCTTTTCCTTGGGCTACTTTTTCCCTTTGGAGGACAAGGTTCCTGTGGAGGAAATACTAAAAAGACGCCTGGGTCCTCCTTACACTCCTTTCCCTAGGTTTGAGGATGGACCTCAACACCAAGGCTCTGATTCCAAGACGAAGCTCGATTCTCATCTCTTAGTCTGCTTTTGATCGATGCGATTGATAACGCGAGCTGATCTTGACCAACAGCGGAGCACAAGTAGACTGTTAAGTGCCTGGAGATCGCTGCGACTTTAAATAGTTGGAGATGAGAGACGAGGCCGAAAATGGGAAAAGCAGAGACTGGAGGGAAGAGAACTGAAATAAATGAAGCCTTTTCAAGCTAGGTTCAAATTACTCTTTGGCTCAAGAAGGCCAAATGGGCAAACAGAGAAGTCAACCGTCCCTATCCTGATACTGACCAAAGGACCATTTTTCTCTGACCGAGTGGATCAAATCAGGGCTTCTTGGTCTTCCAAATTAGAATGAGGAAAAAGCAAAAAGAGATAGGTCCTAACTTATAACGTTACTCAACCAGAGACGTAAAAAGTCCAAGTAAAAGTTCTGCTCACCTCTGAAGCTGAGGGGATTGGGTCCCTGAGGGTGGGCAGCGAGGGCTGCCTCTGGCGTCAGCAGGTGGAGAGGAGGCCGAAAAATCCTCCCAGTTACCGATTTGCTTAGAGAAATGCCAGTGCCAGTATAGGGAGAGGATGGACCAAAAAAAGTTATTTTCAAGAAACAATGACAAAATCAAGGAGACCATATTGCCCAGTGACCTGACCGAGATAAACAGACGTTCTGTAAGAAACTCAAAGAAAAGAGAGATGGCTAAGAAAAAATGACTGACTCACCATCTTAAAATGGTTATAAATGTAATTAGTTCCCTAATTTGGGGATTCTTGCCCTACCCTCAACAAATAAAGAACCTGTAGACCTGGTAATGTCTTTATTATGTATATTTTAACTTTGGTACTTAAAATGGATCCCATAATTGGAATTCAGCTGTTGTTTTAGACAGCTGATAAGTATGTCATATTTTGTCAAGCTTAATCAGTACATTCATGGCCTCCTTGTTTAAAACACATAGGCTTTATAAAAGGCTGCAATTTATGGGGAGGGTAGGACATTCCACTTCTTGGGGATCTGGGTGAGCTTCCTTTAGCCCCCAAAAGGGCACACTTCATGTGAGGTGTGCATCTCTGCTTCACTAACAAAACGCCTCCAGCCACAGACATATAAAATCAAAGTCCTGGCCAAACTGGGAGGATTAAACTAGACTAGAGAGAAGGTCCTGGGAGTCCATGTTTTAATCCAAACATAAACAAAACCGTTCATTTTCACCATATTTTAGAGAGGCATGTCTAATACACGCAACAGCACTCCCACCTCCTCTCCAGCCCCAACTCCCCCAACCCCCAGCCCCCCCCAAAAAGCATTACAATAGTTATGGGGAAGAATAAAACTTTTCTCTCCTTCTAACTTTGTTGGCCTCATAGGCTCAGAAATTTTAATTCTCTCTGGAAAATCACTGGCACCCAAAGCCCTGCAGGCCAGTCAGGCAGAAGAGAGTGTGTAAGCAACCTCTACCCCAAGGGATCTTCCTATTCAACATATTTCGTGTAACAGAAAAGAAAGTGAGCTCTGGATTAAGGAAAGAGAAGGGAGAAAGTGATTATAATAAAGAGGGGCAAGTAGAAAGGGAAAAGGAACGTTTAAATAAGAGAGTGCCTCAGAGAATAGCTCTGGGGCACTATCTCTGAGACACGTTAGGGAGCAGAAGCAGCATCCCTCTAAGACTTGTCTATGATCAGGAAAAGGTTCAAATGCATCTTTCTCTTAACAAACACGTTTGCTTCCTGTAAGTGTAGCTCTAGTAAGAAGCTACATTTTTTTTTAATATGCATACATAATTATAAATTCACATAGGAAATGTATGCCTGCAGAGATCCATGGGGTCAAGTGCCATACTTAAGTTTTACATTCAAGTGGTATACTTAAATTTTACATGCATTTCCACCGGATAATACTCAGCACCAAGTCATGTTCCTTCCACACCTGCTTTGATGGCACAGGAGTTGCCTAGTCAGATAAAGCTTGGAAGTCTCTGAAGACCTGTTTAAAAATGAGGAAGAACAATTCCGGATTCTTCAGGGAAAGAACCAGTCACCAAAAATTATACAGGATAAAATCTCAAGGTGCAGTTGTCACCAGAACGATGCTCTCAGTCACCGGGGTTGAATCTTTCTGCTTAGAAGGTGGGCTTTCTAAGCATATTATCAATAAAAACAAAGGTCATACCAGACGGGCTTGTAGCAAGGGGGAGGAGGGAATGGATGGATGCCCCCCAGAGTTAGCCAGAAAGGCCGAAAAAAGCGAGGACTAGGCTAGGATAGGCTCACCAATGATTTTTTTTTTTTTTAACGCGGTTGCTCCATCAATCCAGTGCTTTCTAGAAAAGTTACCTGGAAAATGGGCATCGGTTACCTTTATGGGAAAAGAGAACCGTTCCTGGAAAGTCATGTTTCTATCAATCAGTTTACTAGAGGATGTCCTGACCAATTGTAATTTAGAATTGAGGGAGAGGTGTATGAGAAAAGGGCAGTGAAAAAAAGGAGGGGAAAAACTGCCTGGTACAAAGTTTTGCCTGCCCCTAAGGGAGTTTGAATTAATTGTATTGGACTTTCTCAGAGTGCAGACTATTTTGTTTTGTGTGGAGATTATTTTCCTATGCTTTGGTTAAAAAAAATAAAAGTGAGGGGACAGGAAAAGATCCTCGATGCGCCAACCTGAGGGAGTAGACAAGGGAAAAAGGCGGTGAGCTTTCTCTGCACAGCCTGACATTCTACTGAGCATCCAGAGCAGAACTCAGAGTTTGAGAGAGACAGAAGCTGGAGTTGAAAAAGGACAAAGAGCTCTAACTAGTTTCCTCCTAAAGGTTCAGTTAAATTTGTATGCCGAGCCTGTTCAATGTGCCCTCAGCTGTTGGGGAAGCTCCCGCCTCCCATCTTTCACCCCCAAATTCCTCAGAGATTCAAAGATCCGAGATCCCGTTAGCCTTGGTTGGTTCGCTGTCCCTCCTTAGGGAGGAGAGCAATTGAGTTCGTTTCTTAGTCTGGGTCTCAGGGAAATCAAGACAAGAATTTGAGCTTGAATTCAACTGGCAAGGGGCGGCTTGCACCTGGGAGAAAAGATTAGGTTGGGGAAAGAACGACTGCACATTTGCAAAATATTTTCCTTTTATCCACCCTTCTTTGTCTAGCAATGGTGGATCCAATGGTAAAATCTCGCAATTCAACAACAGATGCTCCGACCTCTTCACTTCAGAGAACGCTGGCTTAAGTTTATTTCTTCTTGTGATTGCCCTCACGCTTTGGAAATAGAAGAGCTAAACTTACCTTTTCAAGAAATCCGAGAAATGGGACATTTCACTTTTCTGCTTTTAAAATTATCCACCCATCCTCTCATTCTTACTAATGTATGTGCAAAGAAACATTAAAGAAGAAATCTCCTTCCTAAACTGTTTCCAAAATGCGCATTCTTTATTCATTTTTATTTTCCTATCCTAACGTAGCACTTTTTTTTTTTTTAGGAAAAACAAAAGAGCAAAGATAGGAAGTAATAACTTGAAAGCTAATCTGGCAATTTACTTTTTCCAACTCAGAATCTCTGAAATAATAATGCCAGTTTTGTGTTCTTATTCCAATAAACAGGTGGTCATTTGAAATTCGCCAGTGACATTATTTGATTATCACCAACTTACACTCTGGCTTCATAGCTATGGTATGGCATTATTGTATCTCATCCATTCACTCAGAAAAATAGGAAAAGTAGAAAATGGTCTGAGTAGTTACACAAATTTCTGTATCTGAAGCTTTATTTGGTGAAAGTTGCTGCTGGGTAGACTCTACCAGACTGTATCATAACTTATTTATGCCCCAGTCAGACCATGGCAAATAGGTCTTGTATTATTTATCTCAGAAACTTCTGGGCTGGAAATATTATTCTAAGTCTAAGCCACTCGTTATCCTTCCATACTCTATCCTTTGGTAGGAGGGAAGGGGGAGGGGGGAAGAGAAGGAGGAATATTGTATTGTATGTATGTATGTTGGAATTGACCAGAAAACAAAATTATTTTTAATGCTTTTCAGCAGCTCAGAAGCACTCTCTCAACACATTTTCCTAGCAAATCAGTATGGATTTGTGAAAAGGCAAAGTTGTTACCATTTGAAAGGTAATATAGCATACCATAAATCCATAATGATGTCTAATGTCATAAAAGTTGCTTGAACTCTCTGCAAGACAGAAACTTGACTGAGATTATCAACTGTAAAAGTCCAGCTGCTTTTGGTCTCTGGAAGTCTCTTCTGTCTCTATTCTGGCAGAACTGAGAAACTATTCCGTGATTTTTGATAATTGTTAATTTCTAGTTAGAATGATTCATGGTTTTTGAGTATATTTTTAAAATCTTTTCTTAATTCTCTTTGTAAACAGCTTAAAGACCTGCTTACTTAGCATGAGAATACATACAGACTCTAAGTTTGAAACTTTTGGGATTCCAGTTGACTAGTAAGTTATGAATTTCAAACCACTAACCCTTCCCCTATTGTTCCCCACTCTGCCTATTATTGTTTGTTGGTATTTTAGTATTTCTCCTGACACAAAAAAAGAAGACAAAATTATATTCGTTTACATGGTTTATTGTTGTAAACATTAAAACTGTCTTTCTCAAAGAAAGAATTTATCAAGAAAAAAAATTCAGCGTCTCTAACTGTCATACACCATAGAAAAAAAAGGCAGTGACTTGTATCATGTGCCATACTGGAAATATACAAAGAAAAATACTACAGAATATGGCAATATTAAAAATCTTACTCAAACATAAAATAATATATTAACTGACAATTTTAGACATTAAAAAAAAAACAAAAAAAAATTCAAAGTGCTCAGTAATTTCCAGGGAGTTATGTATATTATAAGCACTCTGGAAACAGTCAAAAGCTGCTGCATGCAAGTTTTGTTTAGCTTTAGACAACAAAATAATCAAGATATAAACTTTCTTTTATCAACATCAACAGTACATACAACACTTACAAACAAGGAATGTTGGACGGTGTTACAAACACTATGTGTCCCTTTGTCAGGATTTTCAGTTTTGTAATACTTGTGCCCACCTATTTTACAATTGAGAAAATGTTTAAGCTCAGATAACTACCAATCTTTATAAAATCTAACAGACTACATAGTGTCTGAAATACTATTTATATAATATAGACATTACTGAAATAGCAAGTGCCTATAACATTTTCGACCTAGAATCAACATGCTGTTCCTTTTTGTGTATTTATTCCTTTTTTGCAAACACATTTATCTTTTAGAATTTTTTAATATTTATTCATAAATAGGCACAAAATAATTTAAAAAGCCAAACTGCATTGGATAAATTTACAAGCCTTTGCCTTCTTTAACTCATGCCACCCACGCAACATTAAGTTTTACTATATATTACAGCTTTCTTTTACAGCAGAAAACTTTGTCTTTAAAAGGGCGATACTTTGTGGGTCACCTTAATACTTTTGTGTGTGTATTCAATATCTTAGCTGCAGCACCCGGCGTGACCAGACATTTTTCATCTTACAATAGGAGTCCTTCTTCTTAACAATAGATTCTTTTTTTTAAAGCCGATAATAAAAAGTTTATACCACTGTATTGTGTGTAGTCCATATTCTAAATCCAGGATGCCCCAGAGCCAAAATGCCCTTTCACGTTCTGCCTGCAGGTTAGGAAATAGCAACAGTTTTGTTTTGGGTGGGAGAAGATGTGGGGGCAGGAGGTTGAGGGATGGGTTAGGAAGTTGGGAAGGGGAAGGAGATAGAGCAGAGGCACCCAGAGGTGCTTTTGTGCATGTGGGAATTCCCACCCTCAGACAGTTCACGTTCCTTTCAAGTTCATTTCAAATAAGCTGGAGAAAGTCTTAAAAAGGTAATGTGTCCAGGAAAAGTTTGTCGATTATTGCTGGAGGTGGTACCAAGTCTTCCAGTTTCAGGTAGAAAATGCGCTGTAGCCCCTGTGTACACAGGGTGCGAAGTTCTGGGAGCTTCCCCAACAGTTTGGACAAATAGTTGGGGCGGTTCAAACCCCCATTATTGAAAGTCACATGGTCTTTGAGACAATTTACAATCTTGCTCTGCAGTTCTTCCACTCTCTTGGGTTCCTTGAGTCCGTGTCTCTCTGGGGTGTGTAAGGGGTCGGGGGGGAGGTTTGGAGGAGAGGACAGAATAACAAGAATGCAAAAAAAAGCAGTTAGCGATTTGACAAGATTGGGAATACCCCACCCCACCGCCCCAACCCCCGTAAAGGAAAATCCAGTAAGAGCACCCAGGGCAGGACTGATGTTGGGAAAGTGCTAAGAGGACTGACCTGTAACCATCGCCAGGGCAGCAATGCACGAGAAGGCAGAAATGTCAATGTTCATATTCTGCAAGTTGGAGGAGAATTCAACAATGGAATCAATCCATTCCCCAAAGCCACGAACGCATTGCAACCTGTGCAAGACCACCCCATTGCAAAAGATGAGTTTACCCTCCACTGGGTTGGACCTGCAATTAATACCAAAGAGAGAGAAAAGAAAAAAAAGAAAAGAAAAGCTAAACAACTAATTACTTGAAGAGCAATAAATGGGGGATTTAAAAGGCACCTAATTACCGAGGAGTTAATAAAATGTAGATCAGTGGACCTTGAAAGGGTTTGATTTCAGAACAATCAAGAACGCCCCCTACCCCATCTCCATCCCACTCTTCCTTCTTTTCTTTTATCTTTCCTTAAATTTTTCTTCTTTTGCTTCTCCCTTGTTCTTTCCTATAATAAATTCCCATTCTTGTCCTTTTTTCTTTATCTCATTCTTTTCTATCTTTTCTTTCCTTGCTTTCTCCTCTTTCCTCTCATCCTTCTTTTCTTCATCCCTTTTCTGTCTTGCCTTTCTTCCCTTCCTTCCTCTTTACCTGTATGCTAATCGCAGGACAAACAGTTCCAAGAAAGCAGATTCGAAAAGTAGATCTTGGTCTGGTTTGGGAAGATCAGTGAAGCCTGGGATCTTTTCTGCCCATCCTCTGATGATTTCCATGGAGCCGGTCAAGAGATCATAGAACTGCTGAATATGCTGAGTGTCATCTCCACTCATCTGATAGTCAGGGTTAGCCTGGAACTGGAATTTCATTTTAAAAAGCACTTAATGAGGTTCTCTAAAATATATAACCCGTGAAATTGCTAACCCCGTTTCTAGTAGGGGAGCCAGGTTTTTATAACAATTAAACCTCTCTCTGACCAGTAAGGAAATTAGATGTTCCAGGGCAATTAATTCAATTAGGGATGGTGCTATGAGGTCGCTGCTTTAAATATGTAAATTGCCATTTCTATACAGACTAAATACAGTGCTATCCAGCATGGGGAAATGTTGACTCTTATCTCCACAAAACAATTGACACGTTAGCATTCACGCCAGTCCAGGGAGTTAAGTCTCATGAAAAGCCACCATTTGCAGATCTCTTAATAAAAAATTTTCAGAAGCCTATATGCTTCATCATATACTTTTACCAATTAAAGCATATATATTTCTCACAGCTAGAATAAAATAGATGATTCTGGCTACTTATCCCCATTCCCATCCCCCATTTCTCTTTTCCCTTCCCTCCTCCCTCCAACCACATATCCTTTATGATCCTTCTAGTATTTCACAATGGATGTTGGGATTATTTTTTATGGTAACCCACATCACAATTGGGATGGTAATCAAACCAGATGCATGGTTAATATAACAGCTAGAAAAATATTGGATAAAGTGTGTTGGGGAGGAGGGAAAAGAACATTTTACACAAAGTGAGGCTTTTTACAAACTTTTTGAAAAGAATGTATCAGTTCAGCTCTGCAAATTCGAGCAAGCTGTGTGTGTGTGTGTGTGTGTTTGTGCACCCTTCTTGCGCCAAGACCCCTTCTTTCTAGGAAGAGTAGGGAGTGAAAAGATTCTGTCAGTATTCTTTGTTTGGTGTGAATCCTTATCTCTACCTTTCTGTCTTTCCTTGGTCTCTTACTGTCTCTAGTAGTCTTTGACTTGGCCTGTTCCATACATATCGGGTGCCTTTCCAACTCTTTTCCTATGTGTGTGCAGCTGTCCTGTGGGCTCATGTGGTGGGGATGGGGTGTGTGTGAACAACCCTACCAGTCTGTATATTAATATTATCTCCAGCTTACCCTGGAATAGTCCAGGCTGGTCATAGCCGGGTTGGAGTCGACATGGGCTCTCACCAGGGCACTGATCAGACTCACCGGGGGAGAGGGGGGGGAGGGCTCCTGGGGACTCTTCGGTTTCGACGGTAAACGACCTCTCCGACCTTTTAAACTGTCTGTACGAACCACTGAAAGGGAAGAAGACCTTCAAATTCTCTAACCTTCCCTCCCCCCATGCCCAATCCCCAAATGTCCAGCATCTCTTCCTCCCTTTCCCCTGACAAGAGAGACAAGTTCAAGAAGGGATTCGGGCAACATGTGTAGACACCGGGAATCTATAAAGCATTTACAGTAGAAAAACATAAAAGTATGGGTTCATTTTATTTTTTTCCTTCAAATGGGCCATAATAGTTAAATCAAGGAAATTCTGACGGCTTTCTGAGAGAGATCAACAGCCCGCCTAAAATACAAAGCCCTTGTGGGCTTATAGGGCATGTGGAAGTTGGATGGGAGGGAAGGGACTTGGGAAAGAGAATGAGAGGCAAAGGGAGAAGTGGAAGGAGATGGACTTTCAGGAAGGAAAGGCAGGAAAACACTTCCTGGGTCCTACCTTCTTTAACCATCCCAACAGCAAGGCACTTCTGAAATCGGCAATATTGACAGCGATTTCGGCGCCGCTTGTCAACCGGGCAGTTTTTGTTTGCTAAACAAACGTATTTAGCATTTTTCTGGACCGTGCGCTGCAAAGAGAGAGACACGCACAGACAGACAGACATTATAGAATGAGGACTAATTTCCTTTTAAAATCCAGCAGCCCAAAGAATCAAAAAAGCATCTCCGAACTGCTGGGACATTCTCCCTCCCCCTTTCCCTCTTTTTCTTTTCTTTTCTTTCTTTCCCCTTTTTTCCAGGGCATTTAACAGAAGAAAATTGATAGCGTTAACATTTGAGCTAACCTTGCAGCTCCTTGCTGTGTTTTATATGCCAAGAGAAGGAGAAGGAGACGCTCAGTAAATACAAATCCGTGGGCATTCATATTATTTACATTCCTTGGAGACCTTCTCTATTTAAAATGATAAGATTATTCAATCAGGATGGTGAAATAAAGAGATCACTTAATTTTACCACAGGGAATTCTGTTCCACTTGGTTAGCTTAGACACGGTTCTCTGTCCTAACCAATTTCAATCTGAAGGGGGAAGGCAGCTCCTAACACATGCAAATGTCCCTCTTCCAACTCAGACTCTAGCAACTTTGGCCCAAGGACGTGTAAGCCATTTCAGAGCCAGGGCCTGGTCATGCAAGCAGCCCTGGCTTTCTTTCTCTGTGTAGTTGTCCCTGTTAGTGTCAGCTTCTGAACAACAGTTCTCCATTCCCCATCCTGAACCCCAGCACCCCAAGGAAATTCCTCTGGGGATCCATGGATGCAGTTTCCTGCCTAAGTAAGCAGCTGGGGGAGGGGGCTTGTTTTCTACTCTTCTTTCCTACTAGCAATGCTAAAGACTGAAGTTTAACCAGACTCTTTGGGGGGGGCCTATCCACCTCAACTCACCTTAAAGAAACCTTTGCAACCCTCGCAGGTGCGCACGCCGTAGTGTTGGCAAGCTGCGTTGTCCCCACACACAGCGCACAGCCCTTCGTTGGACGGGGATCCCCGGGAAGGAGGAGAGGGCACCTGGGTGTCCAGCAGCTGCGAAGCGTGACCGATCTGCAACCCCGGGAAACCCATAGCCGCTTGCTTTCGGATGGGATTGGGTACAGCGAAGGTCTGCCCGTCCACCACGTGGTGGGTCCCCGCTGGCTCCGGGTTCATGGGCACATGAAGGGGTCCGTCAAATCGCATCTGGCAGCTGGACACGGGGGTACCCGGGGGCGATTGCTTAAAGGAGAAGAGAGAGAGGCGTGATACCGGCGTTTTCCTCTGCTCGATCATGTGGGTGGTGGCCACGTAGTTCTGGTGGAAGTTATGGAGGGAGCCTGGGTCATCCCACATTGGGCTGTGCTGCACCTGGAAGCCGGGAGTAGAGGGCGTCGGGGGAGACGAGGGCTTGTAATAAACGGAGCCTGAGTGCGGCATCATCTCCTCGGACTGTGGGGGCAGGTGGTTGTGTTGCTGGTAGCTGTGCATCTGAATGTCTTCCACTTTAATAGAGGACTGCTGTCCGGAGAGGGGCATTTGATACAAGCAAGGTGGCTTGACGTCGTAGCCTGTGCTGTAGTTGTCCATAAAGGTACTGAAGCTGGGGAGAGAAGTGGTGGCAGTGATTTCAGTGTTGGTGAGGTCCATGCTAAACTTGACAAACTCTGGAGTTAAGAAATCGGAGCTGTATTCTCCCGAAGAGTGGTAACTGTAGCTCTGGGAAGCTGGGCTGGCTCCTTGAGGCGATGACCCATACTGAGCCTGAACACAGGGCATGGCTGGAAATGAAACAGGGTGATACACGCTCAGCCTGGTCAAGTGAACACTTTCTCCCTTGCTTTTGTACACCTTTTGCACACCTGGATCAACCACACGGCGGTTCCGTATTAAGTAAACTGTACACAGCACTGCAATTTAGGAGAGGAAAAGGGAGAGGAAAAAGAGCGGAAAGACAATCCGTGTTGCAGGCGCTGACCTTCAAAAAAGGGAGGGTGGGGGGAGGAGATCTAAAAGAAGAAAGACAGGTAGGATATAAAGGATCAAGAAACGCCCCTATTTCCATTGTGTCTCCTTTACAACCCCACCCACCCACCCAATAACCTCTTATTTAATGTGTTCAGGTCGCTTGTTCTGGAGCAACCTGCCAGGTGCTAAGCTATTCTGAAGGTGGCATTCGAGTAATAGGACTGGTTTACTGAGTGCAATGACTTTGCTTTTGAAGGTTCTAGGGGTCCTGAGGGGGTCTTGAAGGAGTGTCAGAGAGAGAAGAATGGAAAAACTGAAAAGCAATCAAATTCACTAACCTTCAGCCGAGTTACAGGAGTTTTCGAGGAAATTAAAGGTGGACAGTGTCGTAATTCAATGGAGGACAAAGTTCCCAAGATATTAGAAAATAAGTGAATAGTCCAGTCTGTCCAGCCTGCTCCCTGAAATACAGACATAATATGTTCAGGTTACTGTGGAGGGATTTATTGGACACAAGCAACTACACCAACCTGCATATTTCACTGTAATACATAGTATGGCCTTTAAATAAATAAACCTATGACACATGAATGTGGAAGAAATATAATTAAAACCAATAAAAATGTTTTTCCCTATGACAATCTGGCATATAGTTAGTTGCATAAAGGTTTTTCTTTTTTTCTTTTATGAGGGAAAAGAAGAACTTATGGCAAGTTGTCATTTAACATTTATAATTGTCATGAATTGACACCACCACCACCCCTTGTAATAGGTAAAAGAGAATGGGTTGTCACTATCATAATTTTATTCAGACACAGGATGAAAGGAAGACCAGGGTTTTGTAAAAAGTCACTTTGGGACCTTCAAGTGAGAGGTATTCAGTAGGCAAATTTAAATGTAATAATAAGCTAACCAAAGAAAAATAACATAAAAATATGAAAAACCATTCTGACCTCCTAATCTCCACCTCACCTTCAAAGTTACAAAGTATGCTACAGGCCTACATTGTATAATTGGAAAGAGGCTAATAACCCCTCTACATGTATGAAAATGACTAATCTATTTCAAGGACATAGGCTACTTACTTTTCACATTTCTAAGAAACTTCTTGTGCATATTTTGAAATGTACATTTAAGGAAAGCTTATTTTTGCAAAAAGAATGCAAGCAAAGAGCAATACAGCAAAGACAGTCCTTGACTCATTTGGATGCATTTAAACATATGGCAAGATGACCCCTTTTCTACTACCAGCTTGAGTTGTTTCCCTCTTTAATGAAACACGACAACAATCCTGGTAATTTTCAGATGTTCCCATTTTTAAGGCATCTGAGAGTACAAGTATGTCAATGAAAAAAAAAATAAAGCTAGATATCCATTCTTCTTCAGTTTTAGCTATCTTGCTTCTGACTTCCTATTTCACAACTGGAAATCCGAGAGACTAGATGGGGGGTGGGGGAGAGAGAAGGTGCAATTAACTCCCCCAACCCCACCAAAAGGTGACTTATCTTTGTTAACATCAGGTTTGTAAATTCACTGGAGAAGTGATCTTAATCTCTCTATCCCTCTTCTTCCCTTCTCTTGCTTTCTCTTCTGTCCTTTTCTCTCTTCCTTCCCCTCTCTCTCACTGATGAGCCATATGTGTCAGAACACAGAAATTTGGGGAAACTAAGAGGATACCGTACTAACAGCACCTATACTGAAAGAGCAGCCTTCTAAACACCAGCACGTTTGCTAACCATGGTGATACAGTTCCCAAGCAACACATAAACTGAAGTTTTCCTCCTGTCACTTTTCCCTGAGCGTTAAAGCCTTACTACACACACGACCTTTGAGATTCAGTGTCCAAACGACCAATTCACATCTGCTCTAAGGGAAAAAAAACGATATGGAGGAAGACTGAGTAGAAATTTCAAAGTCGAAGTTGAGAAGACAGCAGCTCCTAGAACGGTAAGAAGTATTCCTTCCGCGTTTCCCAATTAGCAGACTAGAAGCTGCTACCGAGAATGTACTGTTCCTAGCACCAAACGTGTAGTTAGGAAAAACGCCTTCTGGAGCAATTCACAAAACTTCCCTTTCATCTCCCTTCCGGACTCCCTTTCCCTTCTTCACTTCTTTTTCCGGAACGCACAATTCACAGATCCCATGCCCATACCCACAGGAGAGGGAAGGGGAGGGAGGGAGAGAAAGAGGAAGAGGGAGAGAGAGAGAGAAAGACAGACAGACAGAGAGAGAGAGAGAGAGAGAGAGAGAGAGAGAGAGAGAGAGAGAGAGAGAGAGAGAGACTTACTTAATGGTTCTCCACGTCTCTTTTCATTCATTCAACTGTCTTGAAGAGCAGTTTCCTCGGGAGGTGGGGTGGCGGGGGGATAGGGGAGGGGGTGGGTTAGATCGGTGAAAGGAAAAAAAAAAAAAACAATCGGTCCCGAGAAGTTGCTAGTTACCAGCGCTGCTCGGGAAGTGCGGTACTCATGTAGCAGAGTGAGAGCAGCCGGACAGACTGGCCCTTCCCTCCAATGTGCCTTTGTTTATGTGGGCTCCGTATTCCACAGCCAACATGCACCTAGTCTCCAAACGTCAGCACACGTCAGTGCAGGCTGCCCAATCCCAGTTCCTTAGGGCTGTTTCTCCCCATACAGTTGGCCAGCTCTCGCTTTGGTAAATTTCCGACCTGACGTCACAAGCAGGGCAGATTTTAAGGTGGGAACCGTTCTGGGTTCACCTTGTTAGCCGAGTTGGGCTTTTTTTCTTTTCATTTCTAATTTTTTTTTTTTCCGAAATAGGTGAAACCTGCCCACCCTTGCCTCTAAAGCCAGTAAAGCTCACTTCGCCCCACCTTCTCCAAAACTCCCCAATTCACAAATAGTTTTGGCAGCCCAGATGTGTAAGACTACCAACAAAAGGGAAGATGGGATGGGGGTGGGGGTTAAGAAAGGCAAGGAAAGGATGGCTGAGGGAGGATGCGTGTGCCAGGTAACCCGCACCTGTAGGCGCACGGTATCGGGCGATATGTACTTTCATTGTTCTAATTCCCCCCTCCCTCCCACCCCCCGCACGCTCTACACCTCTGCTCTCATCCCCAGGCGCTGAACCGTGCACAGAAGCCTTTTGCACGGGACTGCTAAATCTGGGTTTCCCTTTCTCAGTGCTTCCCTTCCCCCTCCAATAATTTCCACTCTTGCAGAAAAAAAAAAAGTCGTATTTTGTGTGATGCCCTCTTCTCTCATCCCCACGTGTAGGAGGGAGGACGTGGTGACTGTGGTATGGAAGGGGGGTTGGGATAAACAAGACAGGATGGGCACTGGACCAAATCCTCTCTTATAAAACCAGAATCTATTTGAGAAATATCGCTCCCCCGGTCCTGACAATGCAGCAGTTTCATGCAACAGGTGTGCATTCCCTAGAGAAAGGTGATTATACTTGCACCTCAGGTTAATTCTTTTCAACTTCAGAGCTGCACTCTCCCCAAGTATGTTTTAAACTACATTTCTCTAGATACATAGGACACTAAGTAAACACTGCATAGCTCCTAAACTAGGTGGTGTGGGAAATGATACCCCTCCTTTTTCTTCCTCAAAAAAAAAAAAGTAACGTACACAATTTGCCTTAGAAAACCTTGGTATAATCAACAGGAGTCCAGAGAGCATGCATGTCCGTATGTATTGGGTTCGGCGCGTTACTGCTCTTAGAGCAACACCAGAAAGCTGTCACAGCCTGAGCTCTGCTTTGCATGCTAATAGGTTGAAATGGGACTGAGAACAGAGACAGCACCTTGCAACAGGGAGGAGGGAAGCACATGGAATGCTTTCTAGTAAAGGAAACGCTGGTGTTTTTAAGAGAAGCACAGCGATTCGAGTCCCAAAGCCCACAGAGGTTTACTTGTTGAAGAAGTCCGCTCGTCCCAACCTGGAAGGGATACCAAGCCTAGGCCATTTAGTTCGGGCTCTGAATTAGTTGCGAGTAAAATTTGGGAGTATCTGTATAATCTCAATCCAGTCTTTCTTCTGAACGACTGTTTTCAGCTCCCATTCCCTTCTCCAGCAGCAAGGTTTCGTTATTGCTACCGTGACCCATTTGTACCCTCCCTCTCCCTACGTATTATTGGTATTTTCATTATTAGAAGAAAGCACAGTCAAGATTAAACCAGTGTCGCCTTCCCTGAGCCCTAAACTGCACTCCAGACTTCACCTTTTCACCCCACCCTTCCTGCCCTCTCCCGGGCGGTGAGCTTCGGTCCCAAGCACTGCGTGCAGTCTGGGAAAGCCGCTGGCGCTGCTACCCGGCAGCCCAGGGGAAACCTACGTGACCACCTTAAGTTTCCCCAGATGCGGTGGCGGCTGCTGCCGCCGCCGCAGCTACACCGCGGTGCCCTAAGCAGGCGCGAGAAAAAATAAGGCGGGGAAGAGTGAGGGGACCGAAGGGGAGCGAGGGGAAGCAGTGTCGGCTGTAGCGAGGGGGAGGGGGATAGGGGTAGGACCAGGAAGAATAGCTCATTAGCATGAGCTCTGTAGCGTCAGCCACCCCGTGGGCTGGAGAGATTCAATGCGAACGAAAGGGAAAAAGTGAGAGTTTGGAAGGGAGGGAGATGGGAGGGAGTAGGGGGTGGCCATGACGCAGGGGCGCAGTCATTGACGCACCGAGCCGGGCGCGGCCAAAAATAGCAGCCACAGCAGAGCCAGCGGCGTGCTCCCCAGCTCCCTTTCCCCTGGTGCAAGGGGGCAGGGCACGGTGAGGAGGGGAACTCTCATTGATCCCGGCTGTGGGCAGGGCTAGCACCAGCTATTTTAAGGCTATCGGAAACTCCAGCGCAGCCACGTAGGAGACTTGGTGGCAAATTATTATTTTTTAATCTAGCCCTAGGAAAAACGGGGACCGGGAGTATTTTAAGGTTGCAGACACATCACTCAGACCCGCATATCCAAACCTATAGCTTAGTTTCCCTCCATTACCATTACAAAACACACTCCGGAATGTTTAAGAACCTGAGCGGTTGCCTCCTCTACTCCCAAGAGAGTGAAAATCTTCGATTAGGGAAGTGAATTTCATAGTAGGTCTGAAAGGTGCACGGAGTCCCTTATGTCACTGTCCAAGAAAGTGAAACATAACAGTATCCAAAATTATTCAATTTCATCCTATTGTAAGACTTCGTGATGACTGAGATCGAGTTAAGTAAACTTTCATAGTACCCTTTACGATGATGGCGATTTTTAAAAGTAGGGAATAATTTTTCTTCTGTTTTTAACTGACTTTTAGTTACTGTCTTCAAATCCTTGGATTTTCCTTTAGGCTGAGGTATTCATTAAAAACACAACTTAAGAAAGCTGGAGTAAAGTAAACAAATGTTTATTAAATAAACCAATTACTGGTCAGGCTGGTTGGCCTGTACTTGGTGGGGCTCTATAGTGGTCCAAAAGAAGGGCTCCTGTACAGCCTCATTCAGACTGCAATCAGAGCTGATGCTGGAGCTGAAAGCCAACAAACTGAAATCTTTTCCCCAGCACAGATATATTTGAGTATTTAATTGATAGGGGAAAGTCCAATCAGAACCAACAATCTCTGTAATTGACTGATCCTGTCAGTAGGGGGCCTGAAGCCACAAACTTTTTTTTTAAGCATTAAAAGCCACATAAAACTCAAAAGGTTTATACCAGGCCCAAATATTCATAATTTCTGTGCTGCTCAAAAACTGAAATTCATAAACACCTACACATATTTTTATAAAGGGAGCACAGTCTGATGCACATTGAATTGAATTTACAATGCATTTCCCCATACTGCTCATGTTTAGTTCACCATGTATTTGGTAAATGTTAGCTGGTAATAAACTCATTTTATCACCAAGCAGTTCAAATTGGCATATAGTTTGGAAAAATGAAAGCATGTTTTAAAATCCTATGATTACATGTTTAAATAAATTACAGTTTAGAAGAGGATTCCTGTGGGTGTATTTGCTGGTACATAAGAATGCTTTTGTGTGCAGAGGTTTAATTACACATATATAATGGAGTCAAAATGCAGGACTGAACAACCTTTTAGAAAATGTTAAAACGATGCTTTAGGCTAAATGGAACTGAACTTCTGCATTTAAATGACTGCAGCCCTTCATGACTGTTGAACATAAACATCACAAAGTATTCTCACTCACTCAATTAAAAATGACAATTATGAGATTTTGAGTCAAGCATCAGACTTACCTTTAAATTGACACATGAAAATGAGAAATTCATCGTCATTTTTTGCGAAGTCAAAGAATTTCAGAGTAAAATAAATGAATGAAAATGGGTTGTCTGTATACTTAAGTCAACTAGAGACTTCTTTTGAAATTAATCAGAAAAGCATTACAAAATTATCATTACCTTTTCAAGAATACTTTTCAGGAAAAAATCCTGAAAGGTGACTTTCCTGTATTATCCTCTATATTCTTGACCACATGTTAAAATAAGGTGTATGGCATGTAAATAAAAACTATAAAATTTTATTTTAAAAAGAAAAGAATTGCTATAGATCACATACACACTTACAAATATTTTTTTTTTTATTTTCTGCAAGCTTAAACATTGAGTTTAATAAAATACAGACCTTTCTTTAATCCAGAAAGCTAATGGAGTCTTTAGGGATTTCTATATTAGATCCCCAAATACAACACAGGAACTAGTACACAAAATACCTTAACAGAACAGTGGGGAGGGAGGGGAAGTGGGGGGTTGTTATGGAAAAATGCAACTCTTGTGTCCTAAAAAATAAATGACCTGTAAAACAGTTGTCAATTTCAAACATGATATGTTCTTTAAGGGGATATTGACAACTAGGTATCAATGGAAAATAGTTAATCTGAAGTGAGTTTTATATTGTGACTAGGGCAAAAGGAACTTTAAAACTTTGAACAGGCTTTGTGGGGGGAGGGAGGGAGGTATTGCATTTACCTTTTAAAGATTGATTATCTGCCATTTCATCTGAAGACAAAATATAATCCAGTTGTATATTTTGTTCCTCTCCTATACAAAATCAGCTGCTGGGTTTATTTTTTTATTTATATTTTTAAAAGTCTAACACACTTTCCAGCCCATTTCTACCTAAAAATTATCCTTTAAAATAAAACAAAGCTTCTTATTTTGATTTGCAACACAAATATATGTAAAAAGAGAGAGGCTGTGCTAGAGAAAACATTTTTCTTCTAGATGCACCCATTTTAAAAACCATGAATGTAAAAATGAAAATGTAATAAAAAATAATCTCATTTTAAAATATTGTCTGCTAAAAAATTACATCATTAACATACACACACATAGACAAAGTAAAATTTAATTGAACAGCTTAACATTTTTGAATTTAGAAAATATTTTAACCCAAAGAATGGTAACCTTGGTTTCATATTTCTTTGTCAATATTCAGTAAACAATTGCCTCATTAACCAGGGATTTTTTTTTAAAGGCTATATAATGTTCTTGCAAATGAGCCCCTATATGCCAAAAATATTTCAGGGTGACTTGGAATTCTGGAAATAACTAATGATGTTTACAGTTCTGTCTGTACTATACAGAATTCCTCCAGAAAGGTGAGATAAATACATTTTGCAACAGTGTTTGCATGCCTACATTCATGTTTAGTTCCTGATCCAAACAAACATAATAAAACAATGACTTTTTTAGTCTCCTCCTAGGGCCCATTTAAGAGGAAAATTCCTCAATTTAACACAAAAACGTGACAAAGTACTATTACTAATACAAGGAAATATATAGATATAAATATCTATGATGGGCATATAACTATATAGGCATATATAAGTACTATTCATGATGATTCTGTGATTAAAAAGTCTCCAATTTTCACGCTAGAAAAGTTACTTATAGCAAAGACCCTTATAGTGATAAGTAATAAATCTAATTACCATATCCTTTGAATAGATGTAATATAAATTTCATTGCTCACTTAAAAGTTCTAAAGTTAACAGCATAAACTTGAAGTTGAGTAATTAAGTAATCCTTATATAGACACTTATTAAAGTATTTATACATATTATCTTAAATCTACATCTATCATTTTGCCAATTAAAATTAGGACTTTAATTGCAATTAAGTAATTTAATTGCCAATTGAACAGCAAAATTGCTAAGTGACTAATTTTAATGCCTATTTTAATTACCAATCATGACTGGGGAGGGAGCTAATCAAGTTACATCAAGCAGTACCAGGGTAATGATGTGGAAAAAAAAATGTAGAACAAACATTCAAGGCTACATGCTTTTAAAAAGAACTCTAAATTAAATAAATGCAAACACAATCTTATAAAGGTAGTGAAATACTATATTTCAATTTCTAAATACAGGAATATGAAAAGAAAGTACATGTTTAATTAAACAAGTCACTGTCAATCTTAAGTTAAAGTATTTAAAAGCAAGGTAGAATTTTTATGTGATTTTTATATGGTAATCATGCTAACAAGATAAATAGAAAATTGCAAATAGCAGAGCAGCTTACTGCTTGACAGGAGAAATATTTGTAGATTAACAGTGGTTCTTCTATTTTAAAAATAAAATCAGATGCTGTAAAAATGAGGAATTAAGTTTTTCAGCTATTCACACAATGATAGGCTATTTCAGGTTCAGAAAAAAAAAGAAAAAGGAAAGATTATTAATATATCTATCATTCTACTACCAGTCCCAGGGACATTCTTTCCACCTCCATGAAAATTAAAATAGTTTCAATAGCAACCTTATGTCTATGTCAATAGCATGCCACCTATTAGATCGTAAGAAGCATGAATCAGATTTATGCTACATTCAATATGTGTAAGTATACAAATAAGACATACCATATATGATGATAGAGATAGCTACATACATACATATGTACTAAGGTGGGACAAAAGAGGCAAATAGCTGTGCCTGTATTAACAATGAATTACAGGGTGGAAAATTCAAATTATGCTACAATTCTTTAAGATCTACCTGACTTTCAGATAAAGTACACCTTCCAGATCTTTACGAAAAAAAAAAATTTCAATTTTTCTTAAAAAGCCTGCAAGTCAGCAAAAGAGGGCAATGTACAAATATAGGTAATAAACTTATTAGCTGTCATATTTGCACTACAGGAAGGATGTGGAATAAAAGCTATTAGAGACAGAATGTGATTCTCTCCCAGATGAGATGAAAGGGAATAATTCCAGTTCTCTTCCTCTATTGGGGGCAGACAAATACTTTCTTTAAAACAAATAGGAATTATGATCTTTATTTAAAAAAATAAAAACAAGAAATTTGCTGCCTAAATTTGATTACCACTGAGTATTGTATGTGTATATACACATGTATGTGTGTGTATGTCATACATACAGTCAGCTTATCTCTGTAGAAAGTTGTACACCTTCTACTAAAGAGCTGAAATTATTCATGAAATTTATGCAATGTTGTATGTAACTAGAGAAAAAGCAAACAGGTTTGCAGCTGGGTTTGGGTTGTTATTTACCGATAGCCTGAATTTTGAAGTGAAGCACACAGCGGGAAGGATCCTTTGCCTGCATTTTGAATGGAATTGTACATTAATAAACACTGGGCTTAAGAAAGGATTTCAATACATTTTTATAAGTTTTAGAAGGCTTATATGTAATTGATTAAAGCAAAATAATTCTAACACTTGCTACCTACTCAGAAATCAGAGAGATGAAATCATTATTGACATGTCATTGAAAAAAGACTATTTTGCTATGCTCACTACTAAGTTAGAAAAATTAATGCCACCATCTTGGACAATGTAATATTGAAAGATTTTAGCTCTTGAATTTCTCTTTTTAAAAAGTTGCACAGATTTTGATTTACTTCAATTTTTCTTTAATTTTTCTTTTAGATGCTTCCACATAAGGCCCTTATTTTCTAAATTTGAAAATAAATTGGCATTGTAGCATATTAAATTATTGGGCTATATGAAAAAAGATAAAAATTTTTCATATCATCAAAAACATCAAAACACTCCATAGTGGTTTGGTTTTTTTTTTTTAGGATAGTCACTTTGGTACTATGTTTTAGAATACAAAATTCTAATACTCCAAATCAACTCATTAAGTTTAATGTTGATGTAAAACATAATTTAAGGGAAAAATATTGCATCTCTGACCAATGAACTTTCCTATCTGAAACAAAAAAATACTGATACATGAAAAAAAATAATGTGGTTTTTTTTATTATTAAACTACTATTTTCTTCAGTTAAGGTCAGCCTTCACGGTTAAAAGAAAAGTGAGGAGTGATCCTTTTATTACATCTTTTGAATTTAATGGTGATGAGTTCAACTAATACTAGATTTTGAGGCCATTTATAAATAATTTCTGTGAAGTATTACAGAAACATTCCGTTAGGATCTGGAGAAATGACCTCAATAAGCTGTCACAGAAAAACAAACCACCCTCATATGACATAGTTTGAAGTTACTGTTAATTACAGGTATTTCACAGGAGGGCATGTTTTTAAAATAACTGCAATCTGAATATACTATGTATACATATTTCTGTAGTGATTATTTTTAACAATTTTAACTTCTAAAAACTTAAAAAAGAATTTATCATGCATACTGGTCATTAAAAAAACCCTAAGCTCTAAGAAAAAACTAAATTACATACTTAAGGGATGATTTTAAAGTGCCATGAGGTAACGTTTTCATTAGGGTAGCTTTAACTTTGAACTCAGAAGTTATGTTGTTCCTAAGTAATCAAGGTCCTTTCTTATCCTTTGGTCCTTACAATGTTAAGTATTTTATTCTGTACAATTATGTGAGAGTTTCTGTTTTTCAGTACACCTCTGCATAGTATTTGGTAGTTTCATTGGAAGTTTCTGAGTTAACAGTTTCAGTGGGTTTGCATCATCCCCAGGTTTTGGTGAGTGAGGTGATGGAAGAGGGATCCCCAGGACATATTTCACAGCCAGAATGATCTGGCAGCTGTCAAGATCTTCAGATCTAAATAGATGTTACAACATTTTTAGTCAATTTACACTGCAAAAACTGAGATCCTATACTCCTGTTACAAAGTATCAGGTCAAGGGATATAAATCGTACCAAGCAATTCATCTTGCTGCTCAGAGTCATTACATTTCTCGAATATGTTTGATTGATACTCTTGGAGGTGAAAGGCTAAAGGGACCATATGGCAACATGTTGCATTCCGTATGTTATCTGCCCATCCGTGCTTAAGCTGCCATTAGCAACATCTGCACCCAACGGAAATCCAGCTGCGCAGAAGACTACTGACGGAATTATACTTGGGGTGGGAGGGAGAGAAGAGAGAGAACCTTGCTTAACGCCATTAACTCTAGACATGTAGTCTGCCTACCAGGACGAATGGAAGCTTTCACAATTAGAGAAGACAAGACAAACGCTTTATTAAAGTTTAATTTTGAACTCCCAATTAGCGAAACTGCTTTATAAATCGATTGCAATTTCCTAGAAGGCACAGCAAGTCCCCTGCCTGCCTGCCATGTGTGCAGGCACCAAAAAAGCTCCCCCTCCTGCCGACTCAACAGGATTGTTCAGAGTCGGTCTCCGCATCAGGAGAGTCCCTAAAGTCCTCGAGAGCCCCTCCTCCTGCAGGGGGGCTCAGACAACCTTAACAAGGGACGGGAAGTGGCTGCATCTTCCACTTGCTGGGGGGGAGGGGGAGGACTAAGTTGGAATAGGGGAAGGAGTGGCGGGAGGGGGGGGAGGGAAGAGGAGGGGGAGGGGGAGGACAGCAGCAGCAGCAGCAGCAGGGGGGGTCTGTATTAATCTTTTCCTCTCCGTAGGAGATTCGATTCAGTCGCGGACGAGAAGTTTCTTTCTTCACACTAGTGGTGGATGGCGGGTTCAACATGGGCGGGGGTGAGAGATCGGGATGGGAAGGTGGGGAATGGGGAATGCCCTCACCATCTACGATACCCAGATACTCTTCCACTCCTCCCTTTCCCCCTCCCCCCCCAAGATACATTACCTGCCAGGGCCTCCCACCCGCCCCGAAGCTCGGTCTTCTCCTTCGCCGCCGCCGCGCTCCCTCTCGCAGCCGCATCCCCAGATGTGCGCCAGATGTGCGGGTCACGCTCCCTGGTTCGCACAAAGAGGTCGCCCCCATCCGGAAAAGGAAGTAGGCCGGGATTCCCCTTCTCTCTTAGCTGTAAGGGGAGTGAGCGGAGGAAGGAGTGGGGAAAACGAGGGGAAGGTGGAGGAATGACGAGAGGGATGGGGTGGGATAGGGGTATAGGAGAGAAGAGGGGACTTATTTGAAAACAAACCAGAAGGGAACAAAGGCCAAAAAAAGGCCAAGGCAGGGGCCGGGAAGGGCGGGGAGGCGTGCACGGCCACTCGCTTCCACGCCCGTTACTTTTGGAGGAGGGGAAGGGGATCTTGGCTTGGGGGGAGGTTAGGGGGAAACGTGGGGGGGGGCTGCTCCTCCTACTTTCCCTCCCCGGGTCCCCGCGGGCGGCGGCGGCGGCAGCATCGCACACACACAGAAGCCCCATTGTAGCCGCCGCCGCCGCCCAGCGCGCAGCTCCGCAGCGGCTCCGGCCTCGCCAGCCAAGAGCGTCAGCGGCCCGTCAGCGGCGCGAAGCTCCGTGACGTGCGCGCGGCGGCGGCGGCGGCGGCTATAAATAGCCGGTGCGCAGCGCGCGCAGTCTTTTTTTTTTTCCACTGACGACGAGGGTGTAGAGGTGGGGGGGGAGGGGGGAAGGCAGAAGGAAACAATAAACTTGCTACTTGGCTCCGCCCCTCCTTCCCTCCCTCCTGCTCCAGGGCTTCCCCTCCCCACCCCCGTCAGAAAGTAGCTAACCACACGGACTTCATTCCATTCTGGGGCCCGGCAAACACTAGGAGCCCCGCCCCCCAGCCCGAGAGTTAGAGGGGCCTGACCGGGAGGGCCTGACCGGAAGGGGCCTGGAGAGGGGAGCCAGGCTTGGGAGCCTCCCGCGTGTTTCCATCCCAGATAGTTTATTTTTGCAGAACTTCGGGTGTTCTCTGCCAAACTCATATAAGATTTTTTTTTTAGAACAGAGGGCGGTTGTTTATTAAATTCCAGTTTAAAACATGCACACACTAAAAATCTGAATCTTTTTCATTTAAATTGTATTGTGAATGGCGGGGGGAGGGGGGGACAGAAAAACTTAGAAGTTGGAAGGGGTACAAAAAGACATTATTTTGGGCCACAGAAGGAGTGGATGGAGGGGTGGGGAAATCCAGGGATTACTTAAAATTACTTAATCCATGAATTCTTAATCGGGGTATCTGTATATATTTGGGGGGGGGGGTATCATTTTTACTAACACAACTGAAATTTGTCATTTCCTTCGATTAATTAAAAAAAAAAAGTTATTCTGGGATCCAGTCCATAGGCTTCGCCAACCTGACAAAGGGCTCCATGTCACAAAAAGTTAAAGCTAGGTAAGTTCCAGTATGTAAGTCCCTCGGTATTTGATGATGTCAGCTGTGTAACTTGATTTACAGTGAAGCTTCCTGTTCTGGTGACATGTTTTGTTTTGTTTTTTTTAATTGAAGGGGCCATCCCTTGAATGGTCCTTACCTCACTCAAAGTGAGAACCTGAAAAGACCTTCCCCTAAAAGGACCAAGTTCCCCATTACATCCTGGGCCATCTCCAGCCGTCCTGATGAATATCTGACCACTGGAACCAGATGTCTCTGGAAGAGAAAGTGAGTCTGCTGACCTTGCACAGCCCTCCCTCACTCAAATCAAAGTCAACTGCAAGTCACGTCATCATCTTGATATCATGGTCCTCTTCGAGAACAAGGACAAACACACACACACACACAAGGTTAGCCTTAAGAGAGCAAAGAATCCTTCTGAGAACAGGGAAAAAACTGTTGCTTGGAGTCAGTGGATTTGAGTTCAAAATTCCAGATATGTCATGTACTGCCCCTATGACACTGGACAAGTTACAGCTTTTCTGAACCTCAGTTTCTTCACCTGTAAAAGAAGTGGCTTGGACTACTTAACCCCGGAGGGTCCCAGCAGCTTTACAACCTTTTGGTCCTATATAGCTCCCCAAGCATAGAGCCTTATCTCATTCTTTTCAGGACTTTGCAGACATTCTCACCCCTATTGTCCATAACAACCTGATTAAGATTGCCTGACACTGTTCCTTCAGAAATTCTGCGCCACCTTTCCCACACAATTCCTTCCCTTCATGGCATCTAATTTTACAATTATTCCAACAATTATCCATATAAGCTAAAGAATGTCTTCCTTCCTGTCCCTCTTTGGTCCTTCTCCAAAAAGTAAATAAATAAACAAATAGAATCATAGAACATCAGAGTTGAAAAGAGACATCAGAAGTGAACTGGTATAATAATAATACCTGATGAGATTTCAGAGATTAGAAAGAAGTGTCTGAGAGGCCTATAGAAGAATAAGATGAGTTAAAGATAGTCATTCCTTATGTCTCAATACCTTTGAAAAGAATATTGTAGTTTTCATCTATAAAGGCTAATCATATTAATTTAGGCTCAAAGATCAAATAGGTGAAAGGAGCACGTTGAACTGAGAGACCTTTAACCTCTTGAGAATTAATTTGTTTCAGAGATTCTCCAGAAAGGAATTAAATCAACCAGATAATTTAGAAATATCCAGTGAGAGAAATAACTGTGATCTTAACGCCCATCTACAGGACCATAGATAAGCATTTACACAAGAAATAAAAAAACTATAGTAAGTAATGTTTTAAAACTGACCATGTGCTCTATTGTTTTCACCCTATTTCCAGAATCTTGCGTTTTCCAGAAAATGGATAGTTGTCTAGCCAAAAATGAGTTACTCCCACTCATTTTCATTAGAGTCTTCTGATTATCTCTGTCTTACAATGATGAGTCAGTGCCAACCCTTACCTAATTCTGACACAGTCTCCAGAGATATGAAGACATCATACAGAAATAAATGTGGGGCCAAAAAGCTCTTAGCTTAGTCACGGAAACTCAAAGAGCTAATTAATATGCTTCCTTTCCGAAGTTCATCACAGCCTCTTACTTCCCTAAACCCTTAGCATTTTTTCATTTTAATTCAATATTCAGTTCAACAAACATTTATTAGACACCAACTTGCAGGTATATGCTTTTCCTGAAGGTCACACCATTCCATGAAACTATTATTTTTTTTATTTTCTTCTGGGGTTTCCCCCCAATTCCAGCAGCATATTTCTAAGTCTTAGACTTATTCAGTATCAAGGGAATGAATTTCCAAGCAAAATGATGTCTTCATTGCATAACTGCCAGATCTAATGGCTTTTACTCAATCCTCATCCTCATGACCTCTCTGCAGCCACAGTGGTTGGCACATAGTAGGCGCTAAATAAATGCTGATCAATTGATTTGACACTTTTAGGTGCCCTCTTCTCTTTGAACCTCTCTTCTCTCTAGCATATGAATTCCTTGAGATCAGGGAATGGTTTTTAACCTTTCTTTGTATTCCTAGTGTTTAGTGGTGCTTTACACATAGTAGGCACTTAATAAACGTTTAACGACTTACTGACTGATTGACTTACTAACTGTATAAGGCATTGTAGTAGCCACTAGGGATACAAGGGCAAAACAAAAGAGTCCTTGTTCTCGGTTTTATTTTATTGGAAGTAAAAATGTACCGAGTTGTATAAATACAAAGTAACTTTAAGATAAGTTTTAGGATACAAGGTAACTTAACAGAGAAGGAGAATGGCACATGAGATGAGTCTGGAAGAAACATAAAGATTCTGAAAGGAAAAAGGTGAAAAGGAAGCACATTCCATTCATAGGGGACAGCCTGTACAAAGGCTTGGAAACGGGAAATAGAATGACAAGTTTAGGAAAGGGCAAATAATCTAGTTTGTATGGAATATTGAATTTGTGAAAAGAAGTAACATGGAATAAACTCAGAAAGACAAGTTATTGCCATGTTAGGAGGATCTTAAATGCTAGGCTGAGAAATCCATATTTAATCCTAGAGGCTAATTTAGAAAATTGGGAATAATTTATCCTAAAATTAGGAAAAAATGTTCTGATTTTCAGTTTCCTCTAACAGCTGGTAGGTAGCACAGTGGATAATGTCTGAAAACAGGAAGGCTTGAGTTCAAATCCCAACTCAGATGTTTACTAGCTTTGTGACCTTGGGCAAGTCACTTAACCTCTGTTTGCCTCCGTTTCTTCAACTATAAAATGGGGATAATAATAGCATCCACCTTCCAAGATTGTTTTGGAGATCAAAAGGGATGATATTTTTAAAGCTCTTAGCACAATATTTGGCAGTAGGCAGAAATAAGAAGCACTATATAAATGTCAATTATTATTATTATCTTTCATAATACATCTTGACTAATGTCATATCCATGTCAGATAAGTAAAAAAAAAATGAGGAAACCTTCTTTTAAAAAAGATTTTGGGTTTTGCCTTTGCAAACTAAAGGATTCAGAAAGATAGTTTCCCTCTTATGTTTTAGAGGAAATAAATTGATTTTCAAATACTTGGAATTTGAAGCCACTGAAAGATTTTGGACAGTGAAGTATTATGATTAAGAAAATTATTTTGGAAGTTGTGTAAAAATATGCTGGAGAGGAAAGAGGAGCTTCTTACCCAAGCTGAAATGGAGGCAACAAGACCAGTTGAGAAGTCATAAATTAGTTAAGAAGTTATTGGTTAGTCCAGATGAGAGGTTATAAATATCTTAACTATTAAAGTGGTCCAATGAGTCAAGAGAAGCGGAGAATACAAGAGGAACAGAAACAGAATCAATATGACTTGGCAGTTGACCAAATATGGAGGGTGAAAATGAGAACAGTCAAAGATGACTTTGACATTGTCAAGCTGGATGACTGAGAGGATGGTGGTAGCCTTGAAAGAAAGTCTACATGAGAGGGACATTCTGAGGGGCAGATAGTTTCATTTTGAACATGGAATCATAGGATCATGAATTATAGATTCAGAACTGGAAAAGATCTTAGATGTCATCCAACACATCCCATCCTTCCATTTTACAGATGAAGAAACTGAAGCCCAAAAAGCTGAAGTGACTTAGCCAAGTGCACAATAGTACTAAATGGCAGAATCAGAACTTGAGAATCTTTGTAATTTAAAGCTATCATTCTTTTTATTATACCATGTTGAGTAACCAACATGATATGCAAGAGGAGATGGCAATTGGAGACATGGAAATATCATTCAAGAGAAACTGAGAAGGAGCAGTCTGACAGGTAGAAGGACAATCTAAAAAGAGAAATTCCAAGGAATCCAAAGGGGAGATATATAGAAAGAGAGTATGGTCAGCTTTCAAAAGTTGCATTATGGTCAAATCGGATGATAACTAAGATAAACAGATTAAGGTAACTTACTATTGAAGCATATAATATTTGGAAGCTAGGTTCCTAAGGACTGAAAATTAATGGGAGGAAAGGAAATACAGGCAGTAGATACAAGCAACTTTTCTTGGAGTTTGACTGTAAAAGAAATAAGAGATATAGAAGGAAGAAAACATTTATTAAGAGCTACTCTGTGCCAGGCACTTGACAAATATCTCGTTTCATATTTCTCATACCTCTGTGAGGTCGGTACTACTATTAGAGTTAAGAAAATTGAGAACAATGGAGGTTATATGATTTGCCTGGGGTTACACAGTAAGTGTCTGAGATAGAACCTGAACTCAGGTCTTCCTGATTATAGATCCACTGTTCCATCTACTATCCCAGCCAGCTGTCATAGAAAGGTAAGTGGGTAGAAAATTTCATTTCTTCTTCTGAATTCCTTTTGAAGTATTTTTCCTTTCTATTTTCCTGAAATATTGTTCTTCCACATCTTGCACATCTAAAAAAGACTTGCTCCCCCCAAAAATCTTTCATGTATCTTTGTCACATTTCTCCTTGAATGAAACCACCAGTTTCATTCTTCCTTACTTTTTATTGTTTCAAAATGAAAATGTTAGATTGCTGTATCCAGAAATCTTGATTAATTTAGATAACCAAACCAAGCTCTACTTCAGAAGTAAGTAGTTTTTTTATTATTACAATAAGAAGAGTCTAGTTCAAATCAGCTTAAATACATACCCTGAAATAACAGGGTCCTTGAAGCAAATGCAAAGGCAATTATGCTGAAATTGTGAAATAGGAGACTGCAAATATATGAAATCTATGATTTCAAATTCATCCAATATTTTAGGGCATCCTACAATTTATAAATATAGCAAATGTTTTAGAATGTGGACATTTTCCAATACCTTCAGAAGTTTCTGTCTACCTAAGGTTAAATCCTTTGAAAAGACCACAGTACAGTTACTGTATTGAAGGAATTATTAGAGAAACTGCTGTGTACTCTTGACTTATTACTCAGTTAATCCTGATCTATATTTAGATAGTGATGCCAGCCCAGTTGAGGCTTCAAAGGAATGAGCACAAATATTTGCCATCTCCTGTACAGTACTTTTTTGGTGATTGAAAATTCATATTGGAAAATATCATTGAAGTTATAGTATAAACAAAGCTCAGCAACCTTCCAATGTATAAACTTACCAGGAAAAGATCCTAGGATTTTCAGAATTCTAAAAGGAAGGTTATTTAGGAAAGTGCAACTCAGGTTAGGACCTATAGCTTTCTACATGAAAAAGTCAAGAGAGTAAGATGGAAGAGAATAATTATAGCTCATATTTGTACAGCAATTTTTTTTCACAACAAGCCTGTGAGATCAGTAAAACTAGTAGTATTATCTCCATTTTGCAAATGAGGAAAATGAAGTTCTCAGAAACTAAATGGCATGTTCATGGTCATAACTCAATGAGAAATACTAGAGTGCCTGGACTTGAAACCAGGTCCATCTGATTCTAAGTTCAGTATTCTTTCCAGTACATCCTTTTTGTTATTGTTCTGTCATTTTCAGTCTGACTCTTCATGACCCCATTTGGCAAAGATACTTGAGTGGTTTGCCATTTCCTTCTCCAGCTCATTTCATAGACAAGGAAACTGAGGCAAACAGGGATAAATGATTTGCCTAGGATCACACAGCTGGTAAGTGACTGAGTCCAGATTTGAACCCAGGAAATAATTCTTCCTGACTCTGAGACCAGCACTCAATCCACTGGATCACCTACCTGCTTCTGTTACAGCATGGTACCTCTTAATGTTTACTTCAAGAATTGTTTCAATGCTAACCTAATCCTTACTTCAAGGATTCAGTACTGAAAGGATCAATGATTTCAACAGTGCTTGCTCTCCTATCAAAATATATCACAGCACCTCTCTTTATTATAAAATCATAATCTTTATTATAAAATCATAAAATCTCATTATTACCAGGGACTTGAGTCCAACTCCTTCAGAATTCTATCTACAAGAAAATTCTTTAGTAGATGGTTTCATGAATAGTTGTGATCCAAAACTAAAAGTATTCATCACCTGATAACTAGCCTCTTAGTGACAAGCTGCTCTGAATTTAAATGGGCTGGTTATGAGATAATTGATACCCTATTTAATCCCTGGGTCTGTTACTGAAAACTTTTCAATTTTGGTAAAACATGAATGAACTTGCTCTATCAGGAGAGCCTTCAAGAACGCAGAGCACTTCAAAGAACCTCCGAAACAATTCTATAGAGGTTAAATGACTTGCCAAAGTCCACACAATTAGTGATTGGCAGAGCTGAGAGTTGAAGCCAGGTCCTCTGAGAACAAATCCAGTGCTCTTTCCAATGTACCACAAAAAGACCAAATTGGTATAGGCTCATAAACTCCTCCATTCAACAGGGTATTGAAGAATCCCATTCAAAAGAAGGGATCAAGTGCCCAGAGTTTTAGTCTTCAGCTTTTCCTTATTTCTTATTTTCTGGTTTATTAGATAATAGGATTGTCCATATTTTCTTTAGTTGATGGTGAATTTCTTGAACATCAGGCAGTTGATCAACATTTCTGCAGAGGAGAGAAAGGTATATGAAAAATAGAATTTTCTATTGGCTTTGCAGTTTCCTTGTGGCAAATAATGTCTCATGGCTACCCCAGTAGATAGCTAAGAAGAAATTATGGTACCTGAATTCATTTGTGAAGCATATTTTTCCTCTTCTAATCAACATGAGAATTCCATTTATTAAGTGCTTTGAATGCTCAGCTCCCAAGGAGATGAGGATTCAAGAGGGAAGCATCATTTCTAAATCATTTCTAAAGTCAAAAAAGACTATCTGGAGGAGGTAGTACCTGAACTTGCAGAAAGAGAAGCATTTCCACAGGCTGATTTGTCAAGGATGTCCAAGCATGGAGGATATAAAGTGCTGAGAGGTGGCCAAGTGAAATAAGGATAAAGCAGGAGAAAAGCAAGTAATCCAGTCTGACTGAAGATAGAATGCATAAATGGGAGCTGTGTGAAATAAGATTAAGAAGGTTGGAGAATAAATACTTCTGCTGCTATTTACATGGATTTCCGATTATATATATATTCCTTACACCCAGACAGACTTCCACCCCCAAATATCTTCTAGCTCCATGTGATTTTTGTTCATGCATAGAACCCCCACATCTTTACATCTACCCTCTCTTCTGAGCTTTAGCCCTGTATCACCAATTTTCTCTTTTACAATTCAAACTGGATGTTCTGGGGGTATCTCAAACTCAGCATGTCTAAAACTTATCTTTTCCTCCAAATCCACTTCTCTTCTAAACTCCCCCATTTCTGTTGAAGGCAGCATCACTCCTCTAGTCTCCCAGATTCATAATTTCAGTGTTACCCTCTATTTCCTTAGATCCTACACAGAAAAATAAGACTAGAAAATTCCAATCAGATTAGCAAGTACAAAGTAAAGATCACAGTAATAACAAACACCGGGTAACATCAGAGGCAGCTTATGGCACTAACTAGAGGACAGGCTTCCTACTTAGGCAATAGGATAGCCAGATAAGGCCTCTTGGGGGAAGTACTAAAAAGATGAAGTAGTACCAAATACGATATTAACAGGGAGGGAAGAGAGGAGAAAGAGGAAGTTATTTGTTACAAAAAGAATAAATACAGAAGATAAAACCTATTTCATAATTTTGCTTGGGGTTAATCCTGTGCATACATATGTAAGCATATCATTCTCTGAGTATCTACATGCAATATATAACCAGCAGATGTAAGCTTCCCAATGACTGGAAATATCTCATTTTATGAGGACTCTTGTAGAATAATATTCCAATTATTTTCAATTTTATAAATATAGTGATATATTTGTTATTAAAATTTCTTCATCTTCCTTTTCTCTTAAAAAGAAACTCTTAAAAACATTTTCCTATCCCTTTTAAATATCTTATTTCTAAAGAATTCCTATTTGATTGTACTCCAGACTTAAACATTTCATTCTCCCTCCCAAAAAAACTACTTTGTATTTAATTTGGATATAATTATATATGTATATGTTGCCTCTTCCAATAGAATGTTAGTTCTTTGAGGACAGGAACAATTTCATTTCTGTCTTCATATCTGTAGCATCTAGCACAGTGCTTGGCATATACTAGGTGTTTAATAAATGATAATTGAATGATTGATTATTTGTGGTATTTTTTCAAGGTTTGAATGAAATGAGGTTATCTTAATTTCAAATATGTTGAATGTACTAAATCTACAAACAGGAAAAAATAAGACACCTAGCTATATTAGGAAATCGTCATTCCATTAGTGCTCCAGATGTGACTGGAACCAGCTTGCTAAGGCAATAAAAGTGGGACCCTATACTGATTTGAGATGCAGTCCTAAATTCAGATGGCATTTCTACTTTCATACTACTAATCTGTCATGATCAATGAGTTAGTTACGCCATAGACCATGCCTTCAGATCTAAAAATGCTAAACATATTACAGAGCAGTTCCACTGAAGTTACCGCAAGTACCATTGATGTTATAATGATCATTCTTAAACCCATATTGACACTCCAGTATGCTCAGGCTCAGTATTTAGTTTCCATTCCTTTCATTTGAAAAGCTCTTCACCCAAAGCTGCCCACACTTACTGACAACTGTGTTTTGATCCCAGCAGGAGTAACAGATTTCATTTCTCGTGAATTGCAGAACTACAACCAGAGCTCTATTATTAGATGAAGGATAACCATGCTGAGTTTGGGAGAGAACAAGAATTCAGTATTAAAATAATAAAAGCTAATAAAAGGATTTCATGTGGTAGTACCCCTGTGTTTTACCCTGTCTTTATTTTTTATAAAAGAGTTCCCAAATCATTAACATACTCCAGAACCACCAAAATTCCAGTGGATTTAAAATTTGGAATCATGTCACTTGAATCTGACACATTTTCACATTAGTTTTTCCCCATGGAAATATGATTATGTCCAAAACTCAATCAATCAACAAGTGTGCATAAAGCAGTTCTTACCTGCTAGGCACTGGGGATACAAATTGGAAGGATGAGACAAACTCTACTCTCAAGGAGCTTGTCTTCCAATAGGAGAGATAGCAAGTACACATTTAAGCATGTAGAATAGACATAAAGAGAATAAATATAAATGTAGGAAATTAAATACATGTTGGGAAGAAAGACTGGGGTTAAAGGAATTAGGAAAGACCAAGTAGAAGCTAGTACTTAAGCTAAGTCTAGAAAGAAAACAAGCAATGCTAATTGTAGCTAGCTTTTAATAATAATAACAGTAGTAGTTTGTAAAGGTCTTTACAAAGATTATCTCATGTCCAAAACAGTCCTGGGTAGTATGTGCTATTATTATCCCCACTTTTGCAAATGAAGAAATAGACAAAAGTTAAGTGACTTGCCCAAGATTACAACAAATTGTCTAAGGCCAGATTGAAACTCACAATTTCCCGACTCCAGGTCAAACCCTCTGTCTACTATGCTGCCTCGATGGCTAGGGCATTCTGTGAGGCAGAGGTGAGGAAGGAGTGCTTTCTAGGTATGGGGGGATAGCCAATGAAAAGGAGTGAAAATGAAAAATGGGGTGTCTTGTGTCAAGGAACCAAGAGCAGGTCAGTTTATCTGTATTTCAAAGTGCTGGGATGATCACAATGAGATCATAAAGACAGACTGAGTCCAAGTGAAAGACTTTAAAAGCTTAACAGAGAAGTTTATATTTTATCCTTGAGGCAATAGGAAGCTACCTGACTTTATTGAGAAGGGGAACAACATGGCCAGAGCTACATTTAAGGAAAATCACTTTGACAGCGGTGTGGAAGAATAGACCGGAGTGGGAAGAGATGAGGAATCATATAATCAGAAAGACATTGACTATTATCAATGGTCATTTTTCCAAAAGCTACTTTTGCAAACTCTCCATCCCATCAGTTCAAATTATGATGTCAAGTCATGTTGAAATAAAAAAGGATTAAAAGAATGAAACTTATTATTAAATTGCAGGCTTCTTTCCATGCCTGTTGCTATTTCTTCGTAATACAAAGTGAAGGAGAGATTAGGCAGTTATCTGGTTTATTTGGTCAGGATAGCCTACCAGATCAAATAATCAAGGCACTGGAGTTAGAATGTATACTTTAAAAGAGAAATTAACAAAGCCGTTCTTGAGTATCCTTATTAAGTATAAGGTGAAATTTTCCAATACCTCTTCTTTGACTTATATATGAAAGCTACCTTGTCATACTGTGCATTGGGAATTTAAACTGTGAGGAATATTTGATGATATTATCATCATAATAATTTCTTGCCATTAAAAGACTTTCTTGGATGGTCTTTTAAAACAAGTTTCATGCTCTTTTCTCCAAGGGCCTTGTAAATGATTACATTAAAATGGGATTACAGTCACCAAAATTAATGGGAGGAAGGGGAGAGGGCACCTGTTTATTACACAGATATATCTGTTCCCTCTGCTTCTTTTTAGTCATAGCTATTTAATTTCCTGAAACAAAAAACAAACAGATTTCTTACTAATGTCAGTACTGCAGAACTAGTATGGGAACAGAAGAGCCAGCTGTACTCTATTTTGTCTCATGCATCATCAACAAAATTGGCAGCTCAGTTCTGATTTCCGAGCCTTTACGGTGAATGATGATATACAAGCTGTGCTTGATTTTCCGATACCAGCCTGATCTTGCTGTGCTGACAGAAAAAAAAAAAATCTATTTTTGATTTGTAAATTGAGCAAATTTGATGTGAAAGTTATTCATGTAGAATAAATGCAGAGCATAGAGATATCATTTTTAGACTTACTTTTCTGACCCTTAAACAACTTCAAATTATCATCATCATCATCACCATCCTCATCATTCAATATAAGATGATTGGAGCTGTGAATTGAGTAAAACTGCAGGAGTATTGTGTGAGTGATCTGTACATTAAAGTGTATTATTCCCATTTTATACTCATGATTTTTAATACAACACATGGGTTGTAATGTGGGTAATACAAGTGATTAGTAGTTAATTTTTTCGCTGCCTGAGGCCCAGACATAATGCTATTCAAAACCATATACGTGGGTGTGACTACCTCTATGGCAATAGGTAAACTCCTCTAGAAGTTGGGAAAGGAGTAGAACACATAAATGTGAGAAAGGAAAAGAAGTTGTTTATAACAACTGGAGGACTGCTATTGCTTCTTCAGGGTCACAGTACATAACCTAGGGAAAGTCTGGAAGTAGGGGAAGTTTGTTTTTGACACTTTCCTGTCTTTTTCGCTTTAAATGTAGTCCCCCATACCTATCAAAGCACCATTACATAAAGCTATCCTTGACTACGTAGGATTCCCCCTTGCATCTCCCCATTCAGATCATTCCTCCCCATGCTCAGGATCTATCTCTTCAAACTTGCACCTATCACTTTCCTTCTAAATATTGCTAAAAAGTGGTTTGCTAATTTCTGAAAAATTTGCCTTGATCTCATGCCCTTCTGTCTTATCTTCTCTAACCGATTGCTCCCACTATCATTCCTATTCTCATTAATCTTTAGACTTTCCCTGTCTATAAGTTCCTCTACAGTTGTGTACAAACATACCCTTGTCTCTGTATCATTAAAAAAAGAACCTCATTAGATGCTACCATTCAATCTAGCTATTATACTATATATTTCTTCCTCTACTCAGATAAACTGGCATTTACACCCAGTGCTTCTACTTCCTCTTCTTTCACTCTCTTCTAAATCCTTTTTAATTTGGCTTCTGTCCTCATTATTTATTGAACTCTGCTCTCTTCAAATTACCAGTGATCTCTTAATAGCCAAATTTATAGACCTTTGTCTTCATCATCATCCTTCTTGACCTCTTTCTTTGAGATTTTTGACATTTGATCACCTTTTCTTCCTATATACTATAACCTCTCTTGAGTTTTCATGACACTACTACTCTCTCTTGATTCTCCTATCTTTATGTCTGTTATACCTTGCCACTACCCACAGGTTTCTCCCAAGGTTCAATCCTGAGCCCTTCTGTCTTTCTACTCTGTCAGTTGGACATCTCATCAGCTGTCATGGATTCAATTATCTTCTCTATACTGATGATTATATCTAGCTCTAGTCTCTCTCCCAAGCTCTAGTCACACACCCCCAGCTGCCTATTGGGCATTTTGAACTGGATGTCCCATAGGCATCTCAAACTCAACATCTCCAAAATAAATTGTTATCTTTTCCCCAAAACTCATCTTTCTTCCAAACTTTCAAGGATGCTACCATCTTCCAAGTCACCCAGGTTCACAATCTCAGCGTCATCTTTGACTCATCACTCTCATTCCTTATATCCTAACAGTTATCAAATGTTTTTTCTAATTCCATATCTTACATATATTCCCTTCTCTTCATTCACATATTCAGCACCCTAGGTCAGGCTTTCAATACCTCTCAGCTGAACTAGTACAATGGCTTTCAAATGGGCCTCCCTCCTCAGATCTCCACTTTCTCCAATTCAGCTGCCAAAGTGATTTTGCTAAAGTGATTGTCACCCTTCCTGCACTCCCATTCCATGATCTCCAGTTGTTCCCTGTTACCCCTTCACAACCTGGTCTCTTCCCACCTTTCTAGTTTTCTTACACAATACCTGTCTCAATTCATTCTATAACCCAGCCATACTGGCCCCTTGCTTGTTCCTCTCACATGAAGCATCTTCTCTAATTTCCATCCCCCATGGGGGGAATATTCTTCCTCCTCATCTTCACCTCTTAGAATCTGTGACTTCCTTCAAGATCCAGCTCAAATATCACCTTCAACAGGAGGCTTTTCTTGCTGCTAATAACTTTGCTCCAAAATTAATTTCCATCCATTATCTACCCATGTTTATATGTATCTCTATTTACATGCTGTCTCCCCCATTTAAATGTAAGCTCCTTGAGGTCAGGGACTATTTTTTTCCAATTTTCCTTAATTTCCCTAAGGCTTTGCATAATGACTGACATATAATAAAGCTCTTAATAAAAGCTTGTTGATGGATTTATGTTTTAAGTATTAACCTTCCCCAAGGTACACTCTTTGCATTTTCAAAAAAACAAACAAGCAAAAAGGACCCTGGGAAACTCAGTGGCAATCCTGCCTACCGTCAGTGGCAGAGAACTAACATTTTTACTTCTCTTGACCTCTAATGGCTAGCTGGTTCCTGCTGACTGAGTCCACCAGTAGTGTTAAAGTTCTCATGGACACAAAGGATAGCCACTGCTCTTAATGACATGCTCTTGCCTGCTATGGGTGGACTGGCTTTTTCATTGATAAGAAGCTGGTTCAGTACACTGTAATTAATTGAACAATTAATGAGAATTTATTAAACACCTCCTATGTCAGGCACTGTGTTGGGTACTGGAGATGCAGATACAAAAATGAAACCATCCTTGTTCTCAAGGACCTTTTTGTACTACCAGAGGAATACAACATGCCGTTAAATGATGTAAAGTAAATCAGTGCTTGGGAAAAAATCAGTAATAACTGGATGATCAGGACAGGCCTTTTTCTTCAATCAATTAGCAAGGTTTTATTAAGCCCCTAGTTCTATTTACCAGGTACTGGGTTATGTGCTGAGGATAAAAACACAAAGACAATCCCTATATACAAAGATGATACACTTTAATGGGGGATGGGGGAGGACACACATATAAGAACATACAACATAAAATGAACTAATACAAACAAAAAATTAAATAGAAAGGAGTTTGGCAAAGAAGGCACTAGTACTTTAGGGGATCAGGAAAGCCTTCATGAAGAAGAGTTAGGGATTTCAAGAGATAAAAGTAAGGAGAAAAACTAACCTACACATAACATGAGGGAAGGAATGAATGATTTACTCATTTTGTTTCCCTAAAGGAGCCCCTTGCCCTGGACTAATGCACTTAGACCAGGTTCAGTCCTGGAGGACCCTGGCCCTTAAAGAAAAGGTTCAGACTTTTCATCTAATTCTCTGACTCTTTATATTCCCCAATCCAGACCCTCAAGAAAATCACTTAACCATTAGGGATCGCTCAAAACAATGGTATCCCTAAAGGGAAGTAGAAATATACTCAGTTTACAGTGCATAAAAGATATAGGACAAACCATTCTGGATAGCAATTTGGAACTATGCCCAAAAAGCTATTAAACTGTGTATACCTTTTGATTGAGCAATACTGCTACTAAGTCTATACTCCTAAAAAATGAAATGAAAAGGACCCATATGAACAAAAATATTTATAACAGCTCTTTTTGTGGTAGCAAAGATTTGTAAACTAAGGGGATTCTTATTTATTGGGGAACGACTGAACAATTTATGGTATATGAATGTGGTAAAATGTTATTATGCAGTAAGAAATAATGACAGGGATGGTTTCAGAGAAACCTGAGAAAGTTTGTCTGAACTGATGCAGAGTGAAGTAATCAGAACTAGGAGAACAATTTATACAATAACAAAACTATTGTAAGGACAATAAACTCTAAAAGACTTAGGATCAACACAATGAGCAACCACAATTCTAGAGAATTCCTGATGAAACATGCTACCTAATGACCCGACATTATAGATAAAGTGTGATGGACTATAGTGCAGAATGAAGTATATGTTCCTTTCTTTCTCTTTCTTTCTTTCTTTTTTGGAGAAGGTTAACATAGGAATTTGTTTTGCATGACTACATATATTTATAGTGGACTTGGTTTTCCTTGCTTTTTCAATGGGTATGGGAAGGAGGAAAGGAAAGAATTTGGAACTAAAAATAAAATTGAAGTTTTAAGAATAGACTTAAAAGAAGGTACAATGCAGCCATTTATTTCCTCCACACAAAAATTTCCTCCATAACACAAAGAGACTCGGAATCTCACATTGACAAAAACTTTAAAATTATTCAGCGGCCTATAACTCTGATTATTTCCTCCCATAATGTTGATTCATTAAGGAACATTTGGGGGAACTATTGAATTGGTTTCTCAACTTCACGTCAGCAAACCACTGAATGAATAGCTCCTGCAAAGTCTATGTCTTCTAGTAAACCAATCCAGGGGTTGAATCTCTCCTTCTGTCAATGGTCTTTTCCAAGGAGATTGTAGCTTCAGAAAACTCCTCCTGGTACCAGTCATCTTCTATTGTGAGGACCCAAGCACTTGTGGCCTCTAGAACTCATAAGGTTTCTGCTCAGTGCTGGAGAATTCATCTCAAGATTGATGTTTAATCACCTGAACTCAGGCAAAGAAGTAGAAAGCAGAAAAAGCATTGAGGGTCTTGAAATTCTGATTCTAGCTCGCATGGATGAACACATGAGTTATAGCTGCAAGTTTTGAACAGTCACCATTTCTGCAGAGTTCCAAGCCACACATTCATGAGAATGGAAGAACAGAGAGTAACAAAGCAATCACTGCTTTTAAAGTTCATAATGTGGACATCTCTTCTTGTCAGTGGCCAATCCTCTCTGATACCCCTTTGTTTTGACCCTCCTACAGGGGATAGTAGATTGTAGAGGTACACATGGAACCCAAACAGAAATCTGTGGTTTTGTACGTCTCAATCTGAGTGAGGCAGAGCTACACAAAGTACCATGAGTGCCATGACTCTACAGATCTCTTAGGTAGGTGTGAGAAGGAAAGTGGGTTACTCAATTCTCTATAGGATGGATATAAGTTGTTTCTGCTTAAGGACAGCAAATAATCCTATTCTGGTTTGGGAGGAGTGAGAAAATTAGGGAGAAAAAGGAAATCCTAAATTGGGCAAGGTCCTGGAGGAAACGAAAGGGAATGCAATCAAACACAAGTAAGAAGGTTGTCATTGGCAAGGAAAAGGCTCATCATTTCATCTTTGGCATCTAGAGCAAAAAAGAGGATGGGGATGCTGAGGTGATTTGAAATATAGAATTGGAGAGGAGAAGGAGTTATGGACAGATGGCCACATTTTTTTTTTCAGTTAAGTATGAGGTGAGGTCCTCTGCTGAAAGGCAGATGATGGTGCAGGTGGCTTGACAAGAATTTTGAAACAGTTGCTATGGGGAATGATAGAGATTTAATTAGTTGGAGCAGACCAGGTTTTTTTGAGGCAGCTAGGTGGCTCAATAGATATAGCAATGGGCCTAGAGTCAGGAAGCTGTTGTGTTGTGTTCAACTCTTTGTGACCCCATTTGGAGTTTTCCTGGCAAAGATAATAGAATGGTTTTCCATTTCCTTCTCTAGCTCACTTTACAGATGAGAAAACTGAGGCAAACAGGGTTGCCCAGGGTCATACAGCCAGTATCTGAGGCCACATTTGAACATAGAAAGATGAGTTTTCCTGACTCCAGGCTCAGTGCCCTATCCACTTTGCCAATTGCCCTCTAAGTCAAGAAGACCTGAGTTCAGATATGGCCTCAGACAACCACCAGCTGTGTAATCCTGAGCAAGTCACTTAATCTCTGTTGGTTGAATCTACTGGAGAAAGAACAAACCACTCCTGTATTTTTGCCAAGAAAATCCCGTGGACAATATTGTCATGCTATGGTCCACAGGGTCTGACCAAGTTTAGGGTTTGAAAAGGAATGAACTAAAATAGGACAATGAGGCAAGAGGTTCAAGGTCAAGAACAATGTGAAGCTGATCTGGTTAACTAAGGAGTGGAGATTTTAAAGGGAAAAAAGTAAGGCCAGAGCCTGGGAAATCAGGGAGGGCTGGATTGATTGGACATTGGAGTAAGGAAAGAGAATAGGCTTCAGACAGATACAGAAAAGGGAAAGCTGAAGTAGAAGTGATCCAAGATTTAACAATTAAAAATTTTAAAGTTAAGTAATAAGTATTTATTTTCTCTCTTCATTTCCTCACTGCCTGGTTCTTGCCCCTGCACTGAGCTAAAAAGAAAAGAAAACCTTTGTACTAAATATGTATAGTAAAGCAAAGCAAATTACCTCATTATCCACATCCAAAAATGCGTGTCTTATTCTGCATTTTGAGTCCATCAGCTCCCTCTCAGGAAGCAGATAGTAGTCTCATCTCCAGGCCTCTGGAATCATGGTTTGTCATTGCATTCATCAGAGTCCTCATGTCTTGCAAAGTTGTCTTTCTTTAGAATGTTATTGCTATTGCACAAGTTAACAATGATACTTAAGCATATATTAAGTGTCCATTATGTGTAAGGCATCATGCTAGGCCTTGGAATAGGAAATGAAAAACAACCTAGTCACTGCCTTCTATGAGCTTACAATTAAAAAGAGGGTTAAGAAAATGCTAGGTGACCAACTGGTTGCCTGATATGCTTGTGGGAAAAAATTCTTGTTGAAGTAGCATGTGGAGTAGAGACTTGTGAGGTGCTTCCCACATCTAAGATTCTGTGATTCTGATATTACAATGTGCACAAGTAACAGTGATAGTAGATGGAATCTGATAAGGGCAAAGAAGAGATTCAAAATCCTGTGGGGAAATGTGAAGAACAGTAAAGCACTTTTAGCTGGAGTGATCAGAAAAAATTTGACTGAGGAGATGACACCTGTACTGGACCTTAAAGGCAAAGAAGATTTCAGAAATCACAAATGGAGAGGGAGTGCTTTCAGGCATGCGATGTGGCTGACATGAATGTTCAAAGGCTAAAAGAGCTCTTTCTGTCTCACATGTCCTCCCATATTCTTTCTTACCGTGTGCATCATTCATCCGTTGTTCAATAACCACTTATTAAACAATGGGATCAAATGTTGAAAATGTAATTTTGTCATTATCATTGTATAATTAAATGATCCCACGGCTATGAGATTTTTCTGGTTCACCCTGCAGGGTTCATCCTTCTTTTATCAGTGACAAAATGTCACCTTTAGTCACCAAAAACCCCACAACAAAACAACTTTTCCTTATAAGGCAAAAGCAGTGGGAAAAAATAAGACATTCAAAAGGTGTTTGGAACTAAATGGAAATAGGTTAATTTGGTCATTAATGACACATAATATAGTATGTAATTGAATTAAACCCTTTACCTTTTTGAGTGGTTATATATTGAAGGCCAAGAACACAATCTCTATGAAAACAGGGTCCATGGCTCATTAATAGTCCATGTAATTGAACTCGAACAAGTGATAAATAGCAAACCAGCTTCCCAGCACTAAACTTACTACCAAGAAGGAAATTAGGTACTTTCAGTTTACTAATGAAGTGCACAAAATGATTTCCAGTAGTGTAAAAAAGTTAAAAAGAGTCACCAGGTTTAGTTCAAAAGAGTAATAGAAGCATTAGGAAAATCTGGTGTATTAATAATAAAAGGTCTGGATTAGGAATCGGACAACCCAGGTTCCAGTTCCAGTTCTGCCACTGACCCTAAGTGTGACCTTGAGCAAGACACATGACCTGTCAGACTCAATTTCATCATATATATATTTAGGAGATTAGACTATCTAATATCTAAATCTCAACCTCTCTGGGCCTCAGTTTCCTTATCGGTAAAATCAGAGGATCAGAATTGATGGTCTCCAAAGTCTCTTCTAGTTCTAAAATCCCATTACACTTTTTTTTTCTGATAACAAAAACAATATTAACTACAGCCTGATCCACTCTCCAATCAATAATTGGGTTAAAACTTTTGTGAAGCTGAATGACAGGTTGTAGACCTAAAGCCTTATCTGCAAAAGGAGGGAAGGTTAGACTAAATCATTAAACTCTACATCCAGTGATCATATGATCATACAACCAATTTAAATTTGCATAAAAAAACAAAAGTCTGATCTGTGTCAATGACTGTCTTCAGTGAAAGGTACAGCAAATGAAATTAAAATAGTTTCTTTTCTTTCACAGAAAAATATCTGTGATTTTTTTTTTTTTTTTTTTGGTACAGAGAACTCTTTGGGAGGAAACTCTGTCTGCCTAAGCAAAGGAGCATCATTTTCAGCTTCAGAGAGTTGCCAGGGGTCACTGAGAGATTAGGTGACCTGTCCAAAATCACAAAGCTGGTATGTATCAAGAGGCAAGATGTGAACCCTGGTCTTCCTGACTTCAAGGTCAGCTTTTTCTTCATTGCACCAGGTTGCCTATCAATATAGTTTACATTTCCTTTAAACCAGTACTAATTTGCACAATTTACCTAAATGCATCTAAATTAATTAAATTCTAAATTTAATTAAATTTGACTTTAACTAGAGGTTATAAATAAATAAATGTACATATATGTATGTAGATGGATAGCTATATATACACCTACCCACACATACATAAAACATATGTTAATCCTGTTCTAAGAATCTGCCAAACTTTCTTGTTGAAACTTGCCAATTGCAGTCACATGATCATATGACAGTTCTTTTATCTGGGAGAAGTCCAGGCTTCTAGCATCTAGGACAGAAATAATACACACCAAAAATCATGTAAAACTGAGGACTAATACTTCTTTTCTGACATGAAGTTTATAGTCTTCTTGTCGACAGTTTCTCTTTTGAAAACATTAGACCTTAAAGATTCTTTTTTTGTCTTACTTAGTTGACATCTCAAGTATTACTTTGTTTCCCTTCTTTGATTTCCATCTGGCTGTAATAATGGTTGACCTGGGCCATTTTAGTTCATATTCTAGCTCTCTGCATGTTGCTATTACCTGGTGATAGCAACAAATGATCTTGCAGAGATGAGCTCTGTTAAGTTTTGGCCAAATCAGTCCTGGGAAGGCGTTTAGCTAGTAATAAACACCATGAAGGTGCTTTTGAAAGAAAGATGAGATAGCTCAGCCCTCAATGGGGACAAGAATTTCTTGACAATATAAAGGAAACGTCAGTGACTGCCTCAATACAATTATTAATACTGATGATGCCAATCTACATTTATATAGGATTTAAGATTTATAAAGTACTTTCCCTACAACAACCCCATGAAGAATCTAATATGTTATGTCCATTTTGTTTAAAGAGTGGCTTTCCTAGTGCTACACAATGAGTTAAACAGTCTACAGGATTCCCAGTCTGATGCTCTTTGTACAACATCAAGATGCTAAAACATTTAAAAGGAAACTTTCTCCAACCCCTCTTAATTTCAGTGCCTTCCCTATTTTAATTATTTCCTAGTTAATATAGCTCACTTTTAATATTTTAATTTGCTTGTTGTTTCCCCCATTAAATTGTAAGCTTCTTGAGGGCAGGGACTGTCTTTTGCCTCTCAGTATTCCCAGGGTTTAGCATAGTACTTGACATATAGTAGACACTTAATAAATGTTGATTGATTAATAAACTTACGTGAAAGGACCTGAACAAAGTACATCAGTATGGACTTTAATTAAACTGGAATAGTCAAAGCCAGAGTCAAAAGCCTGAAGAAACACCAAGCTATCAAAGCTCAAGTGGGAAGGTTAAGAATCATGTTTTCACCTTCTATTTTCTCCTAATGTATATAGCAAAGAAAACAGGACAGCATTTCAAAAAATGACACCAACAGCCAGGATGGACAGTGACAACATTGGTGACATCATGCTTCTTTCCATCTCTGAACAGATTTTGGCAAGAGATTTATTTTTTGGATTATCTCCTGTACCATATTATCAAATGATGAGTGAGTTGGTACATTGTAGGCAGACAATCTGGACTATTGCCTTACTCTAAATTTACTTTGCCCATGGAGATCCAATCATATCTTTAAAAAAAAAAAAAAGAGGTATTATGTAATCTGGAGGAAATGTTATTGATGTGTACAATGTTACCATAATTTTTTTTTTATTCCTGTTTAAAACCAGCCAGCAGGGCACATGTCTGAATGTAAGGTATCTTTGGTGTAATCATGCTAAGGTCTTCTCTCTATGTGCATATGGTTAATTGTTAATGGGTAAATAAGAGAAGTTTATCTCAGGCAGCAGAGATCAAATAGCTGTGAGTGAGAAATCAACAGATCAAAGGGGAATTTCAGTAATGTGGGAGGCCAAGGGCAGTTAGAGGAAAAGAAATGTAGAAATTGAAAACCAGGAAGCAAATACTTAGCAGATAAGTAGAGGAATTATGGACCTGGAGCAGAAACCAATTGGGATTAAAGTGTATGGGTAAAAGGGACAGTGAGCTAAAAATGGTCTGGACAGGGAATTTTAAACTAAGGAAACTAGACTCTGTCTACCATAAGTGTAATAGTTCTAAATATCTACCTGTATCCAGTCTATATCTTATCTATCCTCATTGCCTGCAATAACTTTTGGTGCATTTGAGAAGACTGGGCATAATCTGTTGCTGGTTGTGGGGACTATAAGATCAAATGTAAGAGATTTTGGGGATAAGGAGAGAAAGGGAAGAGAGGTAGTAGCCTCCAGAAAAATATCATAGTAGTGTCAGGGGAAGCTGGAAGCTTACTTTGGCCTTAAAGGAAGAGATGCCTGTTCTTTCATATACCCTTTCCTTTTTCTCTCTGATCTACTCCCCAACATATGAGTAGATTCTCAATGAGAGAGAATCCCTATTCTCTATGGGTATTTATATTTTCTCTACAGATTTGTTCCCCATAAAGGAGTATGACCAGGAGTAAACCAGGCATCCCTGGGATAAGAGATTTGTTATATTTAAAGAATTCCTCTCCCTACCCTCACACCCACACATACTTTACTAATTCAGGCTCTGACAGGATCAAGCTTACATGTAGATTAAATGGGCAGTTTGCAGATTCAGAGAATTATAGAATATTATATCTGGAAGGGACTTTAGAGACCATATAGTCCAACTCCCTTTATTTTACTGAGAAAAATTAGATCAAGGAAATACAATGACTTGCTCCAAACACAGACTCAGAAGACAACTTAACACAGCTAGTTTGTGGCACGGCCAGGAGTTGCTTTTTAAATTGCTTTGAGATAAAGAGCACTGATGTCTCTTTTCCAATATAACTTCCCACCCACCCGGCATTTGAAGATTCACTATTAGTATTTGAGTAATGCTTTGAGTAATAATTTCTCCTTGCATTCTTTTAAAATGAAAAAAAACCCAAAACCACCCAGCAGGTGACACATTAAACCTGGAGCAGTGACTAACACTTTGTGTGAATTATATTATCAGACCTCTTTGATAACTAAAATAATACTGATGGAATGGGAATTTTCATAGACTGAAGAAAGAGGGAGGAGTAATTTTGTACCTTGCCCAGGAGAAAGGGAAACCTCGAAGGGATGTCGCCATGTGAGGTGTGAGGCCTCTGAGCAGCAAAGCAGTGGTAAGAATAGTGGAGGAAAGCCCTAAAAACGTACGAAAAAGCTCTACAAGTAAACTACATCAAAGAAAATGAGATTGAAGCAGAGAAAACATTTGGTTAGCTTCTCAGGTGGTAACCCCTTTTTTTGATATCAAATTCATTCAAAATTAGATTAAGTGAAAGTTTTAAAAAAAATAAATGTTATTGATATCTTTCATTTTTATACATCTAAATTTCCCCCTGAATCCCATCCTAGACACTCATTCTAAGTGAATGTGTTTTTTTAATCTCATAACTGAACACAGAAATAACACTAGATTTGGGGTCAGAAAATGTAGGTTTAAATCCTGACTTTGCCAATTAATTAAGCCCTGCGTGATGAGCTAATCATACATGCTAGGCCTCAGTTTCCTCATTTGTAAAATGAGAGGGCTGAATTTGATGACCTTGAAGTCCCCTTCCTGCTCTAAATCAATAACTTTATGAAAAGCAAATTGTAAAAATAGTTTTCAGCATCTATTCTGAAATGTACCAAAATCCGTTGATTGAGTTGTTGAAAGAAAATTGGCACTTTCTGAGGGAGGGGGAGAGTTGGGGAGGAGGAATTACAAAACGCAAGAGCAATTTGGATAGCAATCTTTTTATAGCCTAAGCATAATAATACATGTATTATATTTCAGGTGATATTTTGATAGATAATTTCCTGAGATCAGAGTAAAATATGTAAGAAGATTGTAATCAGGTGTTCTTTGATCAAATACAAAGTGTCTTGTTTAATGGTCTGTCCTAATTAGAATGCTATCTTGATTTCCAAGTCAGCTCTCTCTGAAATTCACAAGTGGGATTATAAATTAAAAGCCTATAAAAAGCTATATTATTTAATTGTCTGGAAATTTCTTTTTTCCATAATTTGTTTTCATAAATCTGTGTAACTATCAAGTTCTTTTTTTCTAAATTTCAAGACCCAAATGATGTCCATTATTATTACTATTTGCTATTTTTTGTAGTAGACTAAAATACATTCCAAGTTTTTCCTGGAACAAAGAGTCATTAACTGCATTACTTGGTAATGACTCTTTCAGCAGGTCCAAAAATTATTTTTTTTATTTTTTTCTACTCCAAAGAGACCTTGCAGTCCAATTATGAAGACTGTTTTGCCTCACTTCTCAGCTTTGTTGTACCATAACATGAACTTCTAGGTTTATAGGAAGGATAAAGACTTGAGGAAGACACACTGGGTCTCATCCTGAAGTCACTGAGTACTCCAGTAGGATTCTCTCCAAGGCTGCATTGATCACTCCCTGGCTTGCAGCCTCAAATCCCATTTTGATAGAGTGTACTGAGTAGTCAACAATAGTTTGTGCTTGTAGTCAGGAAGATTTGAGTTTAAATATTGTTTTTGACGTATATTAGCTATTATGACAATGGGTATGTCTCTTAACTTAGAGTGTACCAGAGTCTATAACTCTAAATTACCAAATAATTGCTGATCTGAGTCACTGAAAAGAATTTTCACTCCAGCAGTACCTGATTGGAATCACTGGAAGGGGTTTCCATACCAGGAGTTCCCTTTGGAAAATGATCTAGCTTTAGGAAACTTCCCAGTCCATATATCTTTGGGGAGTTAGTTGTGTATTGGAATTCCAAAGGCGAAAGATAAGCTGAGGGTTCAAAGCCAAAGCTAGGTTCTTTTTCCCCCATTTTCCTCATAGATGGACAGAATTGCTTTGGGGATCTGATCCCTGTTATGAGATACATTTATAATACCACTGTGTGCCCAACACTCTGCTTAATGTTGGGAGAAAGTTTTTATGAAAGAAGCATAAGAAAAGATCCTGCCCTCAAGGAGATTAATATCTACCTGGGGAGTTGAGGCTTAGACAAATGAAATAACCAGAGAGGTACTAAAATAAGGAAATGCTGAGAGGCCAAAGTAGAATGGTGAGTGGGATTGTCCGATTGGAGTAGGAAGACCTGTGCTCAAATTCTGACTGTCACACACAGCCTGGTGCCAGAAGCACACAAGTAACTAACCTCTCAATGTTCCCGGCAACCCTCTCACACACAAAACTGCAAACCAGTTGCTGAGCAACACTAGTGGAGGAAGTTTCCACACTGTGAGCTCCCCCACATTGATGCAATCACAAGTTCCAACCATATGGTACAGAGAATAGTAAGTGCAATAGAAGGCTCTTTGAAACAGGTATTGACGATGCCTATAGGTTTCTGTCACCACTTTGCTTCAGGCATGTGGCTGATGTAGCCAACATATCCTCAAGCCATAAAATCCTGATAGGAGACCAAACCACTTCAAATACCAAATAGCTTATGACCTCTCTGTATGAGCAGTAGAAATGAAGGCAAAATCCCTAGGGGAAAGTTTAAAGCATCTCCTTTTGCCTCACTTTAATGAATAAGACACATGAAACACCTCCTTGGGCCTCAGTTTTCTCTTCTGTTAAATCTGTTCAATGATGAGGTAGGCTTGATGGTTTCTGAGATCCCTTCCAGTTCAAAGTCGGAGGTAAATTCATTCAACAGCCAGCAAGCAGGAGAAACATCTACTCCTAGCCAGCAGAAATGATGACCTTCATGTAACTAAGGAGGAGATAAAAGCCAAAATTAATCATCCTCAATTACATTTCAGATTTTTATTTCTCCTTAAATCAATTTAATTGTTGCTGTTGTTCATCCCCCATTCTCAAAAAGGACCAATGACATCATGATGTCATTACTTGAAAGTGAATTGGATTTAAGTGCAGCAGAGCTGCCCAAAATCATCAGCCTCACTCTCTCCTCCAGAATTATTGGAGGAGACATAAGTAGCAAGGCATATATGGGTAAGGATATATGGCCGGAGAACAGTGTGAGATTTTGGTCTTTTTAAACTGAGGTCTTTCCCAGGTGACACACATTCAGTAGTTAAAAGCTAAGTATTTGTGTATGTGTTTGTCCTTCATTGCTGAAGAAGACCATGCCATCAGAGAAATAATGACATGACTTGCACTTGACTTTGTTTTGAGTGAGGGAGGGTTGTGCAGGTCACCAGCCTCACTTCTCCTCCAGAGCCATCTGAATCCAGTGATCAGATATTCATCAGGATGACTGGAGATGACCCAGAATGAGGCAGTTGGGGTTAAGTGACTTGCCCAAGGTCACACAGCTAGTGAGTGTCAAGTGTCTGAAGTGAGATTTGAACTCAGGTCCTCCTGACTCCTGCACTGGTGCTCCATCCACTGTACCGCCTAGCTGCCAAAGGCTAAGTAAGAATTGAGGCAAAAGATGGCTTAGTTTGCCTTCACTAAAGAATCAGTGTAGGAGGGGAAGACCCTCAGAGTTTCTCATGCCAATTTAACGGTTTGTGACAAAATACAAAGCTGTAACTAGGAATTTTTGTACTTGGATAAATTCCACAGTCAGGACCTAGTATACACCATTCTACTCACTTTCAGCTGGATTTTAGAAGAAGCCTTCCTATGGCTAGGAGAAGAGAGACCAAGGGCGAAGCTACTGTTGAAGAAGATAGTACCCAGGATAGGTAGCAGGGCAGGGGAGGAGCCCTTCCCAACACACTATCTGATTAACTTCCTATTTTAACTAATTATTCTTGATAACTAGTACAAATCTCTTTCTGGGTGATGAGAGGGCAGCAGGTTCCGTAAGTGACCTCTAAATTCAGCATCCTCTAATTTCGCACCACAGAACAAATCCCTAATCATTCTGCCCTAGTTATAGGCTTTAACAAAAGCAAATAACACTATATATTAACAACTAGTTGAGTGAGAGCACTCATCCCTATTGTTCCCATCACCACCTTGACCTGAGACCTTTAAACCCAATGCCTTGGGAATATGTATGCTTCTAGCCCACTGTCCTTAGCCATCATCCTGAGACATAACCCTTACGGAAATGCAGCCTTGCAATGGCTCCCACAGGTGTTACAATGACATCTAATAAAGATGCAGAAAAGAAAGCTTTTGTCTCCAAAGTCTTTGGCACTGTCAAACAATTCAACATCAGAAACTAATATGATTTTATCACTGAAAATGACAATAAAAAGAAGCATTACCATCTGTTCTGCTGCTATACATTGAGGACCATAAGACTGCCATATGACTTGTAGTCAAAATCTTCCACGTGTGTTGTCTCTACCATTAGAATGTAGACTCCTTGAAAGCAGGGATTGTCATAGTTTTCTATTTGCATCCCCTCCCTATAGAATAGTAAGGGCTTAATAATTGCTTCCTTCCTTCATTCATTCATTCATTCAGTGAAGTGACTATTGACTATTGACAGCCTTGATTCAGACTTCTTAAAGGATATATTAATGGACTACCATGAAAATATACAAGGATCATATTGGCTAGGGTTAATTTCCAATTATCTTGGAAGAAATTCATCAAAATTCAAACTTTGGTTCTAGTCCAGGAAACAAATAATACAACCACCCAATCATAACTAGAACTACAGAAGATTCCTTAATTATTGAGAGCAGGCTGCATTGTAGATGTCTTGATAAAAAGCAAAACTTTTCCTCTACAAACCTCACTTCATACAGTAGCAGGAATTTAAATTCCATGCTGACAAGCAATGGTTTTCAAAGGGGACTTCTTTCCAGAGATTCCCACTCAGAGAAATCTTTATCATCAAACCTAGGAAAAGAAGAAGTTGAGGGAAGAATGTTGTGGAAAGGAGAAACCACTTATTTCTAATTGCCTACAGCTTTGTACCAGTTGCTTTAGGGACAGCTAGACCTAATACTCTAATCATGAGAGGTTCTTAACCAGGGGTTTACAGACACCCCCCACCATGGGTCTTTGGATAGATTTTAGGGGATCTTTGAACTTGAATGGTAAAATATCTGTTTTCAATAACTTTTAATTTCCTTTGCAACTCTATGTATTTTATTTTCTGCATTTAAAAGCATTATTCTGAAAAGGGGTCCATGGGCTTCAACAGACTGCCAAAGGCCTCCATTACACAAAAATGGTTAAGAACCTCTGCTCTAACTCCATTCCTGTTTTATATCTAAAGTGAGCTTTCCTTGGTGAAACTCAAACGATGTAGAATCAGAATCTCAGTTGCCAAAAATTGTCTTACTCCTTAGTTTAAAATTTCCACTGTAATCATAAGCACAGATAATCATACATTTTCCTAAGTCAAAAATCTAATTAGACCTTTCATGAAAATGAAGTTGAACTTGGGTTCTGGGAAGCTGACATTAAGAGATCCAGAGTCAAGAAAATGGACGTTAGAACAATGCTAAACAGAAAATACATTATTGTACATTCCAGAAAAAATATATGAAAGATTATTTGGATTGTGAGGCTCTGAAAGAGTGGATTCTGTTAATAGGACAGACTTTCTGCAACATATGTTAAGAGAAATTTTGGAAGTGCTTAAAAATACAAGCTTGGAAAACTCAGCCCTGTAAAAGGAAAGAAAAAAAAAAGAGTCTAACACTTGGTGTGGGGAGAGTTAAAGAGAGAGTTAATATTAAAATTAGTGTGGAATACAGAAAGACGGATTTACAATGGAGTGACATTATTGTTTTCCTTAATGTCATCATGGAAACCCAAACACAAAGAGGTGAATTGAGTCCCTGGAGAGTTTGACTTGGAAAGCTCAATGTTAAGTTTGCACTGTAGTATATGGCAACTAAAAATCGTCAATGATTTGCATGATGACAAAATGTTTCCTTGAACTAGGGCACCACTTCCAGACATCTAGACAAGGGTAACATAGTAGAAGCATGCTTGAAACAATAATGGGTTCTATATGTGGCAACATGAAGAGGTTTTTTCAGATTGTTCCCAGAAATCACTACCTGGAATTTGAAAACCATTCATAGATGGCGTAGGCTGGGACTTGCACAGGACTGATTTATTATTGATTTCATATAAAGCAAAAGAATATATTGTTTAATTTGAAAAATAAAACATATTCTGCTTTTGTTGTTAAGCAGTGTTCCAGAAGGTATAGGCTACCACTGAAGGTTCTACTTTAATATACACTTCATAGCCTCACCATGAAAACCTTAAAAATTTTTTTAATTTAATACTTGGAGATATGCAAACTCAAATATTTGATGTTATTACATCTCTCTAGGTGATAGAAGTCAACTATTCATGGTAATACAGGAGAAGAGATAGACCTGTTAGACAAATTAGATTTTGCTTTTGGCATAAGAGTTTATAATTACTTGTGAGTGTGTTTATCTTATGACCTAGGATCTCATAATGCTGCAATAATAAAATACATTAATAAATAAACAAAATAATGAAATTATTTCAACAAACATGTATCAAGTCCCTATTGTGTTCAATACACTGTTCTAATTCTTCAGAGAAATTCTAAGATAAAGAAAAAAACCAAACACAGGAGTTTCTGGAAAGTTGTTCAGCTTCCCCAATTCCCCATCCCATTCTCTCCATTATCAAAAACACCCTTCCCATTCCCCTCTCACCTCCCCACTTTTCCTGCCATGGATTCCTGCTGTGGTTCAAGATCTTGTCAATAGAGTAGGTAGTCTTGTCTTGGAGAATACAAGGGAGGAGAGAAAGAAATCCAAAGCATCAAGCCAGGATGAACTATCCCTAAACTTTCTTCTGGGTTAACAGCTTCCTTTGGAGCAAGAGTAATTAAGTATTTGAGATTTTAAAACCCTTTTCTTCTCCTTAAAGGGACATGGGGATTGGAGGAGTGCTTAGAAATGAGGTGATGGTATCAATAAACAGTTGAAAGTAATTCTTAAGAGAAAACATCTCTGTCTCTCTGCTTCTGCAGAAAGGGGTGATTTGCAGGGGCGGAGTGTTTTTCACATATATACACACACATACACACACGTAAATGTTTTTTGCTGTATTGATTGATTTTGCTTAATTTTTTCATTTAAAATATTATGTGTTATGGGATGGCTTTATGAGAGGAGGAAAAGGAAGACTAGAGAGGAAATTTAAGCCATTTAAAATAAAAGATATCAAAATGTAATCAAATGAGACAGCAATAAAGTAATGATTTGATCTCTCTACACTCCTTTACAGAGGTGGGTGATCCACGGGAGTGGAATATTGCATGTAGCTTTCGTTGTTGTTGTTGTTGAATTGATTTGTTTTGCTGGTTTTCCCCCTCCTTTTCTTGGAAAAAAAAAATATGTTATATGGGATGTCCCTATGAGAAAAAAGGAAATGTAATGTCAAAATAAAAGATATCATTAACATTTTAAGTAACTGTCTGCCAGAAGTTCACTTATTTTTGATCCACTCTGTTGCATTGATGCTGCATTCCGAAGGAATACAAAATGTCAGAAGAACAACAAGCAGGCACTTAGGGAATACGAAGAAGGTTCTTGATTCTCTCTTTAAACTGCTGTCTTGCTCCTCCTTTCTCCCTACTTCCAAAGGCTGGGAAAAGCAGGGAATCCTACTAATTCAGGCCAGGAGAAAGACCAGTTAATTCACAGTTAATGTATTTTAGTACTTCAGGAAAAAGCACAAGATTTTGAGTCTTAAGACCTCTGCTTCTTACCTATCTCTGTCATTTAAACTCTCCCAGGAAGTGAAATAGGAGACAAATGTACAAGATGAGTAGGAATGTCCACACTGATAAGATCACAGATCTACAGGTGATATGACACTCAATGCTGAATTCTCACTGCAATCTTCCTATACAGCTCTTTTACACATATGCAAGAAATCTGTGTTACCTGAGGCCACTGGCTGGAGGTAGGAAAGTCCTGAAAGGTGTAAAGGAGGTGAAGGATTTTCTTCTCTCTGACTCTCTGGGGCTCTCAAAGTCCCAAGTTTGCTTTTTTCTGAAGATATTCAAAGGAAGCTCTCTTTAAACGGGCTATAGATAGGCACCTTTATCTTTAATCCTTTTTAAAGTAGCCTTGGATTAGTGAATAGATAAACCTGGGTTTGAATGCTGCCTCAGACTCTTACTTTGTTCCCTGGGCAAATCACCTAATCTCAAACACAATTCCCTCATCTGTAAAATGGGAATAATACCATCCCTCTCTTCATAGAGTTGGGGGGGACAATCTAATAATTAGGTAAATGCTAAAGTGCCTTAAGCTATTTAAAAAAAAAGCTTAAAACTATGCTAAGAATTTTTTGAGAGCCAGTACATAGCAATCATTATTATGACTACTAGCATGACTGACCTAGCTCTCTTTTACTGCATCTCCTAACAGGTAGTTTGTCTTTAATCCTAAACTTGGAGTCAGGAAGACCTGAATTCAAATGCAGCACCTCACTCACCAGCTGAGTGACCCTGGGCAAAACACAAATTCTCTCAATTTCTTCATCTGCTCAAGAAAGGGATAATAGTAGTATGTACCTACCTCACAGAGACTTTTTTTGAGGATTGAATAAGGTAACAACATATGAAAAATGCTTAGAAAACCTTAAAGTGCTATATTAATGCTAGCTATTGTTATTACTAGCTAAACTGATCTGACTTTCATATCCAAATCAGAAGTTTAAAATAAAAACTAGGCTAATACATAAACTCAGAAATTATCAATTCATTTATGGCAATTTGGCTGGAATTCCTAATTTTCCACTCAATGAGAAAATGATTTGCACTTTGATAGCCAAGACCAAAATATCTTCCCTTGAGTACAGTCAACCCAAATAAGAATGCTACACATGAAAAGCACATTAGTCAAGTCAACAAGCATTTATTAAGTGCCTATTAGGGACTTAATAAATGCTTGTTGACTTGACTAATGTGAGAAAAGCGAAAAACCAGTTTCTTTTCTCAAGAAACTCACAGGCTAACAGGGGAGAGAACTTGTGAAAAGAAAAAAAAAACTATTTACAGAAAAGATATAGAAAATAAACTAGACATACTCTTAGAAGCAAAGCACTAGCATTAAGGGGAATCTGGAAAGGAAGAAGGGATTTAGCTGGGAGCTGAAGGAAGCTAGGAAAACCAAGAGAGGGACATTCAGTGAAAGTGTCCACAGTTAAAAGAGAGTATCTTGTGAGAGATCAGTATCACTGGATTACAGAGAAGCAGAGAGAAATAGACTGGAAAGGAAGGAAGGAAGCATTTATTAAGCATGAACTATGTGCCAGGCACAGTGCTAAGCACTTTACAAATATTTTGATTGATCTTCACAATAACCCTGTAGATAGAAATTATTTTTACCCCCATTTTACAGTGGAAATGTTAAATAACTTGCCATAGGTCACACAGCTGGGGTCTGAGGTCAGAATTGAACTCAAGTCTTCCTGACTCTGGCCCCAACTCTCTATCCACTGAAGAGGTTATAAAAGGATTTTATATTTTACACACACACACACACACACACACACACACACACACACGCGCGCGCGCGCACATACAAAGTCAGTATGTAAAATTTAGACAGATACATATTATACACATGGAGATAATAACGAGTAACTGAAGTTTATTGAATAGTGGAATGATATGGTGCTTTACAAAAATCATTTTGATAGCTGAGTAGAGGACAGACTGTATTGGAGAGAGGATTGAGGCAGGGAGAACAACCAGAGGGATTTTGAAATAGTCCAGAAGTGATGCGCTAGGGTAGTGACAGTATCAGAGAAAAGATAGGGGAACATAGGAGAGATGTAAGGAACATAGTAGAACTTCACAAGTCTTAGTAACAGATTTGATATAGGGGTTGAGAGAGATTGAGGGGAGTTGAGGATGACACATAGGTGGCAAGCCCCAGTGGGTGATGGGAAGAATGGTAGAGTCCTTGACAACAATAGGGGAGATAGGAAGATGGGAGGATTTGGGGGGAAATGAATTCAGTTTTGGACATGCTGAGTTTAAGACATTTGTGGATATCCAGTTTGAGTTGTCCAATATACAGCTCGAGATGTGAGAAGTTGGGAGAGAGGTTAAGGCTGCATGGGACATGATAAAATATACAACAGAACTTTAATTGTAAAAATTTACATATACATATTTCTTTTCATTTGAACTACAGTCCTGTGAGGTAAGCAAGATTATTGTCCTTTTACAGATGAAAAAGTTAATATTTAGAGGAATTAAATGATCCACCTCCTAAGGTTTCATGCAGTGCTCAACTTACTACATTACACCACACCATGTCAAAAACACTTTTCTAAATCATTACAGAATTAGCTCTCCCCCTCTTTCCTTTAAAAGCACTCCTTTTCAGGCAGGCTGATGAATATACAAAGGTGTACCTATGTGCCCACTAGAAAATATAGTCAATGTGGGTTTCCTATTGTTGATGCTGATTCGTTCAAACCTTACATTTTTTTCATCAATACCATAAGTAAGAAAATGAATGTTTTAAAATCCTATTTCTTCAGTAGTACTATTATCTAAAAAGTTTATGTATATGTGCCAGGGCAATCAGAAATGACCTAGTAAGGCTGATTCTCACAATTTTTAAGCTAAACCAATGGAAAGGGCCAGAGGAAAGAGAATTTGTGTGCTTTCAGACCATGTTTTCTTCCTTTCTTGATTTCTGGCACCCCAACTTTTCTGCTTTGTCATGGGTTCAGAGGTAGGAGAACTTTTGCAGCAAAATCGTACAACTTAGAGCAGAAGATATCTTAGGGGTCAATCTTATCAAACTCTTTCATTTTATGCTGAAAAAAACTGAGACTTAGAATGGTACAGAAATTTGCTTAACCTGCTTACTATTTAGTAGGTAGCAGAGTAGAATTTCAAGCCCAAGTCCTGTCTTTCCAATATATACTATGATGAATTGCCATACTTGGTTGCTTAAAACATAAGAGACTTTGATATGGTCATTTTGAAAGCAGATTTGAAATGATTGGAAGAATTTCCAGGGAGAATGGCTGTGATTTCTGTAGTATAGGTTAAGAGTTAAATTCATTTAGAGTTAAAGAATCATTGTCTTATAACAATCCTTCCCGGTCCCTTTAAACATATATATATTTCACCTTCTTCTTACAGAAGCTATAGGCAAATTAGGTCCCTTGGGCAAGTTCAGTATCCTCTCATGGTGCTTCCTGCCTCTTCTCCCAGGCACTCAAACAAGATGTAGGACTCCATGGAGAATCAAATTCTTGTTCAAAAGCCAACTGCCTCTGTTTGAAATGTAATTAAGAGGATCAACAATTTACCCCTTAATTCTGGCTTCCCTTACACTAATGTGACCTTCTCACTCTCCAGAGTGAACCTAAAGGGAAAGTGGTGCTGAGGTATTCTCTGTAAGTTAATTCTATAAGTATTCTCTTCATTTGGGTGTGCTCAGCCTCAGTGCTTAAAGGAGATAGCAACAGTTAGCATCTCTTCCAATTCTATCTTCTCCTGATGACTAATTAAATTCGCATATAAAAGGGAAAGAAAGGGGGTATTTTATTATGCCACATCAGTCTTCAGTATCATTCTGCAAACACCATTAGGAGGAAAGTAACAGGAGTGCCATTATATGGACTACTTCTCTTTCTCTCCCTGGCTTTAATGAATGACTCAAAATTGTCAGAACTGGGTTTATTTAACTGGGATTGTTGGCCCAAGTGTCTGTATTTTCACATTATTGTGTAATCAAAATGGTGCTTCTCATGGCATGACTGTGTTTCTTTGAGTAATATTTTCTGAAGGCATGTAAATGACGTTTTTTATATACCCTTGGCTCTCTTGCATGCCCTAGAGAGAGAATCAGAATGAATAATTCTTCAGACTGAACCTAATTATTAAGCATGTGTACTTGAATAGGAACACGGCTTATAATTTTTTCTTTTCTTGTTTTTTAAAGATATTTAACAAAAAAAGTTAACAATAGCATGGAAAGTATATTCAACAAGGATGTAACATTTGTTCTTGTGGATATATAGCTCCCTTTGTCTTACATGAAGCATGAAGAGTTTGTATTGACTCACACAACATCAAGAGCTCGTGTTTTTTCTTACTGCTGTAGAGCAGCATACCCCTTACTCTTTAAAAAATAGACTCTCACTGGAATATTTTTGTTTTTATGTTGCCTAAATTTCCCCCTATATCTCACCCTCTCTACTCCTCCCAGTACTCTATTCATAGCACTACCTAGCTGCCCTGACCAGCTATATACTCTGGGGTAAAATGCATGTAACAGCTTCTTTCTTCTTGTGATGTTTTCTTCTAAATATATCACCATCTTTTTCCATCTATTTATGACCACAGACTAAAATTTTACTTGTTTTAAATGCATGTCCATCTGAATAGCATTTAGCTTACCAGTGTTATCTAATAAGTACTAAAGGTTAATTACTTCTGTACTGAGGGACTGGACACTGAGCCCAGTCCTCATGAGCATGAGCAGAGTGCTATTGATGTAGTTTCCCACATGGAAGAGACTGGGAAGCTTGCTTCTAGAAGAATCAAGATGATGTGTAAAAGAAGTGTATTGGAGAAACTTTGGAGCATGCTACAAATTCCATAAGTAGTCTCAGTGCTAACACAGCAGTGAAACCCTGAGGAGCAAGGAAAAGCTTTCAAGACCCATCCCAGTGGTAGCTGAAATGAAGACTCTTCTTACAATCATGCCACATCTGGATGTGAACTTGATGGAATCAATGCTAAGTAGAAAGTATGTTAAGTCTTAGCCCACTCTCCTCAGAGAACTCTATGTTATCAGGGCAGAATGTACCCCCAAATTATTTGGGGAAAACATTAGTACTTCTGTTCCTGCTATATCTTCAAAGTAAATATCCTTTTGTAAAGGCTAATTTATGTTAATTGGTTAAATGGAATTAGGGCACTAGTCACTGGTGGCTAATAGTGGAGAAAGGGCACGTACCCATAATGGGGGCTTGAGCCAAAAGGAGGGAAGAAATACTTCCTTAGTGTATCCCTAAAGCCCTGAAGTAGAGACATAATTGACATGGCTAAACTGGTCCTCCTTTTACTGAACCAGAAACAAGGTGTTATTTCTTTATGATTTAAGAGATAGCCTTACAACAATGATAACTTCACCAGAGGCCAACCAGCTTCTCAGAATTTAGCTAGGTTTGTCTTTGGACAACAGTGTAGTTCATGGTTGGATCTTGAATAGAATAAATGTAGCAGTCTTTGCAAATGCACCACTTTGACCCTCAGGGTGGTTATTAATAATAATTAACTATAGTGATGAGTTATTTCTAATAATTATGACCCTGAGGAGCAAAGTGATGTAATTGAAAGAGCTATAAGTTTTATTGCATATCATGTAAACCAATTCATCCCTTTCCTCCCTTTCTTATTCAGGAGGATACAAACACCTTTCTGGATTCCAAGAGAAGACCCTCTTTCTACTCTGCTCATGAATTCTCTCCATGTACCTGTAGTTTTTGTAACTGCTGGTAACTCAGCAAGTAGCATGACCTCATAATTACTGATTTTATCCACACGATTTCTGGAGGGTGAGATAGAAATTCAACTTAACAGCTTAAAAACCAAGACAAAAACATTTACTATAGTAGAAAGCACTGGAATTAAAAAAAAAAAAGATAAAAAAATGATATGAGATGGGTTTAAATCTAGATTGTCTCTTCCTACATTTGTGACCTTGGGAAAGTTACCTTACTTCTCGAAGCCTCAAGTTTCTAATCTCCAAAATGAAAGATATGAATTAGATGAGAGTTTCTTAACCTTTTTCTGTGTGTGTGTGTGTGTGTTTGGCAAGTCTGTTGAAGTCTATCAGCCCCTTCTTAGAATATATTTTGAAGTGCATGAAATAAAACATACTGGATCACAAAGGATACCATTTGTATTGAAATAACATTATTTTTTTAAAATTCGTGGGTCAAGAACCCCTTGCCTAGATAATTCCCAAGGCCACTTCAGAATCCAATGATTCTATGTCTATGACTTCAAGGAGTTTACAATCTAGCAGAAGAAGAGATAAGGACAAGGAAATATCCAATAAAAACATCTAAAATAATTTGAGAAATAATAAATTGTTTTCCAGCTGATGTTTGCACAGCCAGAGAAGTGCTACCTCAGGGACTTGCTTCACTTATTCAGATTCCATGACGTGGCACAATGGCAATAGATTCTGGGATCTGATAAAGATGTTGAGATTCAGATGGGATTTCCTGCCAAAAAATACCTCCAATACTCTTTGGCCTTGTGTCTGAAATTCTACCATTAGAGAATCATTCCTTTAGGATAAGGAAATATTAATATTTCTAAAAGTGGTACCATATTAAGCTGTTTTCAGTTTTTAAAGTATTTTTTGCTTTTTCATCATATGTTGACGCTTCATAATCCCATTTGGGATTTTCTTGACAAAGAGAGAGGTTTGCCATTTCCTCCTCCAGTTCATTTTACAGATGAGCTTAACAGGGTTAAAAGTGACTGGCCCAGGATCACACATGGTAAGTATCTGAGGCCAGATTTGAACTCAGGTGGATGAGTTTTCCTGACTCCAGGCCTGGCACTCTCTCTGTTATGCGAACTAGCTGTCCCTTTTAAAGTATTACCATGAATAATAAAAAAAAAATAAAGTATTACCATAACATATTTTTATCAGATTAGCCTAGCCAAGCCCTGGGGGGATGGGAGGGACTCAGGATAAATAAGCATTCTTTGGTGTTGGGGAAAAGAATGGGGGAAAACCTGGGAAAGGAAGCAGGACTGGAATATCTGGAACTTAAAGAGTGACCTTGGAGATACGTATGCAAGAGGCAGCATAAAGATACTTGGGTGCCTGGGGTAGGGAGAGGCACCAAAAGGAGAAGGTTCTGGAATGGAGAACCTTGGACCAGAAAGAAAATTTTCCTAATTCCCAATTTTGCCTGAGGCTGACCCCAAATAAAGAATTATACAAATACACAAAATGCATATGCAATCTGTCCTTGGCTACTGCATACAGTTGAGATCACAGCACCTGGAAGTGGCCAGCAGTTCTTTCTTTGTTTACCCTATGTCACACCAATGGAATGTAGAGGTGTCTGGTAGTACCCAATCTCTTTTATTCCTTCCTCCCCATTGGATGCAGCAGAGGTGCACAGAATCTATCTCCTTCCTGGACGAGCGGTATGAAAAAATCTTTTCTTGGGCCATTGTCTTCTGCTCCTTATTCCATTTTCAATCTGGACAATTTTATTTTTATTTTCAGTTTCAGATTCCCCCCTGCTCTGTCTTTTCCCTGCCCATGAGAAGGCAAATATGAAGCCCATTACAAATATGAAATCATGCAAAACAAATTTCTGTATTAGCCATGTTCAAAAAGAAGAAAGGAGAAAAAAATGCTCCAATCTATATTTTGAATGTATTGGTTCTGTTTCTGGAGTAGACGGACAGTTTATCATCTTTATAATATTGCTGTTACTCTGTAGATTTTTCTCCTGGTTCTGTTCACTTCACTTTTCGTCAATTCATACAAGTCTTCCCAGGTTTTTCTGAACCCATCCCCTTCACCATTTCTTACAGTACAATAGTACTTGATCACATTCATATACCACAACTTGTTCAGCCATTCCCCAATTGACAGGCATTCCCTCAATTTCCACTTCTTTGCCTCCACGAAAAGAGCTGCTATAAATATTTTTTGTACATGTGGGTTCCCAGCAGTTAGAATTAAGTGGAATGAAACTCAGTTGCCATTCAGAATGCCTTCAAAAATGATTGATTTAAAATATTCCTGCCTGGGATAAAGCCACTTGTGGTTTTTTTAAATTGAAATTTGGATTCAGAGTGGTTTGTATTGTAATAAATTAATCCATAGAACTATTGAATGCTACGGTTGTAAGTTATGTCAGGTGTCATCTCGCTCAAGGAATAGGCTATCCTGCCTTCTTCACTAAAAGACTTCCAGTTATGTTGGAGCCTACTAACTTGTAAAGCAGGATCATGTCATGCAATAGATCAGAAGTTTAAGAACCTGAGACTGAATCTCTCTAACTATTCTTCCTGTCTCGTCTCTCTCACCACTCCAAAATATCCTTCTCGTTGTTGCCAAATTGATAATCCTTAAAACTCTAGTCTGACCATGTCATTCCCCAGGTCAAGAAACTCTGGTGTCTCCTTCTTGTCTCTGGCACAAAATAAAAACTCTTCTGTTTGGTAATTAAAGGTCTTCACAATCTGGTTCAAACTTATTTTTCCAAACAGAATTCACCTTGTTCCCGGTCATGTACTTTATCTAAGCCACATAGGTGTACTTGTTGTTTCCAGCACATGACCTTCCATGCTTTTGCATAAGCTGATAAATCCTGCCCAACCAACCCCCTAGTTCTGGAATGTGCCCACCTCCACCCAACTTCCATGAAAGCTCAGTTGACCTACTACCTCCTACTGGAAGCCTATTCTGAAATCTAGAGTTGCTAGTGTCTGCCTATCAGAAATTACTTTCTATGAAATATATAAGATGTTGTTTGAGTTCCATCTCTACAATGTGTGTGACCTTTGCTAAGTTGTTAAGGTGGGTTTCAGTTTCCTCCTCTGTATTCATTCATTTGACAAGAATTGATTAAATGCCTCCTATGTACTAATCACCTGTGCTGAGCACTGGGAATACAAATTTTAAAAAAAAAGTGGTACCTGATCTCAAGTATAGTAGATTATGTTCTACTGAGGTAGAGAGAGGGGAACAACATATATATATATATATATATATATATATATATATATATATATATATATATATATATATATATATATATATATATATGTATATATACATTAGATTAAATAACAGTTTACATTCATATACTGTTTCAAGATTTGCAAAACATTTTATATAATATATGCATATGCATATATATAATGTGTATATATACATGTACATTTATGTATTTATATATTATACACATAATCTCATTTGATCCTCAAAATATCCCTGTGGATAAGTACTATTACCCCCTTTTTCAGATGAGGGAATTGAGGCTGAGAAATTGTGACTTACCCAGAGTCACGCAGCTAGTTAAAGTGTCTGAGGTAGAATTCAAATGGAGTTATTCTTGAGTACAAATCCAGAGTTCTATCTACCACCACCTAGCTATCTCTAAAGACAAAATACATAGAAAGTAATTTCTGCTTGAAACAATTAGGAGGCTATTACAGTAGTCCAGAAGAAAGGTGACCAAAGGCTGAACCAGGAGAATGACTGTTTGTATGGGGAGAAAGGGGAAGGATAGGATGTGGAATATATTGTGGAGGTAGAATCCAGCCTTGACAACTCATTGGAAATGAGGAGTAAGGGAAAAGGAAGAGTTGAGAAGATCCTAAACTTCAGTGACTAAAAGAATGTTGATGACCTCAGTGGAAATAGGAAAGTTTGAAAGAATGGAGGATTTGGGAGAAAAGAAAAAAAAGCTGTTTTGAATGTGCTGAGTTTGAGATCAGTCAATCAGTCAACTAGCATTCCTTTAGTGTCTGCTAAGTACTGGGCACTGTACTAAGTGCAAAACAGGGGCAAGATCCATCTCTATGCCTACAGAACATTTAGGTGAATTTCAGTGTCTCATAGACAATTGATGATGCAGGACTGGAGTTCAGAGGAGATCAGATCTGAATATTGATTAGAGAGTCACCTGCATAAAGACTGAGAAGAGTTGTGTTCTTCCTTTGTTTTCGAAGAGGACCATGACATCAGAAAAATGATGACATGACTTGCACTTAAATTTGTTTTGAGTGAGGAAAGGCTGTGCAAGTTACCAGCTTCGTTTCTTCTCCTGAGCCATCTGGATCCAGTGACCAAATATTCATCAGGATGACTGGAGATGGCCCAGGATGAAATGGGAGATCTTGGTCTTTTAGGCTAAGGCTTTTTCAGGTACTCACCTAAAGTGAGGTAATGTCCATTCAGTGAATAAGCCTCTTTAAAAAGTAATTGGGGGATGGCCTCTTTAATAGAAAAGAAAAAAATAGATAAATGGCTGGGAGGGACAGGAGCCTCAGACAGGAAGGAAGAGAGAGCCAGGAGACAATAGCGTCATGGACACTTAGGGAAGAGTGAGGAGCCAAGAGGAAAATGGGGTTAACAATATCAAAGGCTATATAGCTCAATCGATTGTTCTTCAGTTATATCTGATTCTTTGTGATCCAATTTGGGATTTTCTTGGCAATGATACTGGAGTGGTTTCCTTCTCCACATCATTTTACAGATGAGGAAACTGAAGTATAGAGGGTTAAAGGACTTGTCCAGGGTCTGAGAGTCAGTAAATGTCTGAGGCTAAATTTGAATACAGATCTTCCTGACTCCAGATCTGGAAACTACTGCACTAGCTAGCTGCCCAATCTATGGTTGGAACCATGTAATTGATGAGATGCTCTTCTATGGAAGATGCCTTCTTGTTAACTTGTTTTACTGATTATTTTACCCTGCAGAGCAACCTAAAATAAGGACTGAACCTGAACCCTCTTCCACATGACAGTCCCTCAAACATAGGAAGGACACTTCAAATCAGCACATGGTTTATTCTTCTTGAAGAGCAAAATCTTAAATATATAAATGATTCAGAGCAGACAGTCCGCTTTAGAAAATTCCCCATTTATGGATTACACAGATTTTTAACTTTTTCTACTTTATTCTTTGGCTTTCTGCCTTGTGGCTACTTTATTTAATAGGATGATTGGATTTGGGGTGGGAGGGTGGGGAGAAGGATCATAGAGGTCATTCAGTCCAACCTCATTTTAGAGAAGAGGAAACTGAAACCCTACTAGGTGCTAGAAAGGTGAGAGGAAAGTAAAAAAGTAATTTACAGTTTGTTAAGCTACTCTTAGAGACAGAATACAGAACCTTTGTACTAACAGGATCTCGGAAATAGGAGATGGGAATATAAAAATGATTTTGTAAGGGATTTGTGTGGGTTGGTGTCGGGGAGCTGGGGAGGGGGAAAAAGCGGTTACCAACTGGAGTACAAGACTTCCCCACCGAGGCAGTGTTCGCAAAAGCCCAAGGGTGATTAGACTGCTGGGAAACCAGAACTCACTTGGAAGGCCACAAATTGCCCTAAGGGCCTACCTCAATAACTTTAGCTCCGACCCTTTAAGTCAATTTTCTCATACCTAGGAGGGGTAACACATTACCATCTCAACAGGAATTAATTTATTGTGTTAATTAGCCATCAAGTTTCTGGGAAATGGAATGTGGGGTAGCTTTATTCTGAGGAGAGAGGTGATTTGGAAATAGTGTTTAGGAGTGCTCTGAAGCTATAGGCTGGAAAAGGTAAGCCCAGAGAAAGTGAATACCAGGGTAGGGTTCTTTGGGCAGCTGGACGGTCCTAGCAGCCCTGAGGGAAAGGGCATTGTAAAAGGCCTGGACCAAAAGATACCTTTCTTCTACTCTATTTCCTTTCCAGATGGCCCTGCTGTACTAAATGGAAGAGAAAGTTTGGGCAAAATGAAGTTCTTGGATTGTCTGGGCATTTATTTTATACATATTACCTCAGGCTCCCCTTATCATAAAAAGTTAAGAGTATTAATCTAATACTGTCATTAGTGGGCATGTGTGCGTGTGTGTGCGTGTTTTAGTCAACATATAATCTTGGAAACCAAGATTTGTGTTTAGTAGAATAATGCAACATTTTTACTGTGGAAATAGGCTACAGTACCTTTAATCATTTGCAGTAAAATAAACTTTGGGCCTCAACCTGTAGATGTATGTTCTGAAATCTTTCTGTGTTAATTAAATCTAAGGCCTTGGCCAGGTTCAAGGGTTTTGTTAGTAAAGTAGAAAGACAAATATAATGGAAGAAGGGAAAGCAAGGTGCATGCCAACTTTTCCATATTTAAAGGATGGCACTGATTTCTTTACCAAGAGTTTTTGGGTTATTTGTGGACCCTGTTATATATCACAGGACATACAGATTCAGAGCTAACAACAAAAAGTCAGGGTCATTTAGTCAGCTCCTTCGCATTTTACAGTTGGGTCTAGAGAGAAGGTTATGTTACTTGCCCAAGGCAATAAGTATCAGGTGTTAAATAGAGCCATAATTTTTAATCCTGTGCTCTGAATTCAAATCTAACTTTAATGTAAAGGGATTTAGAGTAGCTTTGGGTGGGATATTGTTTGTGGTTGGTTTTGGCCAGCTCTGGCACACTGGGTGTTGTTGACTGGAGAGGTAGATGCCAGAGAAGATGGGCATAAAAGGATGGTTCTTGATGCCTCAATGACAGTATTTATTATGTGCCAAGCACTGTGTGAGGTGCATCTGGATCCTCTGCTTTACAGGGAGCAGGCCCAGGTGCATCAGAAGGGATGCCAGGAGGATAACCTCGCTGGGCCTCTCACTCCAAGGAGCCTTCAAGTTTATCAGATAAAGCTTTTATTAGGTCAACAATGAATGGGGCAAGGGAATTGGAATGGTTCCCCGAGCTTGCAGTCGGTGCATTAAAACTGCAGTGCAATTACATGGGGAGTGATAGGGAAGGAAGAAAAGGTGAAATTCAGAAAAGATTTTAATACATTAAAAAAAACCAGATGTCTCCCCTTTCCCCCCTTTTGCCGTCATATTGTGTTTTCATGAACCTTAATTTTTATTATGTCTTGGGGACCTCAAAAGCTGGAAAAGGTGCTGACCCCCGGAAAACCCTCTCCTGGGCCAGGAATCCATATATCCTTTTCGGCGGCAGGACTGGCAGGGCCCTGGTCTGGTACTTGGGATCCAGGAGTCTTGGGACCACTGAGACCGTCGGCGCAGCAAAGCCTCCCCTCGCCCCCTCCCGCTCCGGGCATTTTCCCACACATTATCCTCCGTCCCCCTCACCCCACCTTGAAAAAGGGCTGGAATAATACGATGAAAGGCAAGCAGAGAAGATCCAGCGGGAGTGAGCACACCTTTCCACCCCGCCCCAACGCCCCAGGAAGCCTGAGGCCGGGACAGGGCCTTGGCTTGTCCACACCGGGGCTCCCGCGGCCGCTCGAGACACCGAGCCTGAGCAGCGGCCTCCCGCCTCTGTGCGTGCCCGCGAGCCCTCCCTTAGACCCGCCGATGGAGGAGTCCCCGGAGTCCACAGCTCGTATGTGTGTGGGGGAAGGGCGCCACGGTCCTCCTGGGTACGGAGAAAGGCTGAAACACCAACAATTTCATCGGATCGCGCGGAGTCCATGTGTGAGAACGAATGAATACCCGGAGCGGAGGAGCTCGCCGTAGCTGGGGGATGTAGCTCAGTGGTAGAGCGCGCGCTTCGCATGTGTGAGGTCCCGGGTTCAATCCCCGGCATCTCCAGGAAAGCTACTCTTTTCTTATCTCTTCGTGGTAGTTACTATTTTTAACGGCACTTTCCGGCAAAATCGGAAATATTGAAACTGACCCCTTTCCGCTCTTCTTGAAAGATTTCATAGCTGGTAAATACAGAGATAGTCAAATAGAGCTAAAATAAAATAAGATGTCCAGGCGCTGTAAAACAGAAATAAAAAAGCAAACAACTCAGTTAACTTTGGGTTGACCTGTCAATCACAAAAAAATCAGCTTTTAAGTCTAGGATTTGGAGTAGCTTCCTATATTCTTTTATATCCATTTTATAAAATAAGATCGTGACAGCTTTATTATTCAGGAATCGAACCCAGACTGCAAGCATGGAAGACAAGAGCTTTAACGTGGAACCATTCATACCCACCCAAGGCTAGTTTCTCGAAGATCTCCTAGTAGGTGAGGATTACAATACAGTCTGGCCTACAATTGATTTCTTCTGGGCATTGTTATTCTGAAGATTGTCTGTATTGGAAACCTAAATTAAATTAAAATATATAATTTTTTTTCCTGAAATAAAATATTCAAAATATATTGACAAGTCACATCAAAGTTCATATTTCATTCATTTCTTTTGACCTTTGTAAATAGTTAATAACTAAATATTTAATAAAAGAAATAAGCTGGGAACTAGGTCACTTTGAGATAAAAAGTAGTTAAGATAATTTTAAAACTAGTTTTTCCCTTTGTCAGTTCAATAAAACCAATATGTAAATGCTTCCTATCTGCACACCACTAAGACAGGCCTTGAGGGAGACAGGGTGATAAATTAAAGGAAGTCCCTGACCTCACAGTGCTTAGTCTAGCAGAGGACCTGAGTTCACACACAAATAGCAATACAGCTAGAAAAAAAAATTTAAGAGAAAATAATTCAAATGGTTTTGAAAATTTATCTTAAAAGACCTTAAGGGATGAGAAAACTGTGGCATTTGGAAGTTCATAATAATTACCAAGGGGGAAATAAGCAAACTAAATTTAAAAAAATTATTGATGTGTCTTGTTTTTCCATTACAAACATTTACAGATTGTTTCCACTCTGTGAGACGTTTCTTGTAACAAAGTAAACAACTAAGCATAGCTAATGATACAGTGACCTCATCTGAAAATGCTTTCCACATCTGTAGCAAACTCTCTATTTTATTTTATTTTTTAAAATTAACAAAATTCTATTTTCTTTCTTTCCTATCCTCCCACATTAAGCTACTGCCTATGAGACTGTAATCTCCACAGCAGAAGGTACATGTCTTAATTACATTTTGTCTTTGCCTCCCTCCTTCTCCCTCTCTGTCTCTCTCTCCCCAACTCCTCCCTTTCCTCCTCTGTTTCTCCAGCACTTAGCATAGTGCTTGGCATATTGTAAACATTTAATATATACTTTTTGCATTTTTTCAATGCTGCATTTCCTTTCAGTGGAGAAAGGGTAAATCAGCTCTAATTTAATGAGAAGATCATATTAAATGTTCACAGTATACCAGGCACTGTGCTAAATGCTGGAGAAACAGACAAGGAGGAAAAGGGAGTAAGTGTTTATACAGTGCCTACTATGTGCCAGTCACTATGCTAAGCCCTTCACAAATATCTCATTTGATCATTCAACAAAGAAGGGCAAAAAGAATCTGCCTGCAAAGAGCTCACATTGTGATGGGGGAGAGATAACATGAAAACAGCTACTTAAAGATATATCAAAGAAAATGGAAGGTAGTCATCTCGGATTAGAAGGAGAGGGGGAAGAGCTGGGCAAGGCCTCTTGCAAAAACTGGGATTTCAGCTGAGTCTTGAAGGAAGTTAGAAGGAGAGGTGAAGAAGAGTTTTACAGGCATGGAGCACAGCCAATGCAAAAACACAGAGGTGGGAGAGTGAGTGCTATTTTGAAGGATCAGCAAGTAGTTCAAGAAAAATATGCAGTAGAAAGTTCCATGTCTTGGGAATCAGAGGATCTGCCTCCGTCACTCATCACCTGAACGAACTACAACCTCTTGGGGCTCCCCTTTCCTCATCTATAAAATAAAGCTGCATGGCCTCTAACTTTTCCTCTGACTCTAACTCTATGATCCTAAGAAAGGAAAGAAAACAGGTCACCTAACTCTGTCAGATAAGTGATTTTTAAAAAATATTTGTAATCACCAACCAGTTATTTGGTGGCATGACCATATTCACTCAAGTGGCTTTAAGCAATTAACTTATTAATACAAAATGAAATGTGATGCATCGAGAGTATATGAGTGGCATAAACAAAGAGTTGCATTTTTTGGAGGAGAAGGAAGGAATGTTAACATTCCTTCTTGTGGAATCAGAGAAGGATTCTCCAAGTTGGTAGCATCTGAGCTAGACTTTAAGAAGTCAGCTAGATGGATAATGATCTATCTGATGGTAAGATCTTCCAAGTATTAAGAGTGGATACACACAAAGATTTTTCAGGGTTTTCTTTCTTTCTTTTTTCTTTACTTTTTGGGTATGGTTGTGGTCTGAATTATGTGGATAATTACAGTAAAGTGAATCTGTGTGGGGAAGTTAGATTTTTTTTTTTTTAATCCTAAACATAATGGTTGATTGCACATAAATTTGATTGTAACAATCACAAGATCTTCTCCTGCTCTCCTCCATTTCTCCCATGTGATACACTGAGGGGTATGGGGAGCAGAAATTCCAATAATAGCTGTCTTTTGTAATGCCTCCTAAAGATCCTCTTTTCTCCTCTGCTATTGCCACCATGCCACACATATCGAAGGTCCTAATCTCTTTACTCTTTGGCTATTGAAATAGCCCGCTAATTAATTAGTTTCCTTGACAAAATCTCTTCCCCACTCTGGTCCTTCTTCCACTCAGTGGTCAAATTGATCTTCCTAAAAATGAAGGTTGACCATGTCACCTTCCTAGTCAATAAACTCTTGTGGCTCCCTATCATCTCCAGGATCAAATATAAAATCCTCATAAAATGATGCCTTCCTCTCTTCGGTAATCCAGTGACTCTGACTTGCTTGCTGTTCTTAAACAGGACACTCTGTCTCTGAATTTCATGACTGGAATTTTCTCCCTCCTCATCTCTGCATTCTGGTTCCCTTGGCGTCCTTCAAGTCTCAGCTAAAGTCCTAGCTTCTGAAAAAAGCCTTTCCTAGTCTTCCTTAATTTTCCTGACTTCCCTCCAAGATTGTCTTCAATTTTTCCTGTATGTGTTGATAGACACATAGATACACACATATGTATGTGTCACACACACGTGTTCATATTATTAAAATAAGAACCTTGGTGAACTGCTAAAATGGAAGAAACTCCAGGTTCAAAAAGGGGGACCTGGGATAAACCAGGGTCTGGTCACAGTTTACGAAGATTATAACCGCATTTATTGCCTGAGAAGAAGCAGCTTGCATACTGGAGCAGTGAGACAGTGGCCTCATATGCTCAAAGGGGAGTGAGAAAAGGTGAGGTATTTCTATATATTTGAGGTATTTTGGTGTTTTTTGAGGTATTTATGGCTAAGTCAGGGTTAAAGAAGATTTATAGTAAATGGGAAAGTCAGGTGGGAAGTGGTGGTCTAGGAAGAAGATGTCTGTAACTACAATAATAAATCAGAAAGCAGGAGGATTGCTGCTCTTTTGATAAGTCAGAAAGCAAAATGTTGCTTTTTCTCTCTGAGTTGGTCAAGACTCTTTTCAGAACTTGCAGGCATCTCCCAGTTCAGCTAAAGTGTACTTTCAAAATGATCACTGGTCAAGCAGTCCTGGGCAGCAGAAGTCTTCCTGACTGGCTAGTTGGGCTGCTCCCCGGAAAAAGGGAAGCTTTAGTATGTTTAATCAGTTAGTATAAGCATTACAGAGCTCATGCTCACTGTAAGAGAGAGAGAGACTGAGAAAGAGAATATATATGTGTGTGTATGTGTGTATTATATGTGTATAAGTGTATATATAGTGTGTATGTGTGTATATATGTGCATATGTGTGTATATGTATATGTGTGTATGTGTGTATATCTGTGTATGTGTGTATAGATGTGTGTGAATATGTGTGTGTACGCACATGTGTGCACACATGTATGTATATAAATACACAATACATAGTATATTTCATATCTGTATCTATCCCGTAAATAGTTGTCTATTTTCTCCCCCATTAGATGACAAGCTCCTTGAGAGCATGAATAAAACAGAACCTTTGTATCCCTGGCACTCAGTACAGTTCCTGGCACATAGTATGTGTTTGATAACTGTTAACTGACTGATTGACAATAAGAATGAAATGTTTGGTGGTCATAGAAAAGATATTTGTTTCACAGTTAATAAATACATTTGAATGTGATCCACCCCAACTCATAACTCTTAGTTTTATAAAGAGATAGAGGAAAGGGAAGATAGTATTAAAATCACTAAATCTGTAGATAACACTAAAGCCCTTCTTCGTAGTAAGATGGAGGCAGATGGAGATAAAGTGAAGGAAGGTCTTACAAAGCTGTATGAGTGGGCAGGAAAGCAGCAGATGTACTTCAGTGAGGGAGTAAAGGAATGTAGTTAGAGAGAAATAATACAAACTATATTTGAAAGCTGAGGGGCTTTGAAGTATCAATTATGATTCAGGAGATGTATACATGGGTTCATTTTTTAAATGACCCAATATTGGGTGGTGGCCAAAAAAATCCAGCAAATAATAACTCACATTTTTATACAATGTTACAATTCACCAAGCACTACTCCCCCGCCAATATAACAATCCTAGGAAGTAAGTGTGAGTACTGTTATTCCTATTTTACAAATGAGGAAAATGAAACTCTGGGGAATGGGGTGGTTTGCCCAATATCACATAACTAAAAAGTGGCTTGGTTCTCCACATCAGGTCTTTTGACTCCAAGACCAGGTCAGCCATAATCTGACGGGCATCTGTTGGAAGGGTTGAGGGGAAGGGAATCCCTGAACTATTTAGTTTTCCTGCTTCTAGGTGAATGAAACTAGAGATAACTCTATTTTTGTGAATTTTCAAAGGTCAGACTGGAGATCCAGCTACCAGGAAGTCTGGGAGTAGAGTTCATGCCAAGTTTTACAGGTGGCCAATCCAGTATTGAGGATGGAGGTGGGATCTTCAGAACCATGCCCAGCAATAGCTGAGATGGAAATTCATACAGAAGCTATACTGCATTTGGATGTGAACTTGGTAGGATGAATGCTGATGTAGTAACTGTTAAATCTGAGTCCATTCTTTCTAGGGACTGAGGAGGTATAGGGGAATGGTATTCCCTGGTATTAAGGAAAATATTATGATTCTGATCTTCTTGCTAAGTATTTGAAGTAAATATCCTTTTATAAAAGTTAATCAATGTTAATTGGTTAAATGAACCTGGGGGTGCTAGTCACTGGTAGCTAATATTCAGGGTTCCACAGCAGATGGAGATTTAAGCCAACAGCAATAGAAAAAGATATCTCTAATGCCTTGGGGTATTCCTAAAACCCTGAAGTGAAGATATGACCATAATTACTCTGGAGGAGTAATGCCAGAGTACTTATGTACATACACATATACACACACAAAGTAGTTAAATACAAAGATTTTCGGAAGGAAGGGCACTAGCAACTGGGAGGGGGGGGGAGGATTAATAAAGATTTCATGCAGAATATGGTGTCTGGGCTGCATCTTAAAGAAAGAGAGGGACTCTTGAGCCAAAGGTAAGGAGGTAATACATTCCAGGAATAGGGGGTGGCTAATATAAAGGCAAAAAGATGGTAGTTGGAGGGTTATGTATGGGTAGATCTAAGAGTGCTGAAGGGAAAGTAACATAAAATGGGGATGAAAAATGGGGCCAGAATGGTAGAGTTTAAAAAGCTTATCAGAGGAATGTATATTTTATTCTAGAGGCAATAGAAAGCCACTGGAATTGGTCGAGTAGGAGAGTCACCTGGTTAGATCTGTGCTTAAGGAAAATCATTTTGACAGTAGGGAATAGAGTAGTGAGAGACAAAGCAGGGAGAACATTAGGAAGCTGTTGCAATCATCTAGGTCAGGTCACTCCTGATCTAGGTGGAAAGTAATAAGGGCTTGAACTCAGGTCATAGTTTTCTGAGATAATAAGGGTTACGTGAGAGAATTGGTACAAAAGTAGAAACAGAATATGATTCTGGAAACTGATTGGGTGAGGGAGGAAAATGTCTAATACAAAATTGATGATATGGTACTGAAGGGTATGGGAAAGAGATTGGTGCAGGATGTGGATCTTGGAGTCATCTGCATTGAAATGATCATTAAGATCATGGGATCTGATAACATTATCAAAAGAGAAAGGGCCAAAGTAGAATCTTAGAGAACACCCATAGTTAGAGGATGTGATGAGGACCAGCAAAAAAAGGCTAAGAAGTAGCAACTGTCTGTAATGTTAATACGATTTAAGATCTTCCCCACCCCATTAATAGGCCTCACATGGAGCCCATTTAGGACAGCTTGCTTTCCTATGAAAGATTGGTTGTAGGAAGACTTTTATACCTTTTGCTAATTTCTAATTAGTCACAAGGGTTGTGATGCCTTCTGGTTCTGAGAAGTGTATATATACTCTGGGTTGGTATTTTGCTTCTGGGGTTCGCTTATGAGAAGAATCTTGTGATTCCCTGGTTGAGACTCTGAGTTGTCATATGTTCAGAGTTCCCCAAGTGCTCAGATATAAAGACTCTCTTGATCCAGGGATATAGGTAAAGTGTATGGCAATATTGCTTTGATTCAGGCAGTAGAGCCTTGTCTGTTGGTCTTTATTTCTCTGCTTATGTTTTCTCTATATTTTCTCTGAAGTTCAGGATGCTGACTTTCCCCCTGAACTAGTGAATGTAATTTAAAAAGGTTGTTGACCCCTTAAACAGCTATCCTTCCTAGTAAAGCAGATCTAAGAACCTGTGCTAGCTTACATCCTGGGTATGGTAGGGTGCTAGCATACTGTTGGACAGGTTGGGGATGAGCCAAGTGTTATGAAAACCCAGAGAGGAGAGAATATCCGAGAGAAGAGAGTGGTCAATGGTATCATCTAAAGAAGGGATGTTAAGAAGGATTAGGTCTGAGAAAAGACCATTCAATTAAGAGATCACTGGTAACTCTGGAGAGCACAGTTTCAGTTGAGTGATTAAGCTGAAAGGTGGTTTTTCAAAGAGTTGAAGAGGAAGTGAGAGGAAAGGAAGTGAAGGCAGTGAGCAGAGACATTTTTTTTCCAAGTTTTGATGTGGAATGGAGAAGAGATATAGAATAATAAATTGATAAGATGGTAGGGTCTAGTGAAGATTTTTTAAGAATGAGGAAAACCTGGGCATCTACTATCTATCTACCTATATCTGATCTATCTGCCTTAGCCATCTCTTCCCCTCCCTCTCCTTAGCATCTGAATGGATAAGACAGGTTTCTTGTAGGAAGTAGTGGTACTTGAGGTGTTTCAGAAGAATTGAGGGATTTTATGAGACAGAGGTGAAGAGGAATTCCTTGCAGACGTGAGGGGCAGCCTGTACAGAGGAGATTGAATGTCATATTCAGGAAATGGCCATTAGGCCAGTTTGGCTGGAATGTAGAGGGACTAAAGGAGTAATTTACAATGACTCTGAAAGGTAGTCTGTTACCAGATGGTGCATTAAATATCAAACAAATGTATTTGTGTATCATTGTAAAAGCAAGAGGGAGACATTGGAGTTTCTTGAGCAGGGGAGTAACATGATTAGATTTATTCTTTAGTAATGTCACTTTGGCACTTTATAAGGTCATGAGATATTTGAACAGCTGGCAGACTTTTTCAAAGGAAGAGACCTGAGACATTACCTACTCCATGCCTCATTCCTCTCACTTGACATGTTAGGAAAGAGAGGCTCAAAGAGTTTCAGCAACTTGTCCAAGGTGACTCATTTTATAAATAACAGAGCTGGTACTAGAACCAGTTCTCCTGACTCCCAGTTCATTGTCCTTAACCACAGAAATAGCTTATATCTCTATAGCACTCTAAAGTTTGCTAAGTATGTTATATAAAACATGAGGAAGACACTACAGGTTTCATATCCCCATTTTACAAATGAGAAAACTAGTGAATCAGTATTCAAACACAAATCTTTCCAGATTCCCTTCCCAAAGCCTTTTCTCCTGTTCCAAGAAAATATGAAGTTTTTGACTTTTGAGTGAAATAATGATATCATAGTTCATCTAGGTTCAATGAATCTCCTTGTTTATATTTTAACATTTTTAGGTAGGGAAGGTACCTGCTTTTTTTGCTAATTCCCTAGAACTTTGTACAATGTTTTGCATAAACAAATTGTTTTATAAATATATAAATAAGTTCTACTGTGTTTCATATTACAGGTGCTTCTATAGACAGTGATTACCAGCTTTGTGAAGTTATAGACAGAGAAAAAGATCAAATAATGGTCAATAGTTCTTTCCACGGTGCACACCTATAAGCCCTGAGCTTTGATTTGCAGCTATGGCTATGAAGTCTGCAGTGATAAACACTTATAATGTGAAGACATTTCTCATCGCTTTACTACTTACACAGTCAAAATTGTGAGCGTCTTATACATTAAATCAATGCTACTGAGTTACATTCTGTTCTGTCCTTGTAGCATACTGGACACTGTACATGCAGTTAGGCACCGAGGAATATCACTGAGGGATGACCATCATGGCATGTTAATGCCAGGTCATCACCCTGACCTCCATCACCTTCCATGTCATCTTGGAAAGAAGCTGTCTGGTGCCAGGTTCAAAGCACAGAAAAACAATAACAAAACAGCAGCATGGTATAGAAGCAACGCATGAAATAAATGGGCACCGAAGCAATGCTTTTTTTTTTTTTTTAAGTGAGTGATCGTATCGATTTAAGACAAGGAGCTTATTTCTATCCTAGGTTACAAACAAGCCCTGGGGAAATAGTGTTACCAGACATGTCAGACTGCCCTTCACTGATTCTGATCTAAAGCATCATTTATTTCACAATCACAAGTAGTACCTCAAGTCCTATTTTCCTGAAGGTTAAAATTAAGACATGAAAGTAGAGAACCTGGATTTGGTTTGGAGGTATATACAGATGCTAAATGAATGAGTAAATCAACAAGAAAGCATTTATTAATCACTTACTATGGGCAAAGCTCTGGTGAAAAGCTAGACAATCTTGCTCTCAAGATGCTCACCTTCTAAGAGAGAGTCAATAGCAGTCAATCAGGTGATGGACATTAGTCAAGCACCTGCTTTGTGCCACATACTGTGCTTAGTGATTGGTGTTGGTTGGTTGGTTGTTGTCCTTCATTCTTGAAGAGGACCAAAATGACATCACCATGACAAAGTGAAATTTCAGTGTGTCCCACTGTGGCTGATCAGACCAATACGAGCTCAGAATGCACTACCACAGGTTGGGCACAGATACTCTGTGTGAATATTTGGAGTGGATATCCTAAATTTGTGCATCCTATGTTTACTTTGTGCTGTCCCAGTTCTGCTTTGCTCATAGAGTACAGGACCCTTTCTGATGTGGGCATGCCATGCTGAGCAGTCCTGTGCCAGTTCTTGAGAGAGACCTTGAGAGTGTCCATCTATCACTTCTTCTGACCACCATGTGATCACCTGCCCCATGTGAGATCTCCATAAAATAGTCTTTTTGGCAAGCATACATTTTACATTCAAACAATGTGGTCAGCCCTTCAAAGTTGTTCTCTCTGAAGCATAATTTGAATGCTTAGCAGTTCAGCTCAGGCAAGGACTTCAGTGTCTGGTACCTTATCCTGCCAGGTGATCCTCAGAACCTTCCTAAGACAGTTCAAATGGAAATGATTCAGTTTCCTGGCATGGCTCTGGTGGACTGTCCATGTTTCACAGGCATACAACAATGAGGTCAGCATAACAGCTCTGTAAACTTTCAGTTTGTTAATCAGTCCAATATCTCTTCTCTCACAAATTTTTTTCAGAGCCTCCCAAACACTGAGCTAGCTCTGGCAATGCATGCATCAATCTCATTGTCAATGTGTACAAGTTCACTTACCTTGGTGGTGAGCTTAGTGATAGTGATGCCCCCAAAGCCAAAATATATTAAAAGAAACAAGTAAAGGTAATTTGGGCATAAAAAGCACCCCATAGCTGATGGGGTTTTTTAAATCCAAATTACCTTGACCCGAGTTTTGAAGGGAACTGGAGATCCTAAGAGGCAGAGATGAGGAGAGAGTGCATCCTTAGTACAAAAACGTAAAGATGGGAGAGAGGTGTCATGTATGTGAAACAGCAAGAAAGTCATTCTGTTGCCTGTTCCTTCCAAATGCTTCTTACATTCCCCACTCTCTCCAGGCTCATTACCATTTCTAAAATTTTCAACTCTCATTCTCTCACTGTTGGATTATTACAACTTCCTAGTTAGCCTCCCTGTCACCACTGTCACTTTACCCCAACCCACCTTATGTACTGCTGTCAGGTTAATTTTCCTTAAATAGTATTTTAAACATGTAGTTCCCTTCCTTAGGAATACTTTGATGGCTTCTATTTCCTACTGAAATGCATCTCAGTTTCTTGATTTGGTTCAGTGTCTCTGGTAATCTATTATAATGCATATTATTCTTTGATTTTTCTGAGTTCCTCATTGTCCCATAAACATGAATGTTCATTTCCTTTTCTTTCTCTTTTGGAGGCAGTTGGGGTTAAGTGACTTGCCCAGGGCCACATAGCTAGTACAAGGGTCTGAAGCCAGATTTGAATTCAGGTCCTCCTGACTCCAGGGTAGGTGACTAGGCCACCTAACTCCCCTCATTTCCTTTTCAATTTTGTTTTGAAAACCAGAAGTATATTATCTACTTCCTGTTGCCTATTCAGATCCAACACCCATCCAGTTTAGAACACAAATATATTTTTCTTCTATTGTTCAATAATTGTGTTGTAACACATTTCAGTTTTGCTTTCATTATCAGTGTATAAGTTCTTTGAGGACAGGGACCACTTATATCTCCCATGATGGTTAGTATATAAAAGTACTTTCTTTGATGTTTTAATTAAGCTCTGACTTTATCATCTGGGTACTTCTGCCCTGGGGTAGACGCCTTGTCATCCTGTGAAATTCTTGTGATAGTCCTTCTGTAATTATTTCACTAAGGCTCTATCTGCTCAGTATACTAGAGGCTTTCTGTGAGGACTTTTAACATTTCATTGATTCCAGTTGACAGCAGTTCAGTGTTTGGCCTGCCCATTTATTATCCTTTAACCACATAGCTGGCTCATATTTTTGATCATGCTGTCCCTGGCAGTGTCTTTTATTCTCCTTGTTCTGTACAAGTCATTATTAGTAGAATGCTGTTGTATATGTGTACCCACTGTATGACTCTCCATAACTGATTGAGTCACTTGTGATTTTGATTCATCATAAATTATGATGACCTATGATTTATAGATATGTAATTTAATCTGGATAATATTGATATGGACAAGATGAATTTTTGTGTCAAGAAGCAACTCCTGAAGATCAAAAGATCTGGGACATTCTCCATATGCAACCTATCCCACTCTCCTTTTCAATTCTGAGTTCAGTTTATTGTCCATTTGTACCGTCTTTCCATGATATGTACTAATGGATTAAGGAGTTAGACTACTGTTCCAACTGCATGACAGAACCTGGGCAACCTTTATCCACTTGACTTCTTTAGTTCCTTTCATTTTTGTTGAGTGACTGTATATCTCATGAGAATGCCCTGTAGAGGTCGTGCTAGGGCTTGGTACCATTTATTTTGTATGTACTTGTGTGTATGCAAAGGGTGGAGTCACTTCTTTGAAGTTCTACTAAGTACTTCTAATACTCTTCAACACATCCAGCACTATGGGGCAGGCACACAGAGGCCCATGGCCTTTAGCATGGGTAACAGAATCCTTGTCCTATCCCCCCCAATCCCCTAAGGTCAAAGCATGTTCTCCAGTGGAGTGTATGGTGCCGCTGCTATACATGTATTCATAGCGCATTTATGTAGCACAGTGCCTGGCACATGAGTGTTAAATAATTGTTTGTTGATTAATAGCAGTACAATGTCATCTAAAAAGTAAAACACCTGAAAAACATTACCATCTATAGCGAATCCCTACAGACTGTAACAAATCCTATCTAGCAACTTTAAGCAAGGCATCCTACAGGAAATGGGCAGACCCTTTGGACAATCATGCATTTCCCTGTTGTAGGCCTCAACTTGATACAGATAATCAGAGGATAATGGACAAGTAGCTCTGTAGTTACAAGAATGAAGAAATCTTGTATGATCATACATGTACATAGGAAATAACTTGTTTTTGGAGAACCTTTAAGACTGTGTTTTGCTATAACAAGTGAAATGTTTATTTTAATTAACACATGATAAATACAGAGGAATTGTGTACTTTATACCTGTTCATCATGAGACTGTGAAGATCTGGTCTTCTGTGTAGGCTTGTTTGTGAATGTCTTTCTGTTCATTTTTTGGGTCTTTTTGTTGAGAATATACCTAATATATGTAGAGATCATTCTCAGAAAGAATTAATCGAGATTTGTATGTTTCATGGCATTTAGAGATGAAAGGGGCCTTAGACAGCGCCTACTTCAACCACCTTATTTTGCAAAGATAAAGAAGCTGGCACCCAGAAAGTCAAAATGATTTGTTCAAAGTCGCACAAATAGTGTGTAACAGAGCAGACATTTTAACCCTAATATCATTCTAAATCCATTGCTCCTTCGACTATACCAAAATGAAAATGCAAGCACATGGGTTAATAGGTAGGTGAAGTAATTTTTTATTTGGTGAAATAATCATTGTAATAGTGACATTGCTGCTGCCGCTGCTGATGGTGGAGGACAATAACTAGCATTTATGTATCACATTAAGGTTTCCAAAACTTTACAAACATTGTTAAATTTTATCATCAAAACAATCCTGGAAATACATACTATTATTATTTCCATTTTGAGATGAAGAAACTGGGGCAAATAGAGGTAAAATGACTTGCCCAAGGTCAAAAAGCAAGTAAATGGGTGAGGCCAGATTTAAACTCAGGACTTCCTGGCTCCTGGCCCAGACTCCTTTCTACCTATTATGGTACCTATTTGATAACAAGTTCTTCCTTCTTTTGGAATATTCTCTTGTTTGAACTGTGTTACAAATTGTTCCTTACTTGTGTGCCCCCTCCTGCAAGGTATATATTTGGTCAGGCTCAGACACTTCTTTCAAGTTTATTTTCCTCAAGCATTGTCTCCATTTCCTCGTATAGGCAATCAATACTCAGTTGGCATTTCCAACTTCTTTGCCCAAGAATTAGTCATTATGGAAATATTGGTGAATGTGTTTTTTTTTCTTTTCATATCTAGGAGGCACTAGATAAATATTGTTGATAAATGGATGCATGGAAGAACTGGTAGAGTAATGCTGAGGATGTGGGTGTGGGGTAACATATCAACAATTGGAAAAATTTTTATAAGCCATAATTTTGTAGAAAACCAAGTTCTAGGATGCAGAAACAATTCAAGGACCTTTCTTTCTTAACCTTGTGTTCTGGAAGGAGAGTATTGAACTCTTATTCAAGTTTTGATGAATGTCTTTGTAAAAGAATGATAAAACTACATTAAGTAGTGCTAGTAAATGTATATTTTCCTGGCACAGTTTGCCTCTGAGCATAATCTAAGGCAGAAGAAACAAAGGGATAAGTACCAAAGCCATAACTGAGGCAGGATGAGGTTTTTCTTCTGAATGTTAAAATGAGCAGGACACTGATACTTATAGTCTTTTGGCGATGTAGAGAAAAAAATCAGTAAAATAGGAAGCTTCTCTCTTTCTCTGACAGCTGCACCCCAAGGGAGTGCTTTCACAGACCGGCCCTTCATTGCCCTGCTTGGCTCTTCCCTCTCTGGGTCATGATCTGCCCAGAAGTGGATTGGAAAGAGGATCTCATTCCACCTGAATTGAGAATGAATATCTTGTCACTTCCCTGGTCCATTTTGTAATGCTTGCCCCTGGGGCAAAAAATGCTAGTTATATCTCACCTAAGGATATTGCTTCTTTCAAACTTCTCAGTAGAGCTCCTATAAGCTGTTTATGAATTGCTCTATTTTAGAGATGTCCTGAGAATAAAGCCTTATACAATTAATTCTCACAATTCAAGCTTGATTAAACTATATTTGACTTCACTGAATCCCTGTATGAATTCTAAAAGTGAGACTCTCTCAGGAAAAGGATTCCACTTAATAGGGTATCAATTTAAAGAATCTTAGCAAAGACAAAATAAAAATGAGTAATCTACTAGTTCTCAACAATTAGTTAAATCAAAGGAAACCCAGTGAGAGCAAAAGAACAAGACCAGCATTCTTCCTTTCCCCCATTCCTCCTTTAAATTTTTTTTTTTGCTTATTTGGGTATTGAGTACCTTGATTGTGTCACAGTGGATAGAGCGGTGGGCCTGGAGTCAAGAAAACTCATCTTCATGAGTTCAAATCTAGCCTCAGACACATATTAGTGGTGTGACTCTGGACAAGTCACTTAATTTTGCCTTAGTTTTCTCATCTGTAAAATGGGGTTGGGGAAGGAAATAGCAAACTACTCCAGTGTCTTTTCCAAGAAAACCCCAAATGGGGTCATGAAGCGTTAGACATGAGAGAAAACAACACAACAACCTTGATTGTAAGATTATTTCAAGTCTAGAAGGGTAGTGGTAGTAGTTACAAATGGAGCTAAGATTATAGATTTAAAGCTGGAAAGAAATTCAGAGGTCTTCAAGTCCAACACCATAGCTGCTCTAGGTCACAAATATAGGATGGGATCTGAACCCTGCCCCTCAAATTTCCCTGGGCCAGTGTTTCTCACACTTTACTAGACTGACTCTCTATTCTCAGTGTTCTTAAAGATAGAAATAAACCAAAGTAACTAAGCTCTAGAGACTATTTTAGAATAAACTGAACACTCTTGTATTAGATTCTTGGCTTATAAATTTTAAAATTGTTTTTAAAACAATTAAGAAAGACATATCTAATCCTGTGGCTATTAGTCAAAATTTGCATACAATGTATTTTCCCTTATGTCACATGTTTATTATAAATAAAAGTATACACTCTCATTTACAAAGGCCACTGACTTGCCACGTTATTCCCATTTATATTATTATCCTGGTTTGGTTTTGTTTATTCTTTATCAATTCAGTTCATACTAGTCTTCCTGTGTTTCTCTTAATCATTCATTTATTTATCTATCCATTTTCTTTTCAGCTCCATAATATTCCATGATACTCAGTACTGTCATTTGTACAGCCGTTCACCAACTGATAAGATAGCTCTTTTGTTTCTAATTTTTGCTACTACAAAAATTTTTGTTAAATAATTTAGACTGGAAAGTGATGCTTCCCTGTACAACAGATCATTTAAAATTCTCTTTAATTTGGTCCCCTTATTTAGTCAGGAAGCATTCAGGAGGTATCATTCATTATATGCTAAATTGATACAAATTTCCTGAAGGCAGAAATCCCTTCTTATATATCTTTATCACCTCTCCAGCATGTAGGCCAAGGCACAAAGTGGCTGCTTCAGAAAACAGTTTGATAAATAGAGATATTAACTTCCCTCCCCCAAATTTAATAAAATTGGTATTAAATCTTGGGAGGTAGGTGGAAACGTGGATAGAACACTGGGCCTGCCGTCAGAAAGACCTGAGTTCAAATGTGGCCTCAGATGTATTCTTTGTCTGACTATTGGTGAATCATTTAACCTCAATCTGTTTTGTTTTCTCAACTGTAAAAATAATTATAATAGCACCTATCTTCCAGGGTTGTTTTAAGGATCAAATGAGACCATATTTGTAAAGCACTTAGTAGAGTACATGGCACATAGTATGAATTTAATAAATGCATGTTTCTTCTTATTCATGATATTTATCATTCCCACTCTATATTCAGAAAGAGACTTTCTACTTGGTAGTGAAAATAGGGCCAGAGCATTAGATACTCCAGGTTCAATTTTAGCTGAAAGACAAAAACATTTTTTTTCTTCTTTTGTTCCTGACCCATGATGTTATTAGCACAAAGAACTCCTGGGAGGAAACTTGCTTCACCAGTGCCCAGTAGCATCTCCTTGTAACTTATAGCAGCAGAGAAGTTTCTGGAGGTATTGAGAGGTTAAATAACTTGCCCATTTCACTCAGTCACTCCTGTGTTAGAGACAGGGCATGAACAAAGGTCTTCCTAACTCCAAGGCTGGACTTCTATCTACCATGTTATACTGCCTCTAAGCTGAGGGGGGAAAGTATTAGCTATTTTTTAAAAATTTAGTTCTGTATTCACTGATGATATTATATCTAAATTATTCACATAAATTGTGTCTTAATTATATTACAATTATATATATATATGTATATTTGGTTTGATTCATTTGCTTTCAAGATTATTTTGAGCTTGGGTTGCAAAGAGCAAATTGGGGACCTCTCCACCTTCTACTTCAGTCTTCCTCTGATGAATATGCTCTTGACTCCAACAGAATATTACAGGGGTAAAACAAATTTACCAGTTCATCAATTTTCAGAGAGATCAACACAAACCAAATTGTTTTACAATTTAATGTAATTGTTTTCACAATATTCATTCTAATTCTAAAAATTGAATGAAAGCAGTAGTCTTGGAAAGGATATTGAAAGTAGGACTTAAAGGGGCCACTCTAGTGTTCTTTTAGCTGAGTATATTCTTGAAGAATAAACACTACCAAAAAAGGCTACCATGTTTGCTGGATCTGAACAATTCATCCATGACAGTAGTCTCAAATTCCCAGGTCTCTCTCTATGTGCCAAAATAACTAGGAGAGCCAGACTGAATAAGATGCCTCCTACAATGACTCTAAAAGCCAATGAAACTGGGACTTACTTCAGCAGAAAGCAGAAAAAAGATTAAAGATGTTGGATAGAAGCTGATTCCTACATCCTCTATTACGGAATGATTACTGATTAATTATGACATTTAAAAAGAACTTGAATATTTTGGTACAAATGAATATTATCAGCCCACAGGAGCATGCATCATACTTAGCAGAGTTAAACCCATGCACACCTCTAGATTTGTTGCATTACCTCGAGGAGAATTTTTTCCCTGAAAATGTTTTTCCCCTCTAGGTCCTGTGACTTTGGCACAGACATGTTCTGAGGTAATAGGGGAGTGGTTCAGACAATGTTCAGGGACACAAGATGCACTGATTCTGGACTACCTTCTAATCATTTCCCTCTCCCTTGTCCTCCTAAGTAATGGGTAAGGGATTACCCAGCTAGGAAAATATGTGGCTAAGGGTACAAATACACACAATATGTGCACCCCAAATAGTGCAAAACAGCGCATAGCCTATAAATCATGGGGGGAGGGGATATACTGGTGGTAGTAAAGATTCTAGACAAAGACTTCCTCCTTCAGTCAAACAGTAGGCAGCTGAATGAAAAGACTGAAGCCTAGTCTTAAGTGTGATACAGTGAAGAAGTCCAGTAAACATTCCACAGGTTACCTTTTTCTCTGAGAAAAGACAGCAGGACAGAGAGAGTGCAGGGGGTGACCACTGAAGTTGGAAGTTTCCCAGCATTCCAACCTTGCCAGAGCTTGGGGAAAAACTAGGCCAACTGTAGGCTGATTGACTGCATTAGTTTTTCTCCTAAGTCTCTGCTAAGCCAGAGGAGTTTAGGAGAGCTAAGAAGTAGGAATGGAGCTATTACATCATTCCTCAACCGACCTATTCATAGTGGTGAAGAGAGAAAGTCTGGGGAAGAAGAGTAAGCAGAGGTCATAAAAAGATTTAGTGCTTGACTGTAATGGGAAATCTATGAGGCAGGCCCTAAAGGTATATTATCATCCCAGTTTTGTAGAAAAAGAGAGTGGCAGTCAGAGAAATTAAGTTACTTGCCCATGGTCATAGTAAATTCAGGAAATGAGATTTGAACTTGAGACTTCCTTTTTACAAATCCAACACTCTCAAGCCAGACTGCCTCAAAAAGTACATGCTTGGTTATCCTTCCACATTTGTACTCCTACGAGTTGAGTGTGTATGTATATCCTGCTGGATATATTTTCCTAATTGGACTGTCTATTGCCCACTGCTTAGAAAGGCAAGGGAGAGAAAATGTGTAGATGATGTGACTAGAATCAATGTCTCCTGAATCCCTAAGAGCATTCTCTGAACCACTCTCCTACTACCTCAGGATTTGTCTGTGCTAAGGTCACAGGACCTCGAGGGGAGAAAACCAGAATTTATTAAGCACCTACTATGTGTCAAGATAGGGGGACCATTGCTCATGAAAAGCTGACTAAAATTTTCCAGGTTATATGGCAAGAGGAGATTATCCTCTAGGAGTTCAAGGATACCTCTATAAAAGTAAATGGAATAGATTGTCCTGTGACAATCACAGGGGGCTCTCTCTCTTAGTCATTGATGGCAAAATTCTTGCTAGAGTCCTCCTTAATAGGCTGATCCCTCACCTGGAAGATGGTCATATACCTGAGAGCCAGTGTGGTTTCAGAAAGGGCCAAGGAACAGTCGATATGGTGCTTGCTGCCTGACAACTCCAGGAGAAGTACCAGCAGCAGAACAGAGGACTGTACACAATGTTTGTAGATCTGACCAAAGCCTTTGACACTGTTAGTGGTGATGGCTTATGGAAAATTATGTCAAAATTTGGTTGCGTGGAGAAGTTCATCAACATTGTACGTCAATTTAATGATGGCATGTTTGCCTGGGTTCTGGATAATGGACAATGCTCTCTTGCCTTCCCAGTCACCAGTGGACTGAAACAGAGCTGTGTGCTTGTTCCCATGCTTCTTAGCATGATGTTTTCAACCATGTTGTCAAGTGCCTTCAATGAGGATGAACACAGCATCAAGGTCAACTACCGTACTGAAGGTAAATTCTTCAATTTGAAAAGGCTACAAGCCAAGACCAAAGTGAAGGGAGTGTTGGTGTGTGATTTTCTCTTTGTAGATGATTGTGCACTCAGTGCAGCCTCTGAAGCTGACATGTAACAAAGTATGTATCAATTCTCTGCTGCCTGTGCTAATTTTGGCCTAATAATTGACACCAAGAAAACACAGGTGCTCCATCAGCCACCACCACACCATCCACACGTGAAACCATTGGTTACAACAAATGGAGAAGTTTTGAATGCTGTGGATAAGTTCACTTCCCTTTGTAGTATACTTTTCAGGGATGTCCACATTGACAATGAGGTTGATGCATGCATTGTCAGAGCTAGCTCAGTGTTTTGGAGGCTCTGAAAAAAGTGTGGGAGAGAAGAGGTATTACACTACCAGACTGAAGGTCTACAGGGCTGTTGTGCTGACCTCATTGTTATATGCTTGGGAAACGTGGACAGTTTACCAGCATCATGCCAGGAAACTGAATTGCTTCCATTTGAACTGTCTTAGGAAGATTCTGAGGATCACCTGGCAGGATAAGGTACCAGACACTGAAGTCTTTGCTCGAGCTGAACTGCCAAACATTCAAACCATGCTTCAGACTGATAGTGAAAGCAAAACTGAAATATGTTACAACACAATTATTGAACAATATAAGAAGTATATATTTGTGTAACCAAACCAAGGAACTGAGATGCATTTCAGTAGGAAATAGAAGCCATCAAAGTGTTCCTAAGGAAAGGAACTACATGTTTAAAATACTATTTAAGGAAAATTAACCTGACAGCAGTACATAAGATGGGTTGGGGTAAAGTGACAGTGGTGACAGGGAGGCTAACTAGGAAGTTGTAATAATCCAACAGTGAGAGAATGAGAGTTGAAAGTTTTAGAAATGGTAATGAGCCTGGAGAGAGTGGGGATGTAAGAAGCATTTGGAAGGAATAGGCAACAGAATGATTTTCTTGCTGTTTCACATACATGACACCTCTCTCCCATCTTTATGTTTTTGTACTAGGATGCACTCTCTCCTCATCTCTGCCTCTTAGGATCTCCAGTTCCCTTCAAAACTCGGGTCAAGGTAATTTGGATTTTAAAACCCCCAGCAGCTATGGGGTGCTTTTTATGCCCAAATTACCTTTACTTGTTTCTTTTAATATATTTTGGCTTTGGGGGCATCACTATCACTAAGCTCACCACCAAGGTAAGTGAACTTGTACACACTGACAATGAGATTGATGCATGCATTGCATCAGTGTTTTGGAGGCTCTGAAAAAAATTTGTGAGAGAAGAGATATTGGACTGACTACCAAACTGAAAGTTTACAGAGCTGTCATGCTGACCTCATTGTTGTATGCCTGTGAAACATGGACAGTCTACCAGCACCATGTCAGGAATCTGAATTGCTTCCATTTGAACTGTCTTAGGAAGGTTCTGAGGATCACCTGGCAGGATAAGGTACCAGACACTGAAGTCCTTAACTGAGCTGAACTGACAAGCATTCAGACTATGCTTCAGAGAGCACAACTTTGAAGGACTGACCACATTGTTTGAATGTAAAATGTATGCTTGCCAAAAAGACTATTTTATGGAGAACTCACATGGGGCAGGTGATCACATGGTGGTCAGAAAAAGTGATAGATGGACACTCTCAAGGTCTCTCTCAAGAACTGACACAGGACAGCTCAGCATGGCATGCCCACATCAGAAAGGGTCCTGTACTCTGTGAGCAAAGCAGAATTGAGACAGCACAAAGTAAATGTAGGATGAGCAAATTTGGGGTATCCATCCCAAATATTCACATGGACTATCTGTGCTCAACATGTGGTAGAGCATTCTGAGCTCATATTGGTCTGATCAGCCACAGTTGGACGCACTGAAATTTCACTTCATCATGGTGATAACAACAACCAACCAACTATGTGCCAGGCACTTTGCTAAATGCCTTAAAATATTGTCTCACTTGATCTTCACATTAATCTTGGGAGGAAGGTGCTATTATTATTGTATCTCTTTTTTTATAGATGAAAAAACCGAGGCAGACAGAAATTAAGTGACTTGCCAAGGTCATGCAGCTATTAAGTTTCTGAGCCTAAACTCAAGTCTTCCTCACTCTAGACCCAGAACTTTGTCAATTGTCTCACCGAGCTGCCTCTGATTCAGAAGATGGATACTATGACTCCTCAAATCCACTGGAGTGCTTCTTAATGTATTTTCTCCTCAGGGAGCAATACAACACCTCCTTCCTTGATGTACCAACTTGTACTCAAACTCATGGGTTCAGTTCCTCAGACAATGGCTATTTCCCAATTCAAGGAATGCTTTGTGTCTATACTTTTAAAACCATAGTTCATATGCCCCCACCAACAGGCTTACCTTTAGTAAGTCACAAATAGCTCAGTGCTTAAACATTTACCAAGAAGATATAGTAAGAACATTACAAAACATTCCATAAATCTGTATACTGCCCCACAAAGAAGCACAGCATCTGTGGGAAGATTGGACACAAACTTTGAGTACATTGGTTGTAAAGTACTTGGGTTTGGGGTTGTGTGTGTGTGTGTGTGTGTGTGTGTGTGTGTGTGTTTCCTTTACTTTCTTTTGGATTTTGGGTGTCCTAGACCATGGAAACAACTGAAATTGCTTTATCTTTAGCACATAATTTCTCATTTGTAGAGGCCAGAGAGGTAATGAGAATTGAAGAATAAGTCTAGTGTGCCATCTTGTTTTTCCTGTGAGCCAGAAGTCCAGTATCAAGTGTTTCAATCTATTTGACTTTGCCTTTCACTTGTTTCCCAGATGAATTGTCTTGGTATAAATGCCCCTTCTCTACTCTGGGAAGTAGTATCAAAGGATCTATAATTTTCTTTTTGTTAGCTCTGAGTATTTACTCCCACTCTAGTGACAGTGATTTTGGCAAAATACCTCAGCATTAGATATCTCCATCTCTTCTGTGTAGATGTCTCTGTCTTCACTTGCTTCCTTCCAAATATATTCCCAATAAATACAACTTGAACTAACAATTTCTGGTTGTTTTCCATTATTTATAAGATACAAAGTAAACACTTAAACAAAAAAAGTTAAACAAACTGCCCATTCCCCAGGCTCAGAGGGGTAAAGGAGATTATGGTTTGACGTCTGTAACAGAGGTGACAAATGTCAACAAAACAGCTTCTGTTCGGATGTACTTTATGCTCTATCAGACCAAGGCGATCCCTTCCTTTCTTTCCCTCTCTCGGTAACATTGGTCTCTGTGCATTAGCCCTCTTGACTCCATCTGACTTCATAGATCACAGATCCCCTTTCTTCAGTTCCAGGCTTCTCCTGTTTATCCCATCATGGGCTGACTTCTTCATAAGGTTCTGTCTTTTAGGCTCAGTAGACAGACTTAAAAAGTTCCACCAAGGTGCTAGATAAAATTCTTCATTCTATAATATTATTTTCTTTCTGATTCATTTGAGGGACTTATTTGCATCTCATCATAATGAGATCATCTAACCATGAACACATCTTTTACAGTAAGTTTAACACTTAATTATCCTTACTTCTTGTAGAGTCTTGACTGTCAAAGACCATTCACTTACTGCTTACTATGTACAAAACACTAGGCTAGGAGCTGGTGATAAAAAAACAAAAATGAAACAGCCTTTACCCTCAAGAAGTTTATAGTCTATCTGGAGACAATATAGCATAATATAATTAAAGGAATTTAAGACAAGGATGCAAATAACAATATAATGCAAATCAGAAACTAAGTGTTTAAAGAAAAGGTCTAAACTGCAATGAGAGATCAGTGAAGAAGGAAGTAACTCCTATGAATGAATGAATTTCAGGAAAAGTTTCCTGAATGTGGTGCCTAGCTAGGTCTTAAAGAAAGGATTTCAACACGCGAAGACAGACTGGGTGTCCATTCTAGGACAATGTGAGCAAAGATATAGACAGAGGATAGGCAAGGACAAGATCAAAGAAAAGTTAGTACGTTAGTTTGATAGCATCATAAATGTTTAACAGGGAGTAGTGCAAGATTGGACCTGGGAAGATGAGTTGGGAGTCATGATAAAGGATTCTGAAGGCTAAGCTAAAAAGTCTATACTGTACTTTATTCAGTAGAGAATAGAGAGATATAAAAGGTTTTAGGGTAAGGAGGTGGCAATGATAGTGAAAAGAAAAAGTGTCTTGCCAAGAAGTGACAATTTTTTTTTAACTCTTTGTACAATTATAGAAGGATAGCAACCCAGAAAGAATTTGGCACCTAGAGTTTGACTGCCCGTTAAAAAAAAGTCACTTGTGCTGTTCAGATCATTACTATGCCAAAATCAAAAGAGGTGCTACAAATACCTAAATTGCTGGAGTGCAGAGAGGCATTGATGTAAGATGCTAGACACATTTTATTTTTATCATTCAGAGTTTGTAACTGGACGTCATTCTGTCGATTTGTTTGTTTTTAGCACAAAATACAGAGGTCTTACTCATACCTTCTCACTCTAGTCTATTAAATAGAAAGCTTTCAAACTGGTTATCTAGAAGCCTAATGCAAATTTTCCTTAAATTCTGTACCAGTTATCTATGTAACCCAAGCTTGTCTAGCCATGACCCTTAACATGGAAGCACCCTAAGGGACCTTGGAGCCTTACAGGGAGGCTGCTGCATCCCTCTACATCATAGGTGAGAGTAGCCTCCTTTGATTGGCTGCATATATCTTTAAAACTGGCAAGACAGTCAGTCATTCTTTTTCAGTCCCTCTTTCTGCAGCTCTCTTTCTGCTTGTCAAGAGGGTAAAAATCCAAGTTTACCCACAGTGCAGACATGGTGAACTGAACCAGTGAGAAGGGAAGGACTTCCCTTTCCCCTGCTCTCCTTCTTTTACTGAAGTTCCAAGGACAGGGCTTGTGGATATTTGTTTCTGTTCTCTGTTGCTTATCTGTCTCAGTTCCTAGGTCCCATCAGTAATTCCTATGGAAGTTTGAGCTATAAGGAGCCAGGATTGCAGGTGGGATGGTATATCCAGCCAGCCCAGCATGGAAGTCCTGAGAAGCCAGGGTTCCTGGGACTTGAGCCCAGGGTGGGTTTGGACTTGGAGCTGGAATTGAGCTCAACTATGAACCTAATCCCTTTCTCTTCCCTGTTGACTGAGGTGGTACAAAGCAGTGGTGGGATGGATGGGGGTGGATTGTGCCTCCTATGTATTGAGAGAGAGTAAGTGTGTATATTTGTGATTATACTTTCTGAAGTAAATATTTCTGTGGAAAAGCTAATCTGACTATTAGTGGCTAATGGAACTGGGTTCAGGGCACCAGCCACCTCTGCTTGAGGAGAACAACATGGTGGGGGGAAGGGGAGCTGGACATATTTGTAAAGAGGCAGACATTGCTCAAACCATTTTAAGGGCACCAGAAAACCCTGGGGGAGAGGAAAAATCTAATATACCTAGCCATCAGGTAGTAGGGACCAGGATGGTGTGTGTTTCACCTATGTTTATCATTACTCTGTGCTCCATAGTATTACATGCTAGATCTTGAAAGCCAATCTAGAAGAAGCAATCACTAACTGTGTGACCTTTGGCAAGTCACTTAACCCCAATTGCCTCTTCCTGGGTCATCTCCAGTCATCCTGATGAATATCTGGTCACTGGATTCAGATGGCTCTGGAGGAGAAGTGAGGCTGGTGACCTACACAGCCCGCCCTCCCTCACTCAAAACGAAGTCCAGTGCAAGTCACGTCATTATTTCTCTGATGGCAAGGTCTTCTTCAGCAATGAAGGATGAACAGACACACAGAAGAAGCTATCACAGAATCACATTTAAATCCAATCCCTTCATTTCACAGATAAGAAACCTGAGATTAAATGATTTCTCCAAGATCACACAAATAGTAGGAGAGCCAGAATTGAATCTACTGCTTCTGACTCCAGAGCCAGTAACTGTCTTTTCCTTTGTAACACAGTGTTATCCACATGAAAAAAAAATAAAAGTTATAACTATGTTGGAACAGTCTAAAGCATTTCTATCATTAAAAAAAATTCCCTCTGTGGTTTAGACATTCACAGGCCTGAAGGCAAGGACTTAAACAACATTGTGGGTTCAGTTCTCTTGCCCTTTGAGCCTCATGATTATATACTGTCTATGGAGGTGGTTACATCCTATTATTAAGGAACTTTACTTTTTAAAAAATCCTTTATAATTCTAAGTGGATGAATGAATGTATGAGATCTAAAATTCTGCGTAAGACTTACTTAATGGAAGCATTACTTTAATGAATACTTATTTTAATGGTTTATTATTTTAGTGCCATTGAAATTAAATAAATTTAAACTTTCATCACTTATTCCTTGTATCTCCTGATAAAGCAATATTAGTCCCATAAGGCATGACTGGGCTTATGGTGTTAACAAGGTTTAGAAATGGCAGTATAAGACCTCCCTAATTCTTCTGTAACATATGCAATTATATTATAGGCTGTGGTGCTATTAAAGGGTTTTTTAATTGTATTTTTATATATTTACAAACTGTTGAATATTTATTGTACTCAGCAGTACAATGTTGCTGTTGTTGGACCGTATCCTGTGTTTTTATTCGTCACTGATCTTCTATGGGTTGGGGACAAAAACAAAATTGTGTATGAGTTCAATATTGAACCATAACATTTGGATGATAGCAGTGCTTGAAGTGCAGGGAAAACAGAGAGTAAGTGTTCTAGTTCTATTATTTAGTTGATGCGAAGAATGGGTTTTGACCTGGAGTATCTTTGAGGTCTTACATCGGTTTTCTGAGATGTTTGTATTTTTTATATTATAATTGTCATATGATTGTCTCTCATACCTAGGCTCTAGATCTTCTTGACTTCCTTGGAAATTTGTCCTTTCTTTATAGAAAGCATGGGGAGCTCATTTGGATATGCTATGTGATAGGGCTCCACATCACTGTTCCCTAATAGTATTGTTCCATGGGGAAAGGAAGGGTGTGAAGAAGAATGCAAGCCATGTTTTTGAATAAATGCATCCACATCCTCATAGCCTTAATAGATGCTGATAATACTTCACAAACTTTGGGGGCTTCAATGCCCCGGTACTTATTCATAAATCCTTCGCTTCTCCCAATCTGTTTTCATGAATACATCCTGCATGTCTCAAAACAACTCTGACACTACTTCATAGATGCAGGCTCTGATAAACAATAACTCATAAACAAACCCACTGATTCTAACAAACATATTTTAACTGAGCTGACTCTCAGCACTGACTCTCCTATCAACAATCCACACATTGAATTTCCTTCCACATATCCCACAATGCCTAATATCAACATTGGGAACACATCCTGATACTTCTTAAATTGTCCAGCATATCTGGTACAGAGCTATTCCTATTTTCAACTTGGGAAATCTAAAACTCTACATAATCATGTCCCTTCCCCCCACCCTTAGTTGGAGAGTGGAAGTGGGGGGGAGTTAATTAGAAAGGGATGATTAATGCATAATTCCAAAGTATTATTCTTGATGACCTAAGTAGGTCAAGACTATAAAACTACAATAGGTAATCAAACTTTAACATGTCCAAAACAGAACACATTGTTTTCAGTGTTCCATCTCCTCTTCTTCTGAACTTTCCTATTTCTTTTCTGAGCACCACCATCCTACTAGTGGTTTTGCTCTTGGAATCATCCTTGATTCTTCATTCTCTTTCACCCTACATATCCAATTAGTGATCAAGTATTAATTATACCTCTCACATTTGTCACCTTCTCTATAGTCACACAGCCACCATCCTAGTTAGTCAGTCAGCTAACCAGCATTTACTAAGCACCTCCCATGTGCCAGGCACTTATCACCCCCTGTCTAGACTACTATACTAAACTCCTAATCAGACTCCTTGACTCTACAGTTTCCCCTTTCCAGTCTATCCTCCACCAAGCTGCTAAAATATTCCTAATGTATAATTCTGAATATGTCATTATTCCAACTCAGTTAAGCCTGTTGATTGCATGGATTCCTAACCTGAGGGTCAATGATATGGGAAAAAAAAAATACTTTGTTATTTTCACTAAATTCTAACTTAAAATGAGCATTTCTTTCAACTTTCTGTTGGGACCAGGATTACATAGCCAATACTATTGTTCTGGGTAGGGGTCCTGCCAAAGGGTTCCATGATATTAACAAAAGAAAAAGGTTAAGAATTCCAGCTTTACAAAGAGGGATAAGACTGGGACCTGTGATTTAAATGATAGAGGGAACTCCGAGGTAAGGAAACTCCATCTACCAAACTGGTCATAGTTTTAGAGAGTTGCCTAGAGTAATGAAAGGGTAAGTAATTTGATTTCAGCTGAAATTTTCCTGGATAAGAGGCTAGCTCTCTCTTTACTAATACACATTATTCCTCTCTTACTTTTTTAGTTGTTTTTTTTCAATCATGTTCAACTCTTTGTGACCCCTTTTGGGGTTTTCTTGGCAAAGACATTAGAGTAATTCACTGTTTCCTTCTCCAGCTCATTTTACAGATGAGGAAACTGAGGTAAACAGAGTTAAGTGACTTCCCCAGGCACACAGATAGTAAGTGTCTAAGGCTGGAATTGAACTCAAGAAGATGTCTTCCTGACTCCAGGATGGGCATTCTATCCACTACACCTCCTAGCTGCCCTTCTTGTTTTACCCTTGATTTTATTAAAAAGGCCTTCAAGTTTTCTCCATTACATATGATTGCATGTAGATGGATATTATTTGCTGTGTTAAGGAAAGGGTAATTTGTTCCTATGCTTTCTAGTTAGTTTTTTTTTAAACAGAAATAGGTATTGGCTTTTGTAAGAAGTCATTCTAATATATATTGATTTTGATTATTTGTTACTAGCATTATATCTTTAGTCTTCCTTACGTCGAATCAATCTTGAGTTCCTGGTACAAATCAAACCTTGTCACAATGTATAATCTTTCTAATATGTTGTTGTAGTCTATTTGCTAACATTTAAATATTTTGTCTCAGTGCTCATGAGGGATGTTGATATATAGTTTTTTCTCTTTTATAGTTTTATCTTTTACTAGTTTGGGAATAAAGGTTATATTTTGTCAACTGGACCAGAATTTGGAATATCAGATTCCAGTTTCTACTCCCTTTTTTAGTGATAGTTACAGAATATTGTGTAATTCATACCTTGACTCTTTCTTCTTAGCTGATTTAGTATTTTTTAAATTTGATCTAGAAACTCTGAATTCTGGCTGTGATATTCCTGAGAGTTTTTATCTTGGGATTTCTTTCAGAAAGTGACTGATCATTCCTTCCTATTTACTTTGACCTCTGATTCTGAGTTCTGGGCAATTTACATTTATAACACTGAAATCTAGTGTCTAGGCTTTATTGGGGGGAGGGGTTAATGACTTTTTAGGTAATCTGATAATTCTCTCCTTGACCTGTTTTCTAGATCAATTGTTTTTTCATATTATATTCTTTACTATTTTGTGATTTTGTTTTAATATTTTGTTATTGTATTATTAAATTGTTTTGTTTGATTCATTTTAATTTTCTAGAACATTTGATTCTTGGCTGAGATTTTCCAAAAGTCTGATCTAATGTGTCAATTTTACTTGCCATTCTTTTTTCTTTTCTTGTTTCATTCTTCTAGGTACTCCTGGTCTTGGGGCTACCACATTTTCCCCCCTCAGATGCTTTAATTGAACTTGTTCTGAGGTTGCTCTCTTGCTTGAGGCTTACCCCTGCATGTCTCTCAGTCTAAGGTCCAAATTGTGGCATATAGATATAATGGGATATTATTATCCTGTAATGAATATGGAAATATAATTTCAGAGAGTCCTGGGTAATACGAGCTGACAAAATATGAAATAAACAGAACCAAGGGAACAATTTATAGAACAACAACATTGTAAAGAAAAGAAACTTAGACTTCAGAACTGTGATTAAAATATCAATCATATCTTCAGAGGATCTTTGATGAAGTAGAACATTCCTAGGAGCAGGCTCCCTACTCTCTTCCATGTGGAGAGATGCCATCTGAGGCACTCTGCAGAACCCCTCCCCCAACACATATAAAATTATTTTTGGTTTGTGCTATGTATTTGAAAATCTTTTTCTTCCCCTTCATCTTCTCCCTCTGGTGCTCAGGTTTAGAAGTTGAAAAAATGATGATAAAATTAATTTTTAAAAAATTTTATGGAGGAGAGGGGTGGGGTGGGTACTCTATCTGTGCAAACTCATTGCTGTAATATCTTTGTTGAATATTTTTTCTATGCTGTGGTTAAGATAACTTCTTTCTATTAACTTGAATGATTTGTCATTGTCTCATTTCATTCTAACACTAAACCTAGACCGACAGATATGAATCAGGAATACCCATTACAAATGCCATTGGAAGGAGAGAGGGAAGTGGAAGGTGGAAAGAAGGTCAGTGTACAATTGTTGTACCCCAGAAAAGGTTCTGGGACATATGAGGTTCCCCTAAACAGGCACTAGATTATTAGAAATCCACAGGTTTCAGCATTGACAGTGGAAAGCAGAGCAGCCACCTGACTCTAAAACATGATGGTTTATGGCTTTGATCCAGCACTTACTTGGCATTTTGTACCTGGCACAAAGCGGGTGTTAATAAATGTTGGATGACTACTGATAGATGACACAATGACAACCAGCAAGTACATGGAAACCTATGGTCCATGATTACAAATCACGTACATTCCATGGAACATGACTAAAGAGGAACAAAGCACCAGGTCTGAGCCACAGCGAAAGGATTCAGAATAAACTAGCAGTCAGGGAGCATGATAGTACTATGGTTCAAGTCAAGGTATTGCTGTTAAAAGTGTGCTAGATTTGGAGTCAGGGGAACCAGGATCAAATCCAGACTCTTGCTACTAATTACTTCTATGATCTTGGATAAGTCACACCTTCTCTGGTCCTTAGTTTCTTCATCTGTAAAATGATGGGCATGGGACTAAAAGACCTAGAATGGAGAAGATCAATGATCCTTTCTTCTCTAGCATTATATTCTTATGGAATTGTGGGAGACAGAATAATATAGCAGTTAGAAAGAGCTAACCTTAGAGACAGGAACATCTAAAGGTTCAAATCCCACACATACTGGTTTGTGACCCTGGGAGAGTCATTTAACCTCTGAAGTGTTCTAGGCAACCAGAAATGCGCTGGAGCCAGGTCTGATGCTCAGCAGAGATGATCCTTAAATTTCCATTATGAGCACTTACATCTTGGAAATCAACCAAAACTACAAAACAGCGTTTGATTTGTTATCTTGTGGGTTGTCCAGACTTAAGAAAGTGATAGAAAAAATATTAATAATGCAGATCAAATTTAAAAGTGTTCCACTTGTATTTTATTATTAGAGATCTCATTATCAAACAACATTTACCAGCTCGCACTGGCAGACGGTCATCTCTCTAGGACGAGAAATTACCAAGAAGGTGCTGATCTGTATTGGTAGAGGGTGTTTGTTCATTTGGATTCCATATACCAGTGAAATCATGGGTCTGGAACTTCTCACTACAGAGTAACAGATAGATGGGAAGTTTGATGAGGACAGGGAATCTTTCATTTGCATCTTGTAGCTCCATTGCCTTGCACTTTGCCTTGAAGAGAGTAAATGCTTACTAAATGTTTGTAAACTGAACTGAACTGAGCAGGTACCTCCATGTAACTTTCATTTTCAATTTTCATTGACTGTTACAGGCTGGTAGTTATATCCACCTTAGTTCCTTTAAGGGGCCTGAGACTTGGGGGGAAAAATGGACTGGATCATTTCTAGGCCTGATGTCTTTGGTTCCACCTAATTCTGCTACATTCAAATATCGGCTCAAGAGTCATCTGGGCAGACAAGAAACATGTATTAAATACTTCTTATGTGCAAGGTCCTGTACTAATCACAGCACTAGTGATGAGTGCTTGGCTTAAAAAAAAAAAAAAGGAATTCCATTAATAAGAACTGACAGATTATTAAGTTTCATAGCTTTTGTAATTCAGGAGTTTAAAAATTTGGGAGCTAGAGAAAGATATAATAACAACATTTTATATTTAGAATGGATCTCAGTGACCTTCTAGTCTAACCCATAATAAAAAAAAAAAAAAAGATTTTTCTAAAGAACACCAACCAAGTAGTTGTCTAGCCTTTGGTTGATGTCCTGCAGTGAAATGCATGCTACCCCACCCCTACCACCCCAGCCCCGGCCCCACCAGTCCCAAGCAGCCCAACCTCATTTTGCTTAGCTCAATTGTCAGTAAGTTGTTTTTTTGTTTTGTTTTGTTTTTTATATCAAGTCTTTATTTGCCTTTTCTGAGACTTCTACTCATTGTTTCTAAATATGCTTCTTGGGGCCAAATAGAATGAAGCCTAATCCCTTTTATATAGGACAGGCTTTAAGCACTTGAAGTCAATTATATCCCCTTGAGCTGACTCTTCTTCAATCTAAAAAATCCCTTGTTCCTTCAATGCTCATCATATGGCATGGATTTACCATTCACATTGCTCTCTGGATGTCTCCAGCTCAGCAGCATCCTTCTCAAACAGCATCGTTTCTGTTTTATCCCTTTTACTTATGCCCTTGAAGAATGAACTGCAATGTTAAACTTTATTCAAAGCATTTGGAATTGCAGCAAACATCGGTTAAGCAAAACAAATGTTGTTATAGTTAAGATAGAGCCAATGAAAAGGAATTGCTTTAGTAGTATAGCAAATTGTTAAGGCCTAACAAACTTGGCAGGGTTCCTCGAGGCACCCTTACAGCAGAGAAAACTGTTGGACCAATAAAGGTCACCTTTTCCTGCATATCTGCTTCCATTTAGATTTCTCCCTTTTCTTACCAGACCTGCTTAAATAATGACTTACCTATTTGGTGAAACATATCAGTATACAATCGAATGTTCTGGTTTGACTGCAAAGGACTCTGAGGGAATATAGGAAGGAATATTATGTATAATAGAATGCATTTCTACCAATTGTTTGTCTCTTGAAACTTTAGTGACTGATGTTAAATGCAAATGCCAGGATTTCCCCAATTGCTTTTATTTTTAGCTGCGCATGTTTTAAAGGTCAGTCAATAGAAATAGAAAAGACCCCTTAAAACCAAAACTAATTTTTTTCATTTAACAGCTATTGATTACATCTCTACCTGTTTAAGTTTCTCCTTATTGTAGCCTCCCACAAAAGCATTAACGCCTAGAAAGAGTTAGAAATGGATATATAAATAGACGAGGGTAACTAGGGAAGCATTAGCAGACAATTTATATTTCATTTTTCCTCTTTGCATCTGCTAGAAAATGAATGGAGGTGTCTTATATGATGGGGCTTATTCCTTTGGGCAAATTTATTCCCAGATTACTCAAAATAATGCCGAAGAAAGCTTAAGGAATAAGGCACATTGTTCCACGTTCTCAGTAGTTAGTTTCTTGGTATCTTCATGATTCTTGGTTCTTTGGGTCTGAAACATACAGAAAATCAAATGATGAAGTCTCTTTATACTACTCATGGATATCTTTTGAAGGTTGAATTGACCTATAGGGCAACTGGGCATTTACTAGCTATCTGGAGGTAACTTGCATTTTCTCTGCTTTTCCCCTGGGGAGAAGAGTGGTGAGGCCCTGGAGAACTAGATGGAATAGGAAAGTAGCAATGGTCTGTCTTCCTTGGCCTGTCATCTTGAAAATTTCCTTGGCCTTCTTTGGAGAGGTAATCTAACCCTTAAGACAGAACTCATTATTAGTGTAGAGCTAAACAGCTGAAACTGGAAGAGCCAATTATTCTTTTTAAAACATCTTAAACTTCTATAATTATCTCATATCTTTACAGGTTATTTCAGATAAGCAGATACACTTGAATATGTCTTATGACTGGGTTGTGGGGGTAATAATTTAACAATTATTTGAAAAAATGTATAGATACAGTTATAAATTTAATCTGCATTATTAACATTTTTCTACCATGTTCTTAAGTCTAGATAATCAACAAAACAATAAATCAAGCCTTGACATGTCAATTTCTGACAAATAAATGCTCAGACTGAAAATTTGTTACTTGGCTCTTGAAAGCCAGTAGGAACTGGCTGCAGCACACCATGGCTTATAAACTACATCAAGGTAACATAAGACCACATATTTAGAGCTAGGAGAGACTTCAAAAGCCATCTAGTTCAATCCTCATAACATTCCAGATAAGGGATTTGAAGCCCAGAGATGCTGTAGCTTGTTTAAGGTCACACAGCTAGTAAGTACAGAATTAGGATTTGTACCCAACCCCAAATGTAATGCTTTTTCTGGAGTGTCATGCAGAATATACCACTGTCATTATCCTATTCCAGTGGGCTTCCTGTTTTCCATGTTCATCTCTTCTATAAATAAGCATCTCTTCTATAAATTTGCTTCCACTGAAGAGAAAAGTAGGAACTAAGTGGAGAAAATGCAAACACTTTGATAGAGTCAAAGCAAGGCAGCACAAATAGTACATAGTTACGGGAAGTTAATGACAGGTGTTTAAATGAAAATGTATTGATTTCAGCTAGTAAGTAGCCTTTGGTAGAGCTAGACCTTGGGTTAAGTACTCAGCAAGGTAATTAGCTAATGAGGCAGATAAGTGCTGGTAAGCACAACAACCTGGTAACTTAGGAACTTACAAAAAGAACTAAAGACCCTTGTCCATCTCAGTGCCTAGTTTTCATATGGTGAAACAAGACTAAAGTCACATATGTAAAAGGGATAGTTTAAGTTAAACTAAAAGTACTTATAAACATTTTCCAAATCAAAACATACTGTAAATGCATCCTGGAGCCAGATGATGTCAATGAGCAATCCCATTCCCAGTTTTGGTTTAGCCACTGGGGAATTATTTAGTGTCCTAGAGGAAATCTTAAGCAATTTTCAGGGTTGTTTTTTTTTAAAGTTATCTTTTGATCCTCTGAAGAAATTCTGCAATCTCCTCAAGTCTCACACAAACCCTCAACAAGCCAGAGAAACTAACATATAACCTCAACCAATCAATTAACAAGTACTTATTAAGTCCTTATGGTGTGCCAAGCACTTGGCCAAGTACCTGAGATACAAATAAAAAGAGAAAACAGTCCTTGCCCTCAAAGAGAGCACATTCTAATAGGTGAGATACTTTGTATATAAAAAGTGAGGAAAGGAGTCAGGAGAAAACTTAAGGCAACCACAGTAAAGGCTATAAATAGTCATTTTTGTACCTGGAGCAAATGACACTTACCCCATGCTTTGAGGAGTAGATTCAGACCCTGGGGCACCAGTTTCAAGTTGTTGCTGGCAAGGGCATGGCATGGAGGAGAAATGAAGGAGAAAGGCAAGGTAGGAGAGAATGATAACTTTCTATTTTAATAAATTATCCTTAATAACCAGATACTCTCTAGATTCAATATCTTGGGGCAAAGCTCAGATCCTCACCCTATTATGTCTTTGGTCATATACCACTTGGGAAATGGAAAACCAAGAATGTAGAGGGAAAGAATTTAAGGGAGGCAGACCATTTCCATTTTTTATAGGAATATATGGGGAGAGAAGAATGGGTTTAAGGGATAATAGTGTTACTTGGAAGTTTGGGAATCAGACTCAACAAAACTCTGATTTAAGAAGTCTTGAATTTGAATGATATCCTAATGAATGCAGCTTCCAAATGGCCAGACAATTCCAAATTAGGAAAATCTTGCTGAGTATTTGATTAAATTAGGCTGTAATCCAAGGGTCCTTAATTTGGAGTTCATATACTTGTTTAGGAATATCGTGTTAACTATTTCAATATAACTGATTTCATTTTTAATCCTATGTATTTAATTTTATGTGTTCAAAAATATTCTGAGAAGGGGTACATGAACTTTACCAGATTACCAGCGACCTCCATGATAAACAAAAAAGATTGAGAAGCCCTGATCTAAAATAATCCTTAAGCTCGAACCTTCTTTCACAGTTTAGGAAAGTGCTACAAAAGTCTGGCTAGTTATTCTGGGATTTAGGGCCACCCATGCAGCAAATATGATTGTTTCAGACCAAAGATATTTTGCTCGCTGTTGTTTTTTGTTATGTTTTTGTCTGAGTGATCTATATTTCTATATGACTACTATTGAACTTGCAGCTAATTTTGCTACCACACCCCTTAGCACTGCCCACATAGACAAAGGGTGAAGTATGGGGAGGAGGACCTAACTGGTGGACCTTAAGGCCACATGTGGTCTTCTAGGTCTTTAGGTGAAGCCTTTTGACTGAGTCCAAGTTTTATAGAAGAAATCCTTTTATTAAGGGTATTTGTTCTGTGAAGTTTGGATTCAAAGAGCCACACTTAAGGACCTAGAAAGCCACATGTGCCCTTGAAGTCACAGATTCCTCACCCCTGAATTCTAGTACCTTTGATCAGATGCCATTAAAACCAGGGGCATCAAGAGGCAGAATCCAAGTCCCTATAACCTGATCTAAAGCATAGAAGAATCAGGAGTCATGAAAACTCAATTTCTAATCTTGCTTCCACTGCTGATTTATCAGTGTAATTTGCCTGAGTCAATGACTTTCTCTGGTCTTTTGAGTTCACCTATGTGTACAGGAGTTTTTTTTTTTTGAGGGGAGGGCAGTAATAACAGCAACTTGTTACCTACCTTTCTAGGATTTTAAGTGGCTAATTAAAAAACACAAATAGTGAACACCTGTAGTTTCTTGGAAAAGGGTCCTTTATAAATTCAAGGTGTGTTTATTAGTAGTAATTACTATATTAATAACAACGCCTGGGTTATTAGAGTACTAAAGCAGGTCCTGATGATGTTGTAACACCCCTGGGGTTATCATTTGAACCCACTCAGTCTTTTAACTTAGCTTCCTGGAAAGAAGGGTTTTATTACCTGGGTGCAGTTGTACTGTTTAACTGCCCTAAAAGCTACAGAGAATCATATAAGGCTCTTTCCATTCTTCATCTACAAAAAGTTGGGGGAACAAAACAAAATAAGAAATCAATTACCACCTAAACTGCAGGCAAAACTAAGGTAAGGCCATTTAAATCCCTTGAAGAAATATAGAGCAAAGCAAATTATCTTATTTAGAAGGCAAGTGAGCCAAAGCAAGTCTCCTTAAAGTTTGAAGAGGAATTCTTAAAAAAAAAAAAAAAAAAAGACTGAGGTCAGATAGAATTCTGATTTCAAATTGCATCATTAAGGTCAGAGCCAGTCATTCAGAATTTGGGTCAAAGCTACCCTCAGCTGTAGTTAATGACTTTGATCCTGTCCTCAAAGGCTTCATTTAGTCTTCTGTAAAGAAAGCAGGGAAGGGAGCAGGTAACGTTCTGTCCTGATTCTCCTAGTCACAAAGTAGCTTTTTCAAACCTCTGGGAGGGAGATGTTGGGGGAGGGTCAGGGAGGATGAGATAGACAAACTTTGACTCTTTCTGTGTTGCAATGAGGCAGTGCGCCCAAGCACATCCCTGGTCACACAGCCTCAGTAGGAAGCATATTAAGTTGCAGGGTCAGCCCAAGCAGTTTCAGCTTATACAACTGGTGATTCTGCAGTCATATGACAGTTTCTCACACCATGAATGGAGAGCAGGAAACCTATAACATACAACAGCTATCGGGCCTCTAGAGCAGTTATTCTTGCTTGAGATGGAGACAAGTTTATGATCTCATGTGTGTGGGCACTCCCTCCATTTTCTTAGCAACCTTTCCAAGTCTTTTCATTCCATGCCTCTGTCTTTTCTTTAATTGGGAGAATCATCCAATTCACCTAAGACTTTACTCTGCTTCTTTTAATACCTCAAATATGACACTGGCGACCCTCCCTCTGTTGTTTCTTAATTTCCCTGCATATTGTTCGTTGGAGTTGTGAGAAATTGTCCTGTGACTCAAGAGAATCACCAGTAGTACAGCCTTTTCTGTTCACATGCTATTTATATTTACGATCATAGATCTAGAATTGGGAGGGCCCTCAGAGGCCTAGTTCAACCCCTTCCTTTTACATAGAGGGAAAGAAACGGGCTCAGAGCAGTTAAGAGAGTTACCCAAGGCTATAGAGGTATTAAGGATGAGGTGCAGGATTTGAACTCAGTTCTTCTAACTCCATAGCTTTGTCCTTGATCATGTTTTTTGTTCTTTGTCCTTGATCATGTTTTTATTGCTATGTCTTGCAAGTAACTAAGGCATACCCAGGTCACAATATCATAGAACTGCAGATGTAGAGCCAGAAAGGACCTCCATCACCATCTACAACTCTCATTTTTCAGAAGAGGAAGTTACATTTGCAAAGATGCATTCTACCAACTACCTTTGTAGCCCCACCTCCTCAGCAGCCACAGCTACCTTCAAAGAAAAGAAACTTCTGCCACCAAAGTCTTTGGCACAATTAAGTGGTTTGGCATCAAAAATAGATATGGAGGAATAAAACCAGTTCTTCTTGTGTGATTCTGCATGGGATAGAGACACTCAGGGTCTGGGTTTTAAAAATATTTCATTTGGAGCTTTTCTTAGGTGTTCCACACAGGGGCTGGGTTAACTTGGAACCCTGGACGTCTTAATTAGAAGTTCATTAAGTATTTATTTTAGAGATTTTCGCTAGAACTCTGGAGTGGGGTCACTGTGCCAGATAATATGACAAAATCCTGACTCTCCTTTAAGTGTTAGAACTGAACTTGGTCCATATGAGCCCAGAACAGAAGCCTCTTAGGTGAAGGGAGCCCCTTGACCTTCATATAACACATGTATACATAAGCTCTAGGTTGTTTGCCAAATAATGACAAACACATTTCTCTGCTGTCTCAGTGAGCCTACCTAGGTTTTGAAGCTAACACCAAGGTAAAATAAATAAAAAGACAGCTCTTAAATCTTTGCTATAGTTCATGTTAGCCTGGGGACAATGTACTTTTACTTAACCTTGTTTCTGGAACAGGGACACAAATCATGCCAGGATATCCTTAATACTGAAGTAGATGTTCTTAGTCTTGGATAAGAACTCTGCTGTCCAATGTCTCCCTTAAGAATGTCAGCTCCCAGCGGGCAGTGACTGTGCTGTAGTCATTGTTCCCTCGCAATAAATGGACACTCATCTTGATCAACAATAATGCTAGTAACTTAAATTTATATCTTTCAGCAGAAGATTTGCAAAGTGTTTTCCATACAACAACTCTGGGATTTAGCAGTACATTTTAGAGATAAAGAATATGAAGAAAAGAGTGGTTGTCATTATTAGTGATTTAGAGCATTTCTTTTTTCATATGGTTGTTGACAATTTTGATTTTTTTTTCCCTTTTAGAACTGCCTATTCATGTCCTTTGACCATTGATCCGCTAGGGAATGGATCTTGTTCTTATATATTTGAATCAATTCTTAATATCACAGAAATTCAACACAAAGAATTTTTCCCACTTAATTTTTCAGTTCTAATTGTAACTGTATTTATTTTATTTGCACAGAAGCTTTTGCATTTTAAGTAATCAAAGTGTTTCATTTTATCTTCTGCTCTTCTCTCCCTTATATGGTTATGAACCCTTTCCCTATTCATAGTTGTGAAATGTATCATCCTCCTTGCTCTTTAATTTGTTATAAGAAGTAACATTTTATATCTAGGTCATGTATCAATTTGGAGCTTATAAAGAAATTTTGTTTAAATCTAAACCTAATTTCTGGGGTACTGTTTTCCAGTTTATACTGAATGATGAGTCTTTGCTCTAATCCTTTAGATCTTTAGATTGATCTATTAATTTTCTTTGGTATATTTTGTAACTAATCTGTTCTATGGGTGGACTTTTCTATTTTGTTAAACTAATACCAAATCATTTTATTGATTACTGCTATTCAAATCTGGTTCTGGTAAATCCCCTTTATTCTTCTTTCTTTTCATTATTTCCAATGAGATTCCTGATCTTTTGTCCCACCAGAAGTTCTGTTTTCTATCTTTATGCAAAAATGCTTTGGCAGTTTGAGGGGAATGCTTCCAAATACATGCAACAATTCAGCTAGTATTTCATTTTTATAGTATTGTCATGGTCCAGTCATAAGTGATTAATTTTTTTTTTGGCAACTATTAAGGTTTCTATTTTTGTAAAGAGCATTTAGTAGTTATATTCACTTAGTTCTTGCATGTGTCTTGGTAGCTGGTCTCCAAAATTTTTTTATAGTTCCTGTAGCTTTTTTAAAAATGAAATTTCTTATTTTCTCTTTTCCTGCTTTTTTTTGGTAATATACAGAAAAACTGATAATTTGTGTGGGTTTATTTTATATCCTGCCATCTGCATTGAGTTATTATTTCAACTGATTTTTTAGTTGGTTCTCTAAGAAGAATATCATGTTATTTGCAAAATTAATAATTTTGTTTTCTTTTTGCTATGCTTATTCCTCCAATGTTACTCTTACGGCTAGCATTTTTAGTATTACATCAAACAATGGTGGTAACAATGAGAATCCTTGCTTTAGACCTTTGATCTTATTTGAAAGCTTTCTAGCTTATTTCCATTGTATTATTATTTCCATTGTACTGGCTCTTGGCTTTAGATAGATAATATTTGCCATATTAAGGAAAAGCTCATTTATTCTTATATTTTCTAAAAACCAGAAGTGATGTCATATATTGTCAAAATCCTTTTCAGCATCCGTTGGTAAAATAGGATTCTTCTTGTTTTGTTATTCATATAATTCATCACGTTTTCAGTTTTCTTAATAGTCAACCAACCTTGAATTCCTGGTAAAATCAAATTTGATGTTAATGTATAATCTTTTCAATATGTTGTTGCAGCCTTTATTGATATGCAGTTTTCTTTCTCTGATTTCTCTTTTCCTGGTTTAGTTATCAAGATCATATTTGTATGATAGAAGGACTTCGTTAAGAGCCCTTCTTTTTCTTTTTTCTTCCAAATTTAGGACATAGTTTATATAAAAGCAGAATTACTCTTTGAATATTTGATAGATATTACTTGTAAATAGAGCTAGTCCTGTTTTTTTCTCTTAGGAATTAATTTATGGCTCATTTTTTTCTTAGATTGTGACTTTTCTTCTTTTAATTTGGGTATTTTATATTTCTATAAATATTTATGTGCTTCATTTGTTATCAATTTTGTTGGCATATAATTCAGAAAAATAATTTCTTTTATTTGTTCTCCATTTGCTATGAGTCCTCTCTGAGCTAATTCATGATTTGCCTTTTCAGATATTATTAATCCTGACTCTCCCTTAATTTATTATTTAAGGCAGATAACAGTTACCTTGTTTGTTCAAGGTGGTTGAATAGCTGTACGTATACATTGAGAAGTGTTTGCAATAGCTAAATAAATAGAACTCCTGTGAGCAGTAGGGTAGCTTGTTGGGAGAATTCTCACCATTCTCAATATAGCTTCCATAACACACTGATGTAGGGAAAAGTCTGAAGCTAGGTACTAAAAATCACTTTCTGAGTGCTTATTTCTTTTAGCATTGCCTCTTCCAATCAGCCTAGTATATAATTAGCTGTATAGTGCATAAATGTGTTTGTGAGGTTTGGGGGGGGGGTGGAATGTGAGGGGTCAAGGAACTACTAGAATCTTTTCTCCATGGGGAATGGGATGAAGATTGGGTTATGGGTCCAGTAAAGGCCAATCTTTTCTGGATAGCTGATCTATGCAGAGTCTACTGACAAAGCTCCTCCTGAGTGGAATCTCTGAACTCCTTTTGATTTTACTTTTAATGAACAGTATATTAAGTAGGATGTACCTAGCTCTTCCAAGTTCTTATAAGCTGGGGGCATTCTTAGAAGCCCTCCTCCAGACGACCTCATAGTTTTGTAGATGGAATTCATAACACAAACAATTATTCTAAATTTACCATTTTAAAATTATTTTTAGGCCTTAGGAAGTCATCTGGCTGTTTCCTAATCACATGTCAGGTTGTCTCAGTTATCAGAAACTTGGCCACAGTTAAAGAATGAGGCCAGAGGGAAAGAGGGATTGGTTTATTTTACAATGTGGCCTTGAAGACTCTAAACTAATAAAGTTTCCATTAAATAATAAAAAAATTCCCTTGGAAGACATAACAATGAACCAGCCTGTCATTTTGTTTTATACCCCCGCTGAGCTATTCTAAGTATGAACTTCAGTTTGTAATCCAAGGAGGACAGGTTTAAAGCCTAATATTTTTTCTCCCCTTCATTTCTATTCAACAATTTAACAAACATTCATTAAGTTCCTACTGTGTACACTGTGCTAAGCCTAGGGAGAGACATAATTCGTGTAATATGGACCCAGTATGAATTATATTTCTGATCAAAAAATGAAGGGGACTTTCTTTGGGGGCCAAAATGCTCTCAAAGAGGATGGACATTTGCTATGGCAGAATTTAGTAAGATGGACAAAAGAAAATAAAATGCCTCATTTTAAAAGCAAGAATAAATTAGGACCAGTATCATCCATGATTACAAGTTTATTTTTACTATTTGGATGAATTTGATCTTACTGTATGATAAAAATGTGAACATTGGTCAAATATATACGTAAACATGTGTTATGAAGATGATTGGTATACAGAAGTAATAGGAATCCAGAGTTACTTAGGATGTTAAACTACTCTGGGTAGCATCACCCCAGTCACTGAGATGATAACTGCCTTAAGGCTGGGGTTCCTCAGGATCCATCTGTCTCAGGAGGCATTTTTCCACTTCTATCCTTGCTATTTATTTGTCTTATTTATCTTCATTTCTTTAAATGTTTGGGGGAAACGGTATTCTCAGGTTCTATGCTGAAAGCAACAAAGGCTGTGCTCCAGCACACAATTACATCATTAATACTATTTGTAAAGTCTTTTTCAAGACTCAGTTGTGTACATGTCTCTGTTACAGGTACCATGTGGACTATAAAGTAAGGGGTACTTGAAATCATGCCCTCAAGAAGTTGATAATCTAAGTTTCTTCATTCAATTCTTTGAAAAATCACACTCACTTATGTTTTTCTCCATTCTTTTAATTAAAAAAAAAAAAAAGACCTGGGCTCCCATCCTAACTTACACATACTTAGACTGTTGGACCCTGGAGAAATCACTTAACCTCTCATTGCCCAGGCAACTATTACTATAAATTGCAGAGCAGTTGCTGATCTGTACTGCAAGGAATCACCTCACTGAGAATTCCCTATGCCAATGAAATCCCAGGTTGGAACCAAAAAGCAAAACTTTAAATGTTTTAAATTTAGAATTTTTTCCCCTTTAGTCTTTGCAAACATCCTCTAAATGAAAATATTTTTTCCCAATTGACTCCATCCTAACACTTTGGATGAAAATAATCACCTTAGAATGTTTTTCTCTTTTACTCTTTCTAGGTCACTGCCAAGGAACTCTGTTTTGACTAGGTTAGGGAAACCATATTTAAGGGTGGAGGTGGTGAAACTCTAGTTGTTGTTTTTTTTTGTTGTTTGTATGTATGTGTGTGTGTGTGTGTGTGTGTGTATGTGTGTGTGTGTGTGTGTGTGTGTGTGTGAATGGCTCAAGAGTCCTACTTCGTCCTTATCTTTTGGTATATACAGTAGAATTCCTTTGGATAACAGATGCTTATATTTTAGTATATATTCACTATCTTGCCTGCTGGAAGAAATATTTATATGTATAATCTCTCCTTTCTTCAACTTCTTACAAGTTTTTCAACACTCAAAATTCCCATCAGGGAGGGGTGAGATTGGAAATATATATTGCTCTGAACTTCCTAGACTGTGCCTTATGTTTTCAAAGGCACCAAAAGATAGGTGAAAGAATTTAAGCAGAGATTAAGATAAAGATTAATATATATCAAAACTACTTAAGAATAAAGACATCACTAAGATAGCACAGTATAATGGGAAAAAACCCCACTGAACAAAAATAAACATCAGGAGACATGTGTTTTGATTTTTCCTCTGCTTTTAATGTCACATAATTTTGGATAAGTCACTTTTCTTCTCTGAGTCTCAGTTTTCCTGTCTGTTGAAATGAAGAATTATGGACCAGATCATGTTTATGATTTCTCCAAGTTCTAAAATTCTGTGATTTTATGCACAGCCTTCCAATGAAGTTAGCCTTTTATAGGACAAGCACAAAGATGACTTCTACCCATAACAGCCTGAGACAATTAAATCAGTCCCACTCACTTATCCTTAATGAGGAATTAATGGGCCATTTAAGGATGAGTCTAACACCAGTACCCAGTTAGTTCAGGTCCAACGTTGGGACAAAATGAGGCACTCATAAGTCATTGAATAGTTAACAAAAGAAGTTTTACAATGCTCAAACATAGTAAGGCTATGCAACAACAATAAAGTGGTATTTAGTTCCTCTAGATGAGGTTTTCCCTGTCTCCAGATGGAGACTCCTGTGGTCACCAGTGGTGTATGGTAACTTGATCTATCTTGGGTGGGACATTTTAGGCATTAGGCCACCAGGAAGCTGTGTCAAGGAAGGCAGGGGCCAATCAGGTCCTATAGCCAGCATGTTGACGTTTAGGGAAAAAATGAATCCCTTTGAATGGAATCCTAAATCGTAACACAGATTTGGTATGTCTCAGTAAGTTCTCTCAGTAAGGATGTCAATGGGTGTAGCCACATCCTCCACTGGGAGATAAAAACAAAGTCTCAGACAAAGGTTCATATCCATGTAACTTCATCAAAGTGATTAGGGATCTCTCCTGATCAGTGCCCTAATAGGGTTCATAGTCATCTGAAAAGCTCATACAATCTGCAGGTCCCTTAAAAGCAAATAAACTTAAACTCTGAATAAGTTAGGAGGGGAAGAAAAGAGACCTGAACCACTAAGGTTTTACAAGTTTTTGTCATGTGGAACTCAGAATCTATCCCTACCCTTAAGTTTTCTTGTTGTAAAACAGGGAAAACAAAAACAACTAGATGTCTGAAATAGTCATTTGATATTCTGTGTCTGGTAATAAGTACATTTTCATTCCAAAGGCTAAATCTTCTTTTGATGACAGGAAAATGTTAAAATTACTTGTTTTTTTTCTCTTTGCCAATAGATTGCTTTCTTTTGAGAGATTTCCCTCATGCTTTTGAATCTGTTCACCAAGGTTCCCATGTCCTTCTGTTGGTCCTCATTCAGTTTTTCCTTAATAGCAATAAATTAATAAAAAACCCAGCACCTGAAGATTTTACATGTATGAAGAGATTTCTGAAAGCTTATGGTGCTAATGTAGCATACTTAACTCTGGAAGGCAGGGCCTAAATTGATGATAATCTTTTTCTCAGCATTCCCCTGCTAATGCAAAGAAATTACCTGTGGGGATATGACAAAGGCTGTTTCTTAACACAATTTACACTTCCAGATCACCCAAGTTAGAGAGATCAAGACATTCTACGCCTGGCAAATATCCCAAATTTCAAGAACAACAATTCAGAGGAATTTTCTCTGGTTACTCACATAAACATTCAGCTCATATAAAATTACATGCTACCTTAAGGCCTCCTTTTCTTTTCCTTAAACTATGTAGATTAAAAAGTTTTAAAGTGGTACATATTTTTTTTAGACTACAAGGACTTACTTTTACATTTTATTATTGATGACCTTTTGATTTTGCAGATTTTAGCAAAACTCATTCAAAAATTTCTCAATTAGAATATTTTAAAATATGATTTTTGTATCCAGCCACTGATGACTTGGATCATGTGTGTCTTAAAAATATACATTCAGAAAACAAACCAGCAACATTTCCTGTCTAATAAATGGAGTTAACATTTTAGTACAACTGTTTTCATTCCAATGTTAAACAATAAGGTAATTTGTTGGGGTTACTGATCAGTTGAATTTGCATTTAGCTATCTGCCATTCCAAGAATGATCTGCCTCCTCAACATCTACCTCTCAGAATTTTCCATTCAAAGTTCAATTTAAGGGCCATCTTCAACCAGAAGCTGTCCTTGACTTCCCTGAGTTGCTAGTGTGTCTCCCCACAAATTACCTTGTATTTACTTTGTGCATACTCATAGCTGTATGGCATTGTTGACTTCCCCACTGGAATGAAAGTCTCTTGAGGGTAGAGAATGGTTCACTTTTTTTCTTTGTATACCAATGTGCCTGGCACATAGCAGATGCTTAATAAATAATTGTACAGTTAAGGGAAAGGTAAGACTGCTAGGGAGGCAATTGTAAAATTGTGGAGTTAACCAAGTGTGGTTTTTTCTTCACAACTTTCAAGTGACTCCTTACCTGCCCTTTCCCCTTCCCCAACCTCTAACAAGTCTCTCCATTTCCTCTACCACCAAGTCATTCTTCTGTGTTCAAGAAAGCTGTTCTCTGTACGATATGATCAAGGACTCATCCATTGGTGCAGTTGCTCCAGCTCATTTCCTTTCTGCATCAGCATCCCATGTCCCATTCCCTTTGATTTCGTTGGAAGGAGATGAGTTACTACTGAGGAACACTAATTTGTGCTAATTTATTAGGACCTAAGCAGATCAGATGAGGAGGCAGAAAAATGGTAGAAATGATGGGAAGAAAAGCACTTGCCCAGAGAGGGAGGAGTGAATTGTTTTTTGAAAAGTTTTCCACTAATATACGTTACTTTGGGAACACAGGGAAACAAGTATTTCTAAAGCTAGGATCCAAATCTCAGTAATTCCAATGGGATTTCCAAACTTTTTTTGTCATGATAATGGATTTAAAAACTCTTATACTTACGGGGGATGAATAGTTAAAAGGAAGGATCCTGACGAGTAAAATAGGAAATTCTAATGTGGGAAAAATTACTATGCAGATATGCGACTTGGCTGTTAAGACTTAAGAGAGTTGCTTCTACATACTGAGAGGTTGAGATGTACCTAAGGTAAAAGCAAGTTACCTCAGGGAAAGTTAGGATGTGAATCCAAGTCTCCCGAGGTCTGTTTCTTATCTAATAGTATTAAAAATAAAAGATCTTAGCGGGGTAATTGCCCCTCTTCTCCCACGCAGGTTTTGTTCAGATGAGCATTTGGCACTGCAGTCTTCTGTATGCCTATGACTTGCTCGGTCTTCTGCAACACATCCTTTTCTCTCATCCTCTTATTCCCTCCCCCAAAGTGGCCACTATTGTTTACTACTAGAGTCATGTGACCAGCACCTCGAAGTTTGGGGAGGAAAGGGGGTCTATAAATAGAACGGCCAAAGAATCCGAGCTGAACCCTACCTGTGGCTGACTGCCCATCTGCTTCCCTACCCTGTTGAAGCTCCAACAAGTGGCGCTGGGCATGCTCAGTGGGCAGGGTAGGTTTTAGGGGTGCAAAAAAGGAAGCTTGCTGCTTTAGTGGCAGGGCTCTTTCCTTGGTCCTCCCCTGCCCTAAGGTGGGCCCCAGGATACCCTTGTCCAAAATCTCACTCCCTAGTGCGCTGGCCTGATAGTGTCTGAGTGCCTGCTGCTGACATTTAGGCGGGTGCTAGGAGGCTGGGGGCACGCCTCCAAGGGCGCCGTGGTTGGGGGATGAGGTGGGTGAGGGGCGCTCAGGAGATGGCTTTGGGCTCTTGAGCAACGGGGTCTCCTCCTGCCTCGTAGACGTGCTTCGTGCTGCCCGGGAAGCATGCTCATTGGAGGCTGCTAAGCAGAAAGGCTGGAGCCCAGGGGTGGGCGGCGAGAAATCAGGTAAGCGAACCGGGGCCTCCTTCCGCCTCTTAGTTTGGTGAGTGTCTCCATCGCTGGCGTCGATGGGGCTGGCTCCAGCAGCCTACAGTGGTTTTTCCCTTGCCCCGGGGAAGCCCGATTTTTGAGGGGGGAAGGGTCATGAGGCACCAAATCAAGTCTCCTCCCACCTCCCTGCAACTTGGGGGCCGCACTCCGGGCCTAGCCCACGTTGCTCCCTGGCATGCAAGAGGAATTGCCAGACCTTCTCGGCTTGCAAGACTGGGCTGGAAGGGTAACGGAAAAGGCAGGCATCTCTACTTCTGGCCAGGCGCAGGAGAGGATCGTAGCTGCTCCGAGAGAGGCAAGGGTGCGCCGGGTGGGAACGAGGGCTCCATTGGATCTGCTCTGGCTCGGCCCCACCCGGCCGGACCCGTGTCCCTGTCTGGCCTCATTCATTGGGCGGAGGAGGACTAGCTAGCTGTGGCTCTCCCATGCCTCCAGTACCTCCATCTACCCCTTTCCCCCCTCTACTTCCGCGTTTCCCCAGCTGGGAGGACTCTGCCACGCCCCGGGCAGTGGGACCGAGGAAGTGCTGCCAGTTCTACCAGGGGAGGAATAGGAGAGGGTGGGGGAGGGAGTGGAGGAAGAGGAGGAGGAGGAGGAGGAGGAGGAGGAGGAGGAGGAGGAGGAGGAGGAGGAGGAGGAGGAGGAGGAAATTAGCCTAGGATGGGGGTGGGGGTGGGGAACTCCTCAGGGAGAGAGGCTTGGCTGGAAGCATCAGATTACACTTGATCAACCTGTCCCTGGGTGATCTCCCTCAGCAACCCTTCCCTGGCCTCCCCCACTGACAGCCAGTCTCTCCGCCTCGTAAGTATCCGGGTTGTAGCTGAGTAGAGTTGCTAAGCAAAGCTACTTCCCCTGGCATTAGGAGCAAGCGTCTCCTGCTCTCTCTACTGTGTTTCGAGAGGATCAGCCTTAAGAGGTGTGTGTGTGTGTGTGTGTGTGTGTGTGTGTGTGTGTGTGTGTGTGTGTGTGTGTGTGTGTGTGTGTGTGTGTGTGTGTGTGTGTGTGTGTTCGTGTGTGTCTTTGCCGGGTTCCCAAGGGTGTTTGTTGGACTGGATCTGATCTTTTCTCCCTTAGGTTTTTCTCTCCAGGGAGTTAGGAGTGAACTGGAGTAAGGAAGGTTTTACAATTTTCTAAGGAGCAACAGCAGAGGCAATACAGTTCTTTAGGGTTCAGTTAATAAACTTCCTTTCTTTCTTACTTTTTTCAGTGAAGTCGAAGAACTTTCTCAGGAGATTGTGTATTTGGGGGAAGTTTGGTGTGTACTTTAAAGTTCTGCTTTGACCTCGGTGGATGCCACTTAAACAGGGAGAAGTGGGTGGTGTTGCTTTCTGAAGCAAATTATTATGAAAGAGGACCATAGGCTCTCTTAGGGTCTAAATTGTGTAGGATGGAGTCCTTCCTGATCATTCCCTCCTCTCCCACACAGAGTAATGCCAACGAACAAAAATAGATTTTGCATGAAGTTCTTTTGACTGGGAGAAAAATCTCTGAATGAAGTGTTACACATTTGAGGATGTGTTCTGTGATCTTCTTCCTTTCCACCACAGTGGTATTAAAGGGGGTAGTCTATAGAGCACTTCTTTGAGAATCACCAAGATTTACAAGCAGTCAGTCTGGTTAAAAAAAAATGCAACAACCTCAGTAAAACAGGTCAGTGTTGCTAAACTCCTTAAGTATCAATAGGAGGCAGTTTCAGAGAAAGGAGGAGCCAATCATGCCTTATACAGAGACACTGTCCAAATACTGATTTCCCTCAAATCAAAATGGAAAGAGGACAAGAAAGACTAAATGGCCTCAGAGCACAGGAAAAGTAGTTTGTGATAGTAATTAAAATTCAGTTGTGTGCTTACACACCTCAGGAATGTTGGCAGACTACTACAAAACCCAGCCTTTTCACTGAATGGAAAAGACCAAACTGGCATAAGCAGTTATGTTTTACATGGTCTAGAATTATAGTTTAGTCTTCAGGGTGAGAAAAGTTGATCAGTATAAGCAAGTAAAGGAAAGAAACAAGTTGAAACTGCTGCTGGTACATGCACTCTTGTGTTTAGGGCAGTTAGTGCAGGTGACTGCATTTCTATAGCTTTGACTTGTTTAAGGGAAATACAGACTTCTTTTTATAGTTTGATAGTTTCACAGGTAGTTCTGTCATTTGTGTGCCAGGTATTTCCAGGTAGTTAATGACAAGTCAGTTCATCTCCCTTGACTTTTCTTTTTCTTTTTTTTGCCAGTCACCTACTGTCTGGAAATACCTAACTGGGTTGTCATTAATACTAGTGTAGTACAGAGAATTTTGATGTGGAAATTGAAACCACTGGACTTGATAGTTTTCTTTTCCCCTCATATTTCTTGTAATCTGTGTCAAATTACAACATATCTTCAGTATTTTTACATATTTGCTATTCAGATATTGATTATATCATAACTTATTAAGATTGAAAGTTAAAATACATCCTCCACCCCCCCCCCCCAAATGGGGATTTTTATAGTTAAACCACTCATTGGAACTTGGATTACATTTTACATTCTGTTGATTAGTCTGTGTTATTAATCACTGGAGTTTACTATGTTGTCTTAACATTCTGCTTCTTCCTCTACCTCATGAAAGACTTGCAACTAGATATTTCTGGGATAAACAGTAGCCACATTTGTTAAGGGTCAGATGGTATCCTATTTTACTTTTTGTGACTGTTTTTTATTCCTTTTGCTATGGTGTATTAAAAGCAGATTGAATTCGCAAATTTATGCAGGCAGGTAGGAGCTAGTATTGGTAATTTAAATTTTTTTTCATCCTATATAAGAACTTTGTATTTCTACAGTCAAAGAAGAGACTAATTGAAGCACTTGATTAATTTTATTTCAGTCCCTCATGAGTTATGTAGGGTTTTAATTTGGCAGGCAGGAAAAGAAGCCAGTGAATTTAATTCCTTGTACTGTGGCTCTATTTCTCTGCATCTTTATTTGTAATTTGAAAAATTAGCCTATCAGATTTTTCAAATCCTCTATTTTTCTGTCTCCATCTAGACCTATGGGATTAGTTTAGTTGTCTGCAAAGAGTTATCCTAAAGCCTTAGGAGGTAATACCATTCTTTGTCAACACTGGAAATCAGATGTATTAACTTTGCTTTAATAGCTAATAAGTATTTAATAGCTAATAAGTATTTGAGTGTTTCTGCCCAGCACTATGCTAGGTACTGTGGACAATGAGCCAGGGTGACAATCCCAGCATTTGAGCTGCTTACAGAGTAGTTAGGGAGACAACACAAGTGTACACCTGAAACAATTAGAAAGTTTGACTGCCTCTGTATTTAACTGTTAAGAAATGTGATAGGGACATACATGCTATAGGACCTAGAGTATAGGTAGAAGATTTAGTGTTGACTTTAGTAGTTAGGATAAATTCGGGGGGAAGGAATTAATTTACTTAAAAGATAGCCTCCCAAATATCGAGAGTATTCCATGATGTGGTACTTGTATTCTGTGAAGGTGATATTCACTGTGAAGATATTCTAAGTATTTCTTATCTGTGGTAAATGAAAGTTCTGCAGTTCATCTCTTTGCTGCCCACTTCCTCCTCCCTCCCCCCTTTTAAATTTATGCCTGTAGTTTTAAGGTGAAGATTGTGAATGAAACATTATAGATACTCTATATCCCTGCTGACAAACTTACCTAATAATTTATGCCACTGAACTTGGTAGCATGGCAGGCTATCTATCCAAGATGAGGATACCACTCCCAAGTTATGTAAGCATTTATTCACTTTTCCCTAGAAGCGTGTGTATATGTGGGAAATTAATAGGTGTTAGGGCTGTGACTCACTCTAACAAGGAAAGTTGGGAGATAAAGAAATGCTTGAGCAGAATCAGGATGATAATATCAGAGTGAGCTTTTTAGTAAGTTGGAAAATACGTAGCCTAGTAAGAGTTTTGAATCAATCAGAGAGAGACAGAATAATGTAGTGGAAAGAAAAGAAAAGGAATCAGAAGGTCTGGGTTCTAATTCTAGTTCTAGTTCTGAGCTCTGACACTATCTAGGGACCCTGAACAAGTCACTTTAGTACCCTGGGCCTCTGTTTCCTCATCTGAAAAATCATGGAGTTTATAATGTTGCACAATGGAAAGATCACTGGATTTTAAATCACTGGAATTCAGATCCTTGCTCTTTTTCTTACTTCAGGTGCGATCTTACACAAAAAACCCTTACTGGGACAAGAGTTCCCTCATATGAAAACAAGTGGGTTGAATTGGATAATTTCTGAGTTCTTTTGCATCTCTAAATCCATGATCCTAAGAAGATTCTGTAATCTCCAAGATCCTCACCATATCCATGATGCTCCAAAGCAATTTGGAGGTTATTCTAGACAGGAAGAACAAATAGGAACAAGGTGAAGATTTGTTCCTGAATTTAGAAGGAGGGGAGGGGCATAGATCTTGACACTAAATGTAGATGATTTGAATCTGGCATCAGGTGAAAGAAAGCTAGTTTTGTTTTTTTGTTTTTTGTTTGTTTTAATTTTTCCTTAATTAGCCAGGAAAAATTGATGAGATTAAAGTGGTAGGTGAGAGAGATAAGGGAGAGGGTATCTGGAAGCAAGGATATCAGTGACAGAGTCAGAGTAGAACAACAGTATTAAATGACCAATGATGTAGAAATGGACAGGAAATGATGAATTATACAGATGTTATAGTGACATTATATAGACAGCAAGGTTAGCATTTTCCTGATGTGGTGAAAGAAGAAAAAGGTGTAGTTAATTTTGAGTCATCGTCTCTCATATCAGTTCCCTTTTCCTTGCCAACTCTCTAATTCAGGCACTTACCAGTTTTTGCCTGGAAAGTTGTAATACTCTTCTAATTGGTCTTCTTGCCTAAAATTCTCTTCTGTCACCTGAATGTTACTCACTTGCTCTGCAAGTTTCTGGGTCTCCCTCTGTTCTTTTAGATGAAATACAGACTCCTCTGTCTGGCATTTAAAGCTCTTCAGAAGCTAGCTTTGACCAATCTTTCTAGACTTATTTTCCATCACACTTTCTCTCCATTCCCCAGACATGACATTCCATCACCTTCTTATGTCTTTACACAGCCATCCTTGGGATACCATCATTTGTCTCTTTCTACTCATAGAATCCCTAACCTTCATTCCAAGAATTGCACCAGATCTTACCTGGTAACAGTGGCCTTTTCTGATTCTCTCAGGTATTATTGTCCTCCCCTATGAAATTACTTTGTATTTCCACTGTGTATCTTATTGATTCTTCTTAGTGTTTGCATTGTTCCCCTTTTCCTCCCCTCTCTTTCTTCCTCTGCACCACCCTTTTCTTCCCTAAGGTCCTTGGCTTTTATTTTTGATTCTATATTTGCAGTGGTTGTCACTAAACCTAACACATAGAAGGTGTTCAATAAATGCTTTTTGAATGCAAGATTTTTAATTTGAAAATAATGGCAATACCTTTCTGTCGTTCCAGGTTTAATACTGCAGCCATCATGTTGTTTCTGAAACGTTGTAGAGAATTTATTTTGTCTCCAGTCACTTAATGTAGCTGAGGTTTTTCCGTTCCATCTTTTACACTGTATAACTTAGATTTTAGCTTTTAAATATTCCTTGTAGTCCTAGACCTGTGCATTCAGTTACTGAATTTTAGTTGCCAGTGCTGTACTGTTCAAAGCTAGGCTTCTTTGACCAAAAAAAAAAAAAAAAAAAAGCACTTATTTTGAGTTAAACAGTGGTAGTTTGTGGTTAGCTTTTATTTAGGTCAATAGCTGGTTGTATGCATTAAAATAAGTTAGTAGAAATTCTCTTTCCTCTCTGTAATTTAATAAATAACACTGATTCAAAAACAAAACCAAGTATCTTAGGGACATGTATAATCTGTTTTATTAATTAGAAGAATATCCACTTGTTTCTAGATGTACTGTGCACAACTGGACTGAACCCTCTTTTTCAGCAAAAGAATAGTTAAAACAAAACAATTGATTGAGAACTTTTATGACAGTGTATGTAACATTCTGTCTCTGTGGTCTCCTTTCCTAACCCTGCTAAGAGGAGGAAAGCGTTTCATTTTCTTACCACTGAGATCAAAATTGGCCAATTCAGCTACTCTGAGTTTGGATTCCTTTTAGTAATCTTTTAATTTATCTTATTGAAGTCTAATCATATCTGTTGTGTTCTATATTTATATTTGATTTTGTGAAAGGCCAGAGCCCTTTCTATTACCTTCTAACATTTTGGTACATTGCTGTCATCCATTGTATTAGCTGTCCCTGCCTTTGTGTCATTGCAGGTGATGCTATGTATGCTATGATATATTTACATATATAAATATAAATAAATAAATATATATGTATGTATGTGTATACACACACACACATTCAGGTTGTTCAACCAGTTACAAAGTCACTTGCTACCTTCATTTTTTCATTGTGTCTATGATGATATCATGAAAGATTTTTTTCTGACTGCCTAGCTATCTTATTCAGCTATCTTAGGTTTATTGAATTTCCTTAATCTGTTAGTCTAGTACACAGTGATGAGGACCTTAGTGGCCACGTGTGACCTTCTAGGTCCCTGGCCTTTTGACAAAGTCCAGGTTTTACAGAGCAAATCCTTTTTGTAAGTGGATTTGTTCCGTGAAGTTTGGATTCAGTCAAAGGGCTGCATTTGAGGACCTAGAGGACCATATGTGTGGTCTTACGGCCACAACTGTCAAAATAAGAAAATGAGGTCTGAGGTTAGTTGATAGTCTACTCTCAGGAAATCCATGCAGATTTATAGTGATCACCAAAATTCCCACAAAATATTTAGTGATCTATTGTAGGTTTTTTCCCAAGATTGATAGCATGCTCTTCAAATTACAATTTCAAGAATTCATCTTCTTCCTCTTTTTGAAAATTAGAACATTTGCCCAACTCTAGACTAAACCTCTAGACATGTCTTTTTTTCTCTTTGATTTCAGAAAGACTGCCATTCATCACTTGTTACTGCAAATTATTTCTCTCCTTGCTTGTAGAGGTTGGATTTTTAATAACTGAAACACTTCTACAATATATCTACATCACTGCATTCTGCAAACCTTCACTAGCTGCCTCTTCCCTTAAGATAAAGGATGAACTCCTTAGATCAGCATTCAAGGCTGTCTATAACCTGACCCTAACCTACTAAGACAGACTTTTCTCCAGGTAGTCATTGTCTCCTTCAATCAAATGGAACTAGATTGTACTTCTTCAACATTCCATATGATTTCTGACTCTTCACCTCTGCTCATGCCATTTCCTCTGTTTTGAATATTTTCCCCATCTTCATGTAACAAAATTGTACTTATCCTTTGTGGCTCTTACCTCAAATGTCATCTTGTCAATGTCAATATCAATGTCAATCTTAGAATCCAAAAGTCTTATAGCTGGTAAGGACCTTATAAACCATTTAGTTCAACTCCTTTGTTTTAGAAATTAGGAAAATAAGGTCCAGAAGATGAAGTAATTTACCCAGTTACAGAAAGTTCAGTTCTGATGACTTCTTAGGCCTTTGAATTGCTATAGTACCTTTCTAGGACCACTAATAGAGCACCCATCGTTACTTCCTTGTTATGATAACTTCTATTATTTGTGTTATCACTCTGATTAAATTGTAAAGTCCATTGGGGCAAAGACTCATGAGCTACTCAACTTAATATGTCCCATAGCACCCAATATAGCTTTTTGTATTTGGCAGATGATGTATAAATATTTGTAAAGCAAATGAGTGTCCTTCAGTTCAGAAAGCTCTTATTGATCAAGGAATGAGGAGCAGGTATTGAATAGAATGTGTTATGTACATATTATATCTATAATAGCATATATATTATATAGATGAATGCTATACATAGTTTCCAAAATAAAAATCACACTGACCATAGTTTTCAACCATAAGGAGCACTTGATCTGATGAAGGATAGTCACAAAGTCTTGTAGAAAGTAGACTTATTTTTCTTGAAATCTGCACTACCCTGGAAAATCCATGCTTCATAGTTGCCCTAGACCAGGGATGGGGAACCTTTGGCCTTGAAGTCACATGTCCTTGGATATGGCCTTTTGACTTAGTCCAAGTTTTACAGAACAAATCCTTTTATTAAGGGGGTTTGTTTTTATGAAGTTTGGATTCTGTCAAAGGGCCATACTTGAGGAACTAGAGGGCTATTTGTGGTCTCCAGGCTGTAGGTTCCCCATCCCTGCCCTAGACCAGTATGGCATAGTCCTCCCAGCTCCCATGTTAGTTTCAAGCAATTAACAACCAATTTGTTCTAGGTTTGCAGGTGTTAACGCCTAAATGAGAAAGGAGAAAAAGCAAATGAGAACTCTGAGGAGAGTAATAGATTGACTCAACAAACCTGGAAATAAGACTTTGTCTGTTCAATATAAGACTGGGCTAAGATGATTGAATTTTCAGCCTCCTCTTCCCGTCATTTTTGGGGGGATAAATTTTGTTTTAGCAAAGCAGAAACAGTTTATACAAGTATACTTCTCTAAAATGGTGAAGAGGAACAACACAGATGATTACAATAGACCATAACGCAACTTCATTATTTTGTAACTTAGGATTTTCTTCAAAGGAGCAGTCTGTTTCCAGACCCATTTCCTGCTTTTCTACCCCACTAGTCTCTCTTATATTCTCTCCTTTCCTTCATCAAAACCTTCTCAGAGCAAAGTATCCTGTGAAAACATCAGTCATCTCATGAGTTTAATGTAGCACTAGGAAAATCTGCATATCAACAGGAGACAATACCTTAAGCTCCAGGAATGAAAGTCTAACCTGGGAATTGTAAGCTTCAGTGGGTCAGACAGAAGAGATCTTTTCTAGGTGGAGGGCTCCCTGCCTTTGTGATTCTGAAATCACATAAGCATGAAACTTTGAGCAAATCCTTAAACTTCTCTGGGTGTTTATACCTTCATTTTTAGTGTTTTGGGGTGGGACTACATGCTCTCTTAAGACCCCTTCTGACTCAACTATGCCGTGTTTCAGTTATTTATGTATGGGTATGTGTGACTGTAGCCAACATTGACTATATAAGGTTATAAATTTAGAACTGGAAGGAATGATACAGGCTTACTGTCCAACCAGTTACTTTACAGATGAGGAAACTGAGGCTCAGAAAAATTAAGTGACTTGCCTAAGGTTGAAGAGATAGTAAATGACAAAGGTCCTCTAAGCCCTACCTTTCCTTTCTCTCTCATTTTTCCTGTGGCACCCATTTTTCCTACCTTGGATGTCTTTCAGAGGTACCTTCCCCACTGGTACATCATGGATTTCTAGAAAAAGCACCATTCCCTCGATCTGTAAATTTGAAGGCTCAACAGCTTGCCTGACTTTGTCTGTGACGTACTTTCTGCTTTGGAAGATAGAAAGATGGTGTGTGGCCTTCCAGTAAGAATCATGTTCACATATGCAAAATGTATCTAAAAGGATTTTTTAAAAAAATAGTGGAAAAAAGTTAGGAGTTGTAGTTTAGGGTGTAAGTAAATTGCAGTGTAAGATGTAAGCAAGTTGAAAGATAGTCTTTTTGGAGAACAAAAGAGGGAGAAAAATGCAGAAAATCTGCCACCTCAGGAAGGGGCTAACATTGAATAATAGGAACATTTTGAGACAAGGAGACAGGAGACAGGCTGAGGAATTTCAAAAGATCTTTGGTTTCATTTATGTTGAGTAAGGATGATGTTGATTTTCTACATTTTCTATACCACTTTAGGGATTACAAAGCATTTCCTCCCAGTAACCCTGTGAGGCAGGCATTTACAAGTACTCTCTTGATTTTAGAAATGAGGAAACAGGCTGAGAGATTAAGCACAGTGCCTGAGTAGCTTGTTCCTGATTAAGTGACTTCAGTAAAATCAAGACTTGACCAGGGTGACCAGCTAGTAAATGAGAGGGAATTTAACCCTAAGTCTTCTGATTTCCAGTCTAACATTCTTTTAACTTTATGATACTTCTTCCCCCGGGCTTTACTAGACAGTAGATGGTCTTCATGAATTGCAGTAGCCAACAGAATCCATCCTCTGGAGGCCAGGTTTCTGGTGACTGGTCTTTTAGAACTTAACTAGGCCACACCCATACTCAAAACCTTAGAGTAAGAACTCCCTGAGCTACCTCTTTGCTGTCACTGATGTCAGGATTCCAGAATTACCTCTATATCCTGATTAACCAATGGAGGAGGAATTTATTGGATGAAATGACAAATCATAATAGTATTGGAGGAGTTCGTTAAAAATAGTAACCAAAGTCGATTTCCCCAAAGAAACATTCGCCTGAGGTTTTTTTTAAAAATTGTTTTGAGAGATCTTGAAAAGATGATTAAAAACAACATCCCACAACATGCAGTGCTGGAATAGAAGTCAAGAAGACCTGAATTCAAATCCTACACTTCAAGTACCTATTAACTGGATGGCTCTGGACAGGACTTGACTGTTACTTTTTCTATATTTTGTGGTGCCATGGTAGTACAATTCCATGAATTTATGTAGTCTATCATTATACTTATAATCATTACCTTAAAAATAAGTACTATCCAAGTTAAACTTTCATATTTATATTATCAACTGTTCCTTCTCCAACCCACTTTGTAATGCTATATATGTATTAAGATGATCCTTTCTTGTGGTCCTATTAAAGTTAATACAGTATGGGTACTCTGTGTGTGCTGTCATACATAGATAATATCCTTACACATATGCATAGACATATGTATGTATCCTTTAGTAGGCATACACTACTGGCTTATAGTGGCCTAGCAGTGACTCAGGGCTCTTGAAAACTAAGTAAGTAAAGACTACACTTTGGTCTTATAAAAATTAACAAACTGTAAAAAACTTTGATAGTTATTTCAGAGTGACTAACAATGGTGCTGCTTATCTTCTAAAAGGTTTTAGTCTCAAGGTAAAGAATGAGATGTTCACTTTTGGACACATGGTCATTGAGAGAATTTGTTTTATTTAACTATGTATATATATTTGTTACAATGGTTTTTTATTTCTTTTTCTTTTTTTCAGTTGGGGGAAGGAAGATGGAAGGGAGAAAAAAAGTCTTTAACTGAAAAAAATAAAATAAAAATCACCTTAAAAGCAAGACTTTGAGGACAAACTTGGTGACAGATCCAAGTTAAGTCCAAGGACCAATGTTGCTAAGCTAAAAAAGGCTCATCATCCAATGAATTGCCACTATCTGATGAATAATGCTCTCACAAAGACCATTCACAGCGTTGTGGAGAAGTGACCTTTGACAGTGGAGGGAGTAGCAACATTAGTGCAATCCTGAATTTTTAAAAAACATATTCTGCCAGGGAATAAATACTAGCCTTCTAGCTTAAATTCTCACCACTAGTATATTTCAGAAGTGTACTTTTCCTTATAGGAAATTTGCAAAAATGTTTAGGTTTGTACAAACATTTATTTGTTTGGGTCCATTATTTGTTTTAATAAATGGTCCTCTTTGTTCTTTTGACTAAGAAATGATACCTTGTCTGGTCTTAGTCTTTCAGTAACCCTTTAATGAATGCATGTGTTAGAAGTGTTATTAATTTGTAAGCTGCTTCAGGGCAGGTACTGTAGAACATTTTATCTTTGTATCATCAGTACCTAGGACCATGTCTTTTACAGTCTGTCCTTAATGCTTTTTGAACTGAATGCCTACTCTACCCTTTAAAAAACTTCTGTCCTTTAAGACTCACTCAGCTGAAATCCCACTTTTACCAAGATATTGTACTGTTAACCCCCATCAAAAGTCTTTTGCTTCCTCTGACCTCATATATTTCTTTGTCTCTCTTGTGCACTTATATTTTTAGATTTTCATTATTGTATGGTCTTGATATATTTTTATGTGTTATGTTCTCCTCTCCTCCTGCCCCATGCCAAAATTAATTTGTTAAAATATAAATAGTTGCCAGGATGGAGGAGGGGATATGGGGAAGGAAAGGTTAATGTCATTCCACTTTTGAGTACAAAGGTATTAAACAAAGACAAGAACGATGAGGAAATGATAGTGCCAGACACCTGGGGTGAATGAAATGGGTATAGTCCGGTATTTTTCCCATTAGACTAAGTCAGGAGATCTGAGAGAAAGGAACATTTCTTAATTATCTTTGTATCTATCCCAGCATGTTACTTTTAGGATTTTAGAGTGGAAAGAAACCACAGCGATTTAGTTCAACTTTATCCTTTTGTACAGGAGAAAACTGAGTCTCAGAGAGGTTAAAACTATCTGAGATCACATTACTTGTTAAGTATCAAAGTGGGGCTTAGAGCCCAGGGTTCCCGACTTTGGGGGCAGGGAGCCAATACTTACTGTTAATCTGCCCATCCTTATGGATACTTAAAGGAATAAAGGAAGGAGATTATTTAATTCCATTCAGTTGTGCTACTAGATAGGAATAACATCTGCTTTTCTTCCTATTCTCTGCTAATTGAACTTAATTTCAGTTTCTATAAAATCAGTATCTTAAGCTTATAAATCTGGATTTGGAAGGGAATATCTAGTCTGTCTTCCTTTGGGTCCCTCCTTTTATAGATGAGGAAACTGAAGCACAGTGAAATTAATTGATTTATCCAAGGTCACATAGGTAAGCAAGGGGAGGGTCTAGGATCAGAACAGGATCATAGTATTTGTACCATTGACTTCACAGGATTGTGAGGAAAGCTTCTTGCTGAAGAGTAGCTCCTATCATTGTGTCCTAATAATCACCTCTATGACTTTCTCATCACTTTGCCCTTTTATTTGGTATTTCTAGCCAGTGACACTTGAGCCTGAACAGATGATCACAACTTCACATGTTCATTCTTCTTTGAAGGGACCATGCCACATAATATGCTTTCCAAGAATGCATTTCGTTGGCACACCAGGAATGACTTTCATTCTTTTTTGTCTCTGGGTTTGTGCCCACCCTGTAGTTGAAATAATTTATAGCGTGGGAACTTACATGTTGCCTTGCTACCAAGGAATTCAAGGCAGGTTTTAAAGTTATACTGTCCCTAGTGATACTTCTTAGTGAGAGAGAAATTTTAGGATGAAATGAGGATGGAGGAAATGGGGGCACAAAAAAAGACAATGTCAGAACTAGGTTTCCAAACAATGTAAGTCTAGCATTTTGTCCATTAGACTGACTTTAATTACTTCAGATCAAATCAAGTCAAGTTTCTTTTTCTTTTTGGAGGCAATCTGGGTTAAGTTATTTGCTCTGGATCACACAGTAAGTGTCTGAGGTCAGATCTGAACTCAGATCCTCCTGACTCGAGGGCCAGTGCTCTATCCACGACGTCACCTAGCTGCCCCTCCAGTTAAGTTTCGTTGGTGTTCGTTTTGTGCCAGTTACAGTAATAAGTTCTGGGGATACAAATACAAACAAAAAAGAAAGATCTGTCTTCAGGGAGCTTACATTCTAATGGGTGAAGACAACATAGAAAAGGGAGTTGAAAAATTAAAAAAAAAGATGTAGGGGTGGATGGGAATGAAAGGTGGCTGGCCTGAGCTCTTCTTCAATATGGAAGTTCCAGGAGGAAATTTACCAATGGGAAAGGGGCTTCCAGAGCCCCACAGAGGAGGCGTTATATTTCCCCGTTATTCTTGTCATCATTTTATACTGCTTTATAATCAAAGGAAAAGACAGTAACCTTCCCCCCTCCTTATTTACATATAAAAAATGAATATGTGGTGCATAAAATATTAAAACATTGAATTCTGTGTCCATTAGTTTTTTATGTCTCATATTATTACAAGTGGTAGGCATTTTGTTCTGATTATGCTTTTTTTGGCCTTATTATTTCATAAAGGTATTTTCATATTTCGATAGTCCTTGTAATGGTAACTCTTAATTGAATTATATCATCGTATTACATTAGCATAGTCCAATTAATTTGTCCATTCCATTATTGTTGGATCTCTATCTTGCTTCTAGTTTTTTGCAATTAAAAATAGTGTTATAAAATCTTTGAATAGAGAGCTTAAAAAAAAAGAAAGCCCAACACTCATAGTGTATTTAAATTTATTTATTTTTAGTTTTCAACATTCATTATCATAACATTTTGAGTTACAAATTTTCTCCCCATCTCTCCCCTCCCCCACCCCAAGACATCATGCATTCTGATTACCCTTTCCCCCAATCTGCCCTCCCTTTTATCACACCCTTCCCCTCTCTTAGTCCCATCTTCTCTATTTTCTTGTAGGTCAAGATAGAGTTCTGTACCCCATTTACTGTATTTCTTATTTCCCAGTTGCATGTAAAAACAATTTTTGACATTCATTTTTTAAAACTTTGAGTTCCAACTTCTCTTCCTTTCTCCCTACCCACCCATCCCCACTGAGAAGGCAAGCAATTCAATATTCAAATCAACAGGTTATACATGTGTAGTTATGCAAAAGACTTCCATAAAAGTCATGTTGTGAAAGACTAACTATATTTCTCTCTATCCTATCCTGCCCCCCATTTACTCTATTCTTTCTTTTGACCTTGGCCCTCCCCAGAAGAATTTACCCCCTTCTCCCATTTGCCCTCCCTTCTATCATCACCCCATACTCCACTTATCCCTATTCTCCCCTACTTTCCTATAGTGTAAGATAGATTTTCATACCAAATTGAATGTGCATGTTATTCCCTCCTTAAGCCAAATGTGATGAGAGTAAGCTTCACTTTTTCCCTGTCACCTCCCCCCTTTTTCCCTCCATTGAAAAAAGCTTTTTCTTGCCTCTTTTATGAGAGGTAATTTGCCCCATTTTATTTCTCCCTTTCTCCTCCCTATATATTCCTCTCACCCCTTAATTTTATTTTTTTAGATATCATTCCTTCCTATTCAACTCACCCTGTGCCCTCTGTCTATATGTATATAATCCCTCCCACTTCCCAAATACTGAGAAAAGTCTCAAGAATTACAAATATTATCTTTCCATGTAAACAGTTCAACTTTAGTAAGTCCCTTATGATTTCTCTTGATTCTTGTGTTTGAAAGTCAAATTTTCTACTCAACTCTGGTCTTTTCATCAAGAATCCTTGAAAGTCTTCTATTTCATTGTATGACCATTTTTCTCCCTAAAGTATTATACTCAGTTTTGCTGGGTAGGTGATTCTTGGTTTTAATCCTAGCTCCTTTGACCTCTGGAATATCCCTGTGATCCCTTAATGGTGAAGCTGCTAGATCTTGTGTAATCCTGATTGTATTTCCACAATACTCAAATTGTTTCCTTCTAGCTGCTTCCAATATTTTCTCCTTGAACTGGAAACTCTGGAATTCAGCTACAATATTCTTAGGAGATTTCTTTGGGGATCTCTTTCAGGAGGCAGTGGGTAGATTCTTTCAATATTTATTTTACCCTCAGGTTCTAGAATATCAGGGCAGTTTTCTTTGATAATTCCATGAAAGATGGTGTTTAGGCTCTTTTTTTGATCATGGCTTTCAGGTAGTCTCATAATTTTTAAATTGTCTCTCCTGGATCTATTTTCCAGGTCAGTTGTTTTTCTAATGAGATATTTCACATTGTCTGCTATTTTTTTCATTCCTTTGGTTTTGTTTTATAATTTCTTGCTTTCTCATAAAGTCCTTAGCTTCCATCTGCTCCATTCTAATCTTTAAGGAATTATTTTCTTCAGTGAGCTTTTGAATTTCCTTTTCCATCTGGCCAATTCTGCTTTTTAAGGCATTTTTCTCCATATTGGCTTTTCGGATCTTTTTTGCCATTTGGGTTAGTCTATTTTTTAAAGTGTTATTTTCTTCAGCATTTTTTTAGTCTGCTTTTGCAAGCATTTGACTTATTTTTCATGATTTTCTTGCATCACTCTCATTTCTCTTCCCAGTTTTTGCTCTACTTCTCTTACTTGATTTTCAAAATCCTTTTTGAGCTCTTCCATGGCCTGAGACCAGTTCATAATTTTCTTGGAGGCTTTGGTTGGAGGAGCTTTGACTTTGTTTTCTTCTGTTTGCATGCTTTGGTCTTCCTTGTCACCAAAGTGAGATTCTATAGTCTGATTCTTTTTCCAGTTTTTGCTCATTTCCCCAGCCATTTACTTGACTTTTGAGTTCTTTGTCAAAGTAGTTCTCTGCTTCCAGTTGCGGGGTGGGGTGTACTATCATCTACTCAATCCCCCCACAGTCTGTGGGCCTTGAGCTCCAGAAACAGTGGCTGCAACTGCCCCTGCTACTGTTGTGGTTGCCTTGAGTTCCTTCACCCCCTTCCCCCTCTGCTGTGCTGGGGCTGAATCACTCCACTCTCCTACACTAGTCCCACAAGCTTTTCCTGCTGATCTTCCAATTTGTCCTCAGAATTTTAGGGTCATGAAGTCTGGAAACCAGCACAGATGTGAGAGATTCAGTCCTCCCCAAGGCTTCCCCACTGTGCACTCATGGACCACACTGGACTGTTCTCTGCTTCCAGTGTGGCACAATAGACACATCCTGACAACCTTCCAGGCTGCCTTGGACTGGAGATTTGCTTCACTCCTTCATTCTGTGGGTTCTGTAGCTCCAGAATTTGTTGAGAGCCCTTTTTTACAGGTATTTGACTGGGCTTGGTGGGAGCGCTCCAGAAAATCTGTGCTATTACTCCTCCATCTTCTTGTAATGTATTTTTAACAGTGGATTATTGGGCACCAAGATACCTCAGTACATAGAATGCTGGGCTGAGTTCAAATGTGGCCCAAGGTGCTTATTAGTTATGTGAGCCTGGACAAGTCATTTAAACTTTGTTTCTCTCATTTTTCCCAGCTGTAAAATGGGTATAATAATAGAACTTATGCTGTTCTGAGGATCAAATGAGATAATATTTTGTGAAGCACTACTTAGCACAATGCCTACCACATAGTAGGGCAGTGTACAAATGCTAACTGTGATGATGATGAAGTTTATGGTTATTTTTGTAACGTTTACTATATATTATCAGATCGCCAACTAGTAGAATCTTCTTAGAAAGTAATGCTTCCTGCAATGAATACATTTGTTTCCTAGAAATCCTACCATCATCACATTTTATTACTTTTAATTTTGCCAAATTAATGGATATAAGTTAATAGCTCAGTTGTTTTAATTTTCAAGTGGTTATTAATAATTTGCATTTTTCTCTTGTGCAAATTTGTTCTTTGACCAAGTGGAGGGGTAGTTACTTTTTAACATGTTAACAGCTCTGTCTACATTTTAGTTCTCAAGTTTTATCTGTCATATTTGGAAGTTTTACGGTTTAAAATGTCCAAATAGTCTACAAATGTGAGTTCCATTTGTTCTGGCGCTGTCAAGCATGAAGTAAATCTCTTTGTGTTTCAGTGTCCGGCTACATGCAGGAGAAAAGAACTTGTTTGGATCTTGGGTGAAAATTCATCTTTCTTTTGCTATTCATTATAGCATTAGAACTAGAAGGGGCTTTACAGATTATGTACTTTAACCTCCCCTCACTTGAGGAAACAAATCTTCATCCAAACAGGTTAAATGATTTGCCCAAGGTCATGCAGGTAGTTAGAAGTAGAACTGGTCCTTGAACTGAGGTATTCTATATCTAGCTTGATTTCATGGTAAATTTTAATTTTTAATGATCTCAGTCTTGAATAAACTAAACCAGCATCAGCAATTTTTATGAGGGCAGAAAAGAAGAGGTGGTTGGAATGCTACGTGTGCTGGTCCTCTGATTTCATTTGCATTGATAATTTTGATTTGGTTCCTTCTATTTGTGTTTGAGGAGGGATAGGTAGACTATGGCAACAGAGCAATACAGAACAGAGTGGAAAGGTCCATGGAGAATGGGAGGTACATAAAAATATGTGGTTTTGGTGGTAGGAGTTGAGTAGTGGTCAGGGCCTGGAGTTGACTGACAGAACATCTTGACATACTACATGATAGAGCTGAAGGTAATCCACTTTTGTTCCAAACTTCTTGCTTCAAAGATAACCCTAAGCAGTAAAGAATTAGACAATATGATGCAATCGTAATAACAATGCTAAGGACTTTGTTCAGTTCTAGGTTGAATTAGAGAGCCTCATAGTTTCTATTAGACTGTGATTTGATGTATGGGATTTGGAGTCTGATTCTGTTGTTTCTTATCTCTGTGATATTGGGCAAGTCACTTTCTCTTTGTGCAACACTGAAGTGGCTTCATCTGTAAACTGAGCCTGGTTCAGTTAAATGAGCTCTAACTCTCCTTCCAGCCCTAAATTCTGTGATCCTATGAAATCATTCTTGAATTCAGGATTTAAATGTTTTTCAAGGGTGTATCTGTTCTGGACACTTCTTTGAAAAGTTTGGGAGTAAGTATAGAGCTGTTTGCTTTTGATTCAGTCAACTTCCTTTTTGATTAGTGAGACACAAGGTCTCTGATGGTCTCGGTGCTTTTGTCAGAAGTCCGTAGCTGATTCTGAAAGCAATTTCCTTCTCTCTCTGATCCAGAATAAATATCAGGAAGCACCATTATAGATGGAGGACAAGAAACCATTCATGTAGGTTCAAGTTATGTCCTACTAGTGAAGGTTAACGCAGGTCAGAAACCTTTGAGTGGGCCTCCTGCAGGCATTTTATTAAATCAGCCAAGTAACTGAACTACCAAAGATAGAAGTATAAACAAATGTACTGCGCATGATTGGAGGCTGGTGGAAAGCATGGGAAAGCATGCCAGCTGTATCTGACCTGTTGAGAAGATAGCTCTGAAGGGAAGCTCCCTGGATATTGGGCCTGCTTTGGAAAAGACGTTGTGTTCTTGATGAAATATACTGCAAACACATCATTGTTTATGTCTGAGGAGTATTCATGCTGGGGGAGTGGTTAGAGCAGAATACATTGATTTCTTTCTCTGTTATTATCTCATAGTGAGCCTTCCCTTCATGTTATTCCAGTGCCTAAGATGCCTTCCTTATTCCTATTGATCCTTGAAAGCCCATGTCAAATGCTACTCTAATCTCCTCAAAGTTTCCTTGATTTCTCTGTCCTTTTATTTGGCAATAACCTTCCTCAAATCTCACATACCTTTGCTTTATGTCTTGCTAATGTGCCTATCATGTGATGTGTTTGGTTCTGGGAGTCACAATTTAAGAAAGCTGTTGATAAGCTGGAGAATACATGGAGGAAGGCAACAAGCAATTTTTAAACCATCTTCTGTTCATGAAGGCCTGTGGGATAAAAAGACACATGTGAGAGGGTTCCTGAGGTAGGTGGGCATGCATATAAAAATAGGCATGATGTATGCAAAATGAATATGATCTTGTTTTGGGTACTCTCAGATACTAGCAACTGGGGGAATTATGCAAGTTGAATGAGCTGAATCTTGAAGGAAACAAGTGGTTCTGAGAGGAATGGGGGACAGCCAGTACAAAGACACAGAGGTGACGATGGAGCGTTTTACAGGAGGAATATTAGCTTGGCTGGATTGCAGACTGTGTGGAGGGGAGCAAGGTGTAAGAAGCCTAGGAAGGGGACCAGGTTGTGGAGACATTTAAATGTCCAAATGAAGGGTTCACCTTTGATCCTGGAGGTAATAGGGAGCAACTGGAGTTCATTGCCTATCGGGGCAGCTAGGTGGTACAGCGCATCGAGCGTCAGGTGTAGGACTCATCTTCCTGAGTTCAAATACTCACTAGCAATATGACTGGACAAGTCACCTAACCCTGTTTGCCTCAGTTTCCTCACCTGTAAAATGCACTGGTGAAGGAAATGGCACACTGTGCCAGTATCATTGCATAGAAAACCCCAAATGGGGTGACAGAGTTGGACAGAACTGAAAATGACTGAACAATGACAAGGAATTCATTAAATGATATAATCAGACCTACACCTTAGGAAAACCACTTCGGCAGCTGTGTGGAGGATGGATTGGCTTGAGGAGAAACTTGGGGTTGGGACATTAAATTAGAGACTATTAAAATAGTCCAGGTTCGAGAGTGTCTAAATTAATGTGGTGGCTGTGTGAGTGGTGAGAAAATTGCGTTTAATCAGAGATGTCATGAAGCTAGAAACAATGAGATTTGACAAGAGATTGGATATATGGATTAAAGGAGAGTTGAGGAGTCAAGAATGACATTGAAATTCCAAAACTTTGTGACTCAAAAAATTGTAGTACTCTCACCTCACCTCTGGTTTACTTTTCGCATACAAGGTATTCTTCATCTCTTCTGCCTCTACTTCTGTTTGGTTGGTTCCTTCCACTACCTCCATTTTAAGGAGGATTCCCAGGTGTCTGTCTGTCTGTCTGTCTGTCTGTCTCTCTCTCTCCTGACTCCATACCAATCCTGATAGGTGGATATTTTAATCAGAAGTAGGCCAAGTGTTCATACCTCCTCCCTCATTGAGGGACAGGGTGCGTGGAATGAAGGACTATTCCTCAGGAGGTGGGCAGATCCCTACCACTTTACTCAAGCTACAGAAAATGGCTTTCAAATGTGATCGACCTTCCCCTTTCTGGCACTTAAAAAATGGAATTTTATCTGCTTTATGAAGCCCAGCTTGTTCTACCACATTTTGTCTAGAAAAACATAAGCTATCTCAATTCAATTTTCACTGACTTAGTCTCCCTTTTCTAGACCAAGTCACTCCAAATCTTGGTGGGCGAGGAGGGGGTAGCTAGGACAAGAACACATGTCCCTGGGGGAAGAATTTGACTCAGTCATCTTTTAAGGAAGACTCCTTGTCTACGTAAATGTCCTGGGGGTGAGAATAAATTACATTCCTTAGCTAAAATATGCTGGGTAATAGTTCAAGTTAAGGTAAAAAAATGCCCTTTTGGACAGAGAACGGAATATTAGAAGTATTAATAATCACATGATACAGCATTAAAAGTAATATTCCTCATTAAATACTTGTTAATGAGGGAGTTGTGAAGAGATGGATTTGACAGGCAAGAGTGGATTGAAGAAGGGTTCTGTTCTGAACAAGTTGAGTTTGAGATACCTACAGCACTGGAGCTCAGGAAAGAGATTAGGATCTAAAGGTCATCAGCGTGGGGATAATTTAGCCCTAGGAGCTTTAGGAAGTCACCAAGTGAAAGTATAGAGGATAAAAAAAGACCCAGAGCAGAGCCTTGGGATAGACCTACAGTTAGTGAACATGACCTAGATGATAAGTGAGCAAAGGAGACCAAGGCGTGATCAACCAGTTATAAAGAGAACCAGGAAGATTAGTATCATAAAAATTCAGTGGAGAGAGTATCTTGGAAAAGTGTTGCAGTCTAGGGGTGCTGGGGACCCTGAAATACAGGGCAAAGGGTATGGGTGTGCCTTGAAAGAATTTGACTACTTAAGTCTTCTTTCAGTCAGAGACAGGGTTCCTTGTGTCACCAATAGAAGCAATTGAGATTTTAAGAATCTGAGCAATTCACTTGGGGCAAGATGGACACTTTTATGTGGAAAGACTGTGGGGAAGATCTGGATGGGATTAGGGAGTGGCAAATGGGAGGTGGTGGTGGTTCCGAGGTAACAGAAAAAGCAGAGTTGGGCTGGGTCAGAGGTAACAGAGAATGAAGAGTTGTGGGGGGAGGCACAGTGAAAGGACAATTGAAAGGATTACTGGGGTGAGTGATACCTCAGGCCAATACCAGAGATCTAGACTGTGTGGATAAGACCAGGGGCTTTGACTTTTTGGGGTCCAGATTCCAAAGATATGGTCTTTTCCTGTTAGAGGTTCAGATCCCATTCCCATCAATTGAACATTCAGACATATAAAAAGTTTGAGAGACGTAATTTCTAGGTAATTGTTAATTATGACTAGCAATTGATAAAAGGATGGTCCTTTGGCTGTCTCTGGTATACCAAAGGTCCATCCTGGAGTATATGCTTAGAAGAGTGGGTGTTCCTGGCAAATCAGCTCTAGTTGGTTAACAATAAGAGAATGAATGTTATAAGAGTTGGGCTTATTCAAATGAGGGGTTGGGTCCCCTTATTCTGATTATATCACTTTTATTTCCAGACTGCCCCAGTCCTTGGGTAATATAGACAAAGGACCTACCTATCTCCCCTCCTCTACCTCTCTCCTTCCCCCTAAACCTGAGTAGAACACAATGGGTCAGAATTAATCTAGATTGAATTCTCTTTACCTTTTGATCAGAACTAAGCTTTCCCAGTTGGATAGGGTCTGAACAAGATTGAAGAGAATGTTAAATCCAGTTTATCAGCCCTATTCTTCAGGGGGGCTGATTTGACCTAATAGAGAATGAGGAAATAGGAAGGGAAAAAATCCTGAATCTCCCCAAAAGTGATTAGTTATTAAATATGAGAGAAATAATCTTTTATTGCATTAGTCTACCTTGTCAAACGCTGTAGAGTTGAAGAAGGATGAAGATTGAGACCGTTAGGTCTGACAATTGAGTTCATGGGTATCTTTGTAAAGAACAGTTTCAGTTGAATAATGAGGTAGGAATGCAAGGTCTTTGAGTTCATGTCATAAAAGGATATACTGAAGAAACTATGGCTATTTCTCCTAGAGAAGATGGAGGTGGAAGGTGGTCATTATATCTAAGTACCTGAAGGACCCTTCTACTGGAGGACTCATTAGACTTGTTTTTTTTCTCCTCCCAGGGCAGAATCAGGAACAATGGGTGAAAATTATACTTCAGTAAATTTAGTTTTGATATCAGGAGAAAAAAATAAAACTACCTAAAATAAAAGCTGTCTAGAAGTGGATTGGGTTATATCTTCTCAGTTATGTTCCTAGTAGTTTGGCCATATAGTATAATTAATATTTTATACTATGGTAACCAATCTATGAAACAAACTTTTAAAAATGCTTCTAAGCCCTTTGAGGCTGGTTTTTATGTCTTTGATGACAGTAGCTGAGTATCAGTAAAAGGATTAGTGGATCCAAAGAATGTCACAGTTTGTAGACTGTCCTTGAGCATTCACTTAGGTATTGGCACTCTGAAACTTTCTCATTCACTAAATGGACAGACCTACTACTGGAGGAGATGATTCATTTGCCAACTGCCAATAAATAAAACCAGAAAACATTATTTGTTTGAATATTTGTATGAACAAATATAAAAATGGTTCACAGGTTCCCTCTCCTGAGAGCTGGTAGAGTTGGTGTATTGATATTCACAGGAACAAGCGTAGCACCCCCTTGTTTTCCTCAAGATTCTAGTGGTAACCCTGAGGGATGATGGCTTCTGGTACGCTTCCTTCAGTATAAATTAATTAGTTGATGTCAATTAGCTTTTTCAAAAGCATATTTACTAAGAAAATAAAATAAAGACAAGAAAAGTTACATAAAAACATCTAAGAAGGTACAGTAAGAGTGGAAGAAGTTACACAAAAAACATCTCCCAAACTGATGGCACACTTTTGCCTCCATACCCACTTGGTCTGAGCGGGCCATGATTTCCAGACTTGAAGCACAAAGGTACTAAGGTACCCATATAGGGAATACATGTGGCCAGGGATAATTCCTGATTTGGGATGATCTTTTATCCTTCAAGTTCTCTTTTGGGTATGGCCTTGTTCCACTCAGTTGTTCAAATTATTCTCTTGTTTAATCAGTCCAGTTTCTTTCAGTATGTGCTGTTTTGGCTATTAGGCCAGTCCCTTGACAGACTGAGTCAAGGAGGGCTGATCCCTAGGGCTTCTGCTTCTATTGGCTAGGGCGGTTTCTGCTACTGACTGTGATTTCTGAAGGAACCTCTGACTTTTCCAGTCTTCTAATCAATATACATTTATTGCCTACTATGTACTAGGAACCGTGCTAAATGCCAGAGCTTCAAAAAGAGACAAATAATTGTCCTTGACCCCAAGGACCTCACAATCTAATGATTGAGAGGTCATAACCTGACTCATTCCATATATGGAACTTTGCTCAAATCCATTTCCTTCTTTTTCCTTCTCACATGACCACTACCTTAATGTGTTGTCCTTCACCTCTTACCTAGATTATTGCAATTACCTACTAATTGGCCTCCCTGACTCAAGTCTGTCCCTGCTCCAGTCCATCCTACACATTGCTGCCAAAGTAATTTTCTTTAAGTTCAGATCTGGCCATGTGACTCCGATCCCACTCAACCAAACCGAGAGGTTCTCTGTTATTTCTTGGATAAAATATAAACTCCCTTTTAGCTTTTAAAGCCCTGCACAATCTGGTCCCAACCTATCTTTCCAGCCCCATTGGACAGTATTTTCCCTCTTACACTGTGGGATCCACCTTAACTGGAATGTCTTTGCATTGGCTATCCCTCATGCCAGAAATGCACTCCCTCCTTACTTTTGCCTCATAGAATTCCTCTCTTACTTAGGTACCATCCTTCGGCATCAAGCCTTTCCTAATTTTCCTTCTTTCCCCAACCACTAGTTCCCTTCCTCCCAAACTAATTATTTAGCGGCTTTGTACATATTTAAACATATTCAGTTTACATTTATGCTGTGTATATTTTTTTACTTTCCTTACTTGTTTGTCTTTATTACCTTTTTAAAAAATTCATTTTATTTATTTTTTATGTTCTACAATCACTACCATAAAACTTAAATTTTTCCCCCCTACTTACCCCTTACTACCCCCCTCCCTCCCCACGACGGCATACAGTTCTATTAGGATCTACACATACATTCCTGTTGAATACATTTTCACTGTAATCATGCTGTGTAGAAGAACTGAAATAAATGGGAGAAATCATATAACAAACCAAAACATAACACACACACACACACACACACACTGCTACACTGTGTATATTTTTATATATACTTTTTGACTCCACTTCTATGTAAGTTCACGGGGAGTAAGGAATTATTTGATTCTTTGTGCTTGTATCCCCAGTGCCCAGTACATTGTAGGTGCTTAATAAATACTTGTTCACTGATAGTTTCAGTTTACCCAAAATATTTGCAGGCATCAGAACTTGGATCCTTTAATTTTTATATGTGTTATCTATTTTACTAGACCAGTTTACTTCTATCCTTTCTTCCCCTATGGTGAATTAAATGATGGTAGGTCAGGTACCATCAACATTGAAATCCATAAATATAAATAATTGCTATTAATATGCAGATTACTCTACTTATTTATTGTATTGTCAGCTAGGGTCATTGTGCTTCAGGTGGCACTTGATCCCTCTAGCTTGTGGTTGATTCCAGAGTGCATCTATCTGGCTTGTTGAGATACAACACATGGCTTTCTTCTAAGCCTTGGTCCCAAATCTAAAGTTCAGGGATAATGACTTGAGGGGAAAGAGAGATGAGGTGGCAGGTCAGATGAAGATAAGCCTAAATTGCTTGTGTTGTCAGTAATCCCAGAACTTTCCACAGCCAACAACTTTTGTATTTGCTAGTAGCTTTTTAGTATGAATGGGAAAGGATAGCTTTTCAAAGGTGTTCATTCAGTGGAATAGTTAGATTCAGTGTTAATCCCAATATAGCTTTGTTTAATAGATTCCTGTTTATAGGTTTGCATTTTGAATAATTTTCTTTTGTTCTGGTTGTTTTTAACTGTTCCCCCTGGGGGTATGTGTGGGGCTGCCTCTTTTTATTTAGAATGTGGGATTATCTGTACTTATTCAAAACATGCAGCTTTATTCATCTGGCTATTGGTGTTAAACAGAAAAATTTGACCTCCTTTCCTTATGACTCTTTCTCTCATTAGTGGATCCATCAATTTTACCTTTTTGAAAAAAAATTAATTTTGTTTTCAGTTCTGAATTCTCTTTCCTTTCCCCTCTCCTTTATCCATTGAGAAGGCAAGAGAAACAAAACATATACATGTATATGTATGTATATGCATGTATACACACACACACACATATATATATATAATAGTCATGCAGAGCAAACCTCTGCATTAACCATATCAAAAAAGAAAGAAAAAAGAAAAGATTTCATTCTGTTCTTTGAGCATATCAGCTTCCTATTTGGTGTTGGATAACATTTTATCTCTAGTCCTTTGGAATTGTGGTTGGTCATTGTTCAAACTTACCTTTCACTGACTGATAAAATGGTCATAAGAATGAGTCTTGATTCAATTAATTTTCTTCAGCTGTTCTACTTTGAAATGATTTTTAACAAATCAATAGTAGATCTATTTTGCATTTTTAAATCATTTTCATCTTGGGATTTTTGTAAACTCTTTGTAAGCATGGCACATAGCTTTTTGATGACTGATTGAAAGGTACCATAAAAATCCAAGACATAAATAAAATGAGAAACATTTTATATTTAAAGGAACAGAGGCACAGAACTCAAGGTCATAGAGTTTGTGAGAGGCAGAGTTTGTGAGAATGTTAATCTAGTTCTAAATTCAGGGCTTTTTTTGTTTATTTTACATAATCTAAAAGCCTGAATCCTTAGATAAGCTTGTGTAGTTTATTATTTTTAATTATATAGTAGCACCACATTTTAGGTGGCCACTTATTATGTAATCTTAGCTATTTAGAGTATGACCAAGAATCAGAAAAAGAATGAAAAAACACCCTCTGAGTAGACAAAATAGATGGCAGAGAAATCCATATACTGTAAAATAGTTCATGTGTGTTCTATTTAAAGTACAGTTCTCCAAGTCCTCATTGAGACCCTATTTATTATTTTTAGACTCAATTCTAATAAATTTGATTATATTTTCTAGCTTTAGTAGATTAAAATGATCAAAGATGCAGATAGCCTTCTGGAGGCCTGATATCAGTGAGAAGTAAATGCAGAAAACCTTATGGTGAAAAAAGATCCATAAAAATTGTTAAATATATAAATATGTACATATGTGTGTATATACACACATAATAATACACATGCATATACATACATATATGTGTATATACGTACACACATATCCAGTTTGGGGCTACTTAATGTATGAGTACACAGTTTTATACCACACAGACCATGAAGACATTTCTACATAGTATAAAAAAATGCTTACAGCAATGACCCAGCATCATCAGGAAGAGATTAAATGCTGAGGAGAAAGAAATGGCAGACTACTCCAATATCTTTGCCAGGAAAACCCCACCAGACAGTACTGGCATGATATGGTCCACGGGATCACAAAGAGTTGGATATAACTGAATGAACAACAACGCACTCTGTTAAAGATGACAGGGAAGTACAGTTTCCTCATCTATAAAATAGGGATGATAATAATAGCACCTATCTCACAAGAATTTTTGTGAGGATAAAGTAAGACCATATTTGTAAAGTAATTTGTAAATCTTAAAGTAATTCTAGTTTTATATCCCCAGGATATCCAAAAAAAGGGAAAAAGACCTATTTGTACAAAAAATATTTATAGCTGTTTTTTTTTTGTGGTGGCTAAGAATTAGAAATCAAAGGGATGCCCATCAATTGGGGAATAACTAAACAAGTTGTGGTATTGTGATTGTGATGGAATATTATTATACTAGAAGAAATGACAAGCAAAAAAGAAAAACCTGCAAAGACTTACATGAACTGATGCAAAGGGAAGTGAACAGAACCAGGAGAACGTTGTACACGGTAACAGCAATATTGTAAGGTGAAGAATTGTGAATGACTTAGCTGTTTTCAGCAATACAATGATCCAAGACATTCTCAAAAGATTTAAAAGAGCTGATATTGTTTGAAATGCAGACTGAAAAATGCTATTTTTTATTTTCTTTCATCCTTTTTCTTTTATTCAAGTTCTTGTACATAATGACTAATATGGCCATAATGACTAATATGGCCATGTTTTATGTGATTGCATATGTATAATCTATAACTGATTTCTTACTGTCTCAGGGAAGAGGGAGGGAAGGAGAGAGAGAGAATCTGAAGCTCAAAACTTAAAAAAAAGTTTAAAAATTGTTTTAATATGTAATTGGGGAAAGTATATTAATTAAAAAATCTTAAAGTGATATATAAATGCTAGCGATGATGATGATGATGATGATGATACAGTAGCCATAGCCTCAAAACCCACTGGTATGAAACTCTGTTCTCATTGATAGAGATTGCTGCCCCACGCCTGTGTGAGGGGGATGGGGCAGAGTTGGCAAGAAAGAGAAGCTATCTGATCTCTTCATTTTTTTTCAGTCTCTTCAAGGTTCTTCTGGGTTTTAGCTCCAGGAAAGAAGATGAGTGATGGCAACCTCTCTTCAGGTTTCTGAAGAAGCCAACACATCATCATGTCCCTAACTCTAGCTTGCTGTTCTAGAAACTTGGAGGAATTTCCTTTAGGGTGAAACCTGGTCTCTCCCTCTTGGTTAAGCTGAGTTACCTTGTTCTGAATACAAGAGGTCCTTTGCTCTGTATTGTTTATATACATTCTCCTATATACATTTTCTCCCTGATCTGTTTTGTTGTCTACTTGGGTAAAAAGAGTTTCTTTGGTATTTGCTATGTGTGCTCATTGTGGAGCTGATATTTGCTAGGAAGTCAAGCCTTAAATTCTGTGTGCGTGTGTGTGTGTGTGTGTGTATAAGTCTCAAAAAAGCCTCAATACAATTTAATTTTTCTAATCCAAGTTGATTTTTTAAAAACATATATGAGCTTCAGTTATCTGTTAAATTCATATCAGTGAAACCTCTCATTGCCTGATGATGATGAGTGAAATTACTCCTCTCTCTTTCTCCTTTTTCCCCTCTTTTCCACTTTGATGCCTTTTTTGAGAGAGTTAATCATAGAATCCTATGATTTCAGAGGTGGAAGGGATCTTAGAAACAGTAGAGTCTAACTTTTATCTTACAGATGAAAAAAAGTAAGGCCTACTGAGGTAGAGTGATGCCCAAGTGAGCTAGTTTAGTGGTGATATTAGGACTAGAACCCACATGTCCTCCCTAGTCTGGTACTTTTCCTACAAAGTGGCAACATATATATTTTTTTGGTTTTTTTTTTGGAGGATGACACTTAGGAAGTTGAATGAAAATTCATTTTATTTCTTGTTAGTAAGCTACCAGGCCAACTTTAGGAAGAATATTTATCAAATGTAGCTTTCCCCTTTCAGATCAAATCTCAACATGCTGTGTATTCTGATATTAGAGGAAAAAATCCATAAGAGTTTTCCTTTCCTCCTTCCTTTTGAATTGGTGCATGATTTCTCATGCACATACTGAAGTTTCTCTTCTAGCCTATTTAAATCAAACCCTTATGGAATGTTTGTCAGGCCTTTGAAAGAAGAGCAGAAAAATCTAAAAAAAGAGATGAGGTAGCATGGTGCAATAGATAACATCCTGGATTTGTCATGAAAAGACAGAGCTTTGTCATACTCTACCTATATGACCTTGGATAAATCAATATTGGGTACCCCTAATATGTAAAATAAAGGGCTTGGAGCAAATGATCTCTTAGAGCCCCTTCAGTTCTAAATCTGTGACCCTATGAACTTCCCTTTAATTTGTCAGATGAGAATGGAAAAAATTCTCATGACTGCGTTCACTATAATCAAGAATGAGAGTGGGAGTAAAACTGTGCCTAATATCTTAGCCTCAGTTAAGGGAGTGAGCATTGATTTTACTTTATAGAATTGTTACATTGTATTTATATAATTTTGAATATTGCTTTTGTATGCTTTCTAATAGAATTTTTGTTAAGGAAAAGTGGTGTGTTATCTTATGAACTTGAAACATTCCAATGAAATCTTTCAAAAGCTATAAACTTTAATTATACTCCTGGTCATTCTTTAAAACTAAGGCTGATTGGCATGATGTAGTTTGAAAATCTTTGTCTAGCTTATTTAACTCTATTTGACAGGTATAACATCTGTCTGTCTGTATACATACATATGTGTGTGCATATCTCTATATATCTATGTCAATATACAGTTAATTGGTAGTTGTGTAGGGAAGGGCAGGGATAGAGACTGAATTTGTGATCTCATTGGTATTGGAAACTTCCAGGTAAGGAAGCTTTTGCTACCAACGCAAATTGGCACCTTTAATGCAACATGTGGCTTTAGAAAGCTGACTAGGGCACCGTATGACTGACTAGAGCCATTAGGTGACTTGACCAGGGTCAGAGGTGATACTTGAACTCAGGTCTTTCTGATTTTGAGAACAATACTTTACCCACTATCCCATATTGCCCCTATGAAAGGTAGTGATTTATTTGGATGTATTGGGAGGCAATGTGTGTCAGTGCATAGAGTGTTGGACTTGCTGTCATAAAGACTTGACTTCAGTTTCCGTCTCTTTTACTTAACCTAGCTTGTGTGGTCATGGGTAGGCTGTTGAATCTTTTTGAGCCTCAGTCCTCTGATCTATAAAATGGGAATAATGACACCTGTGGGTTACTGTGAGGTTGAAATGAGATATCTGTAGAGGGTTTTGTATGCATTAAAAGAAGGATATAAATGTCAGTTTTTAATCATTTATTTTGTTGTTATTTTGTCTATTTTTAGTTCATTTATATCAGTGGTGTCAAACTCAAATAGAAATGGATCCCTGCTGAGCACATATTGACTTAGAAAATCACTAATTTTCATTATTCATGCTGTTTATTTATTTTGTAAAACATTTCCAAGTTACATTTTACTCTGGTTTAGGCTACATTGAGAGTTCACCTGTGGACTATATGATCAAGGCAGATAAGATCCATGAATACACAATCTAGTTCGTCTTGTTTTCTGTTGATCCTCTTTATGTCGAACAAGTACAATAACTAGTCCTCCAAATGTCAGCCCTATTGTTACTGTATCAGGCAGGTAAAGTGTGGTAGACTTTTATTAACTTTGAACTTCTAAGGTCTTGTTGTAGCACATGGACATGGCTTGAGTCTGAAATATTGATGCATACCTGTGGTAATAGAGTTGACATGAAGCTCGCATCTGCCTCTACAGTCTTGGTTGCATACTCTCTCTCTGTGTAATTTATGCTTCAGCCTGTCCACTCCTTCAAATGACAGTTGGAGCATATCCAAAGAGATGGAAAGGCATGGGAAAAATGGGTAAATTAGTGCAAAGGGGCCTGTGCTGCAGACAACTGAGTGGAGCATAATGTCCAAGGCTGCCAAAGACAGGACATAACCAAACTAGGACAAACTGGTAGTCACTGTCATTTTCAGTAAGTGTTTGTGGAACTCCTACTATGTATATATTAGGCACTGTGCCTCATACTCTGCCTACTATCTTTTTTTGTGGACCACTAAACTTCTTACTTGGCCCCTGGTTTAGTTGTTTTCTGTTTGCTCATTTTCCCAGCCTATTACTTGACTTTTTAACTGTTGAGGTAGGAATCTGCTTCCATTGTGGAGGGTGCACTGTCCCAAGTGTCAGGGATTTTATGCAGCTGTTTTCAGAGATGTTTCTGGGGACCTGTAAGTTTTCAGTTTTTTCAAGGTGGTATTATGTAGGGAGAGGTGTTTACTCCTCTCCTGGCCTGTGCTCTGGTCTGGGAGTCACCACAAGCACTCTTTTCTGCCCTGGAACTGTGAAGAGGGTTCTCTTTCTGCTGTGGTTGCAAGCTCTGCCATGTTAGTGTTCCTTCTCTCTCCAGAACTGCAACCTAGATCTGAGTATGGGCAAAAAGCAACAGAGCCCTGCCTCAGTGTCAGCAAAGAGACCCTGTAATCTCCTTCTGACCAGTTGTTTGATCCCCTTACTATCTGTGGGCTGAGAGCTCCAGAAGCAGCTGTTACTTCTTCTGCTTCTGCTACCACCACAATCACTCCCAAGGCCTGCTCCTGGTCTGCTGGGGCCTAGGATGTGCTGGGGCTGGGATTGGACTGTGCTCCCCTCTCACCGAGGTGCAACAGACAATTTCTACTCACCTTCCAAGCCATCCCTGGTGCCTATGAGTCAAGAAGTCAGGAAACCATTACAGCTGCCAGAGGCCTGCTCCTGGTCTACTGAAGCCTGGTCTGTGCTGGCACAGCCCACTTTGGGCAGCGCTCCCCTCTCAGCCCAGTGGAATAGAGCCCACCCCCCCCAACCCCATTGACCCTCCAGGTTGTCTTGGGCTGGAAATTTGTTTTACTCTTTTTGTGGGTTCTTCTGCTCTAGAGCTTGTTTAGAGTAGCTTTATACAGGTATTTGGAGGGATTTGGGGGAGAGCTTGGGCGAGTCCCTGCCTTTACTCTGCCATCTTGGCTCTTGCCCTCTGATACAGTCTTAATTGCATTGTGAGCTCCTTGAGGGCAGGGTCTATCTTTTGCCTCTTTTTTATATCTCCAGTGCTTAGCATAGTGCCTGACACATAGTAGAGATGCTTAATAAATGTTTGTTGACTTTTTTTCTCCTCACAAAACACTGCTAAGCTTTATGGTAAGTCTTCATCTCTGCCCCCTCAAGGCTTTGGTTGATCTCTCATTCTTTTGCTCTCTGGCTCACTCTGTTGACTGGTGTTTTTGTCTCTAGCCTTTTATTGTTGTTGACAGATGCGCATCTTTCACCTCACACATCTTGAGGTTAACATGATGAAGACCTATTGAATTCCCAGTCAGGCAAACTGATTGTAGGATAGGACATAGCTAAACTGGGCTATTACTATTTCAGCATGTGTGCTGTGCCCTCCCAGCTCTCTATATAAAGCGGCTCAAATGCTGCCTTCTCTCATTCTTCCCTCCCTTCTCCAAATGCAGGAAGTTCTCTTTTGTTCTATGTACCTTTGGGGTGTGTTTGTATATGTGTGGTCTCTGCAGAAATGAACATTATTGATCTCTCCTTTCTTTTGGACACTCTGTCCCTCCCCTCCCCGGGTCTTTGTAATGTTGTTCTTTCCTGATCCTTCCATGCTAGCTATCTTATTTTTTTCCCTACTCTCTTTTGTGGTGCAGTGGATGGAGCACTGGACTTAGGATCAGGAAGACTCATCTTCTTGAGTTCAAATCTGGCCACAAACACTTACTAGCTGTGTGACTCTGGGCAAATCACTTCACTCTGTTCACCTTAGTTTCCTCATCTTTAAAATGAGTGGAGAAAGAAATGGCAAACCGCTCTAGTATGTTTGCCAAGAAAACTCCAAAAGGGGTCACACAGAGTCAGGACTGAAACAAAACAACAACATTCCCCTTTGCAGGATAATTATCCATTTCCTATCCCTTTGTGTGGATATATTCTGGGGCTCTGTCTGTGGGTTCTTTTCTGACTTTGTGTTCCTTCTTGGTGATCTCTTTAGTTCCCAGACTTTCAATTATCATTTCTATGACCATAATTCTCAAAACTACACATCCAGAGCTTATCTGTGTCCTGATCTCCAGTTGTCCCTCATCTCTCATTTAGACTCTTTAATAGCCTTCCAATTGGTTTCCCTGCCTGTAGTTTTCTAATCTATCCTCCATTGTGCCAAACTGGTGTTGTTAAGCATAAGACTGACCATGTCACCCCTTGTTTGAGAAGTTTTAGTGATTCCATGTTGCTTTTTATGATCGAATACAGAGCCTTCTGTTTGTCATTTAAAATTCTTCAGTATTTGACTCCAGCCTATCTTTACAAACTGATTTTACCTTACCTTCTTTCATATCCACTACACTCAAGCCAAATTAACTTCCTTGTTCCACGTGTACACCATTCCATCTCCTGCTTCTGTGTCTTTGCAAAGGTCATCCATCCTCCATGCCTTGAACATTCTCCCTCCACACCTCTAACTCTTGGGACCCTTAACTCCCTTTAATAATTAGTTCAAGGGCCTACTCTTTCAGATGGCTTTTTCTGATTTCCTCAAGGTGGTAGTCCTCTCTCCTGTGAAATTCTTTTGTTTATATAGTTTATCTGGGATCATTGGTTTTTTGTTTTTTTTTAAATCGGAAAGTGTGGAGTATTTGGTTTCCAAATTATTCTCTCATCTTTTTTTAGGGAGTCCTACATTTGTTGGAGCTTTATCCAGGATAATTTCTTCACTAGACAAGGAGAAGATGGAATTCCAATTGATTCTAAGTGCCTAATCCTTTTTGGGAGTGCCTTACTCATTTTGGGAGCTTATCTGGGTTTCTTTCTTCCTTTTTTTTTTTTTTTTTTGGGAGCTAGTCTGCTTGCCCAGCATGAGGTGAATTTAGGACACTTTGTCTAGGATTGGTCTGATTTTTTTTTTCCAGAGAGCAAATCTGTGCTACTTATTCTAGTGTGGCACGAACCAGGACAACTCAGGATTCAATATTCAGGACTGCACTGCATAAGTATGTCTTGGGGACTGGCTTCATCTCTTTTTGAGCTCTTTTGGAGGGGAAGCTTGAGTGCATAGATTTTCATTTTTTTTTTGTCTTTTTGTCCCCCATCTAGTATTCAAGGGCTTAATAAATGCTTGTTGAATATAATTGTGAATAACCCAACTCTGCAAATACTTGGCTCTTCTACTTTTTTTCTCTTGGTTCTTGAGGGCAAAAGGGAAGTTAACAAGAATACATTTAAACCTCTGTTATGGTTTCTGGCATATCCAAAAGATTGGGCTTCTTTGGTGTGAAACATAGGGCAAAGATTGGGAAAGGCATCGAAAAGGAGGAACTTATTGCTACTTCTCTGGGCTAGATTGGAGTCTTCCTGGTGCCAATATTAAGTGGTGGGATTAGGGAGAAAAGTGCAGCTGGCTAGGGTTTGGAGGTTCCCTCCACTGCCATCCCAGCCAAATTTCCATATGAACATCTGACATCCAGAATGAAAAGTAGAATTTTAACATTCAAAAACATTTTCCTGATCATCTAGTCCAGGGGTTCTTAACCTGTTTTATTTTATAGACTTCTTTGGTGGTCTGCTTAAATCTGTAGATCCCTTCTCCTAGTGTTTTTAAATGCATAAAATAAAATATACATAGGATTGCAAAGGAAACCAACTATATTGAAATATAGTTATCAAAATATGTATAAAAAAGTACAAATTCTGACTCTTTTGGTTTTTGACAACCTCCCAGGTGGAGATGTTTTTGGGACCAGTCAGTCACCTTTCCTCTCCTTGGCCCAGGTGTTTATGTCAGGGTTGATGTTCCTTGAATTTTAAACTTCAGTGGAAGACTCTGCTCTGATTAGAAGCCACGCCCTAGTTTTGTATGACTAATGAATCTTTTTCCCACAAGTCATTCATTTTCTGTGCAGGTGGATTTTATGATTCCTGCCCTCTGAGCTTCACCTCTTGCTTTGTTTGACAGCTCATCATAACTCAGAATCACAGAGTTGGCAGCTTTCCATGCACAGCTGCACTGAGGGCAGATAAGCAGAAGGCTCTCGATTGTACTCTTTGAACATAGACTCTGGCACAGTGGTCCTACAAGTTTATGTCCAGCTCTGAGAATCCTAAGTTTTTATGTCTTAGACCTTTGAGCCATGCTTCTACATTCATTTCTTACTGGAGAGCACATGCCCTGAGGATATTCCAATATGTGTGGCGTGGCAATTGCTCTTCTGAAGGTAATCTTTGAACTACCATAATTTCTTTTTCAATGATCATGCCTGGTAGGATGGAGACACCCTTCTGAGTCCAGAAGAAAAAAAAATAGTCCTTCCTTGGTTAATCTTTCTCAATCTAATATAGAGGTTGAAGAGACAAGAAGGAAAACTCTTACCTCTATATAAAGGCCTGGGGAGAAACAAGAGAAGGCCTTCACATGAAAGGGAACTGGGGCCCAGTCGCAGAGTCAGGTACTGATTGGGTAAATGTGTCTTTGTAATATTGGTTTTTTTAATCTTTAAGTGTTTGTTTTAGCCTTAGGCTGTTGAGGTGGAGTGAGTGGAAAGGATGATAACTAAAGAAATTTGGAGTAGTATAGGTTAATTCAGTTAAAGGATATATGGGGTAAAGGAGTGGATCTAGAGAGGTCAGCATGTTGAAGGGGTAGTTGACTCCTTTTTAAAATCCAGAATTTATGATGAATTATGTAAAAGATACATGTGATTTTAAAGTAAGCTTATCAAAGATGGGAGAAGAAAGGGATAGGGAACACTCATCAGTTCTTTCTGGTCCTTTGTAATAGTTTCTGGATTGGCAGGTTTTTCTCATGACTGAAGTTCTTATTTTGTGGTCAAGTTGAGAGATCTGTGATCTCATCACTGTAGATATTTCTTCTACCTACATAGACCACAGTTCCTCTGTATCTTAGTAGAGTGGTCTTCATGTATTGCTGCGATGGAAAAAAAAATCCATGTGCTGTTAGCCAGCCTTCACAAAATATAGCTAGGCCAGTTTTTGGTAAATGAACTTTTCTGTTTTACTAGGACTTGGTTGTGCTCTATGGACATAGTCTTTAAGAATCCACAGTCACGTGAAGGCCCGAAATCAATCAATCATGTATTTATTAAGTACTTGCTATGAGCCTGAGTTAAATACTGGTAATATAAGTACAAAGAATGAAATAAGCTCTCCTCACAAGGCACGTGCATTCCAGTGGGGGAGACAATGCCATATAAAACGTGTATAGCAAAATATAAAGTTAACAAATGCAAAGCAGTTTGGGTGAGAGGACATCAACAGCTGTATAAGGGATGAGGAAAGCCTTCATGGAGAAGGTGGTGCCTGAGCTGCATCTTATAGGAAGAGAGGGACTTTCTGAGAGACAGAGGAGGGAGGAGGAAGTACATTCCAGGCATGGGGGACATTAGAGCAGGTTGTGGAGCAGAAATACGGTACTAACATCTCACACTCAAGCTCTTTTTCCATGCAAAGTAAATGAAAGTTTAAATATGTTTAAATATCTTAATTGGGGTTTGCTTAAGTGCTTTAACTAACCTACTCAAACATTTTTTTAAAATCTTGTGTTTTTGTTTACACATTACTAATGAGAAATTGCCACAAGAGAGATAGCTTAAAGGACATCTTCAGAGAAAGATGACTGGAAGAAGAGGTGGACTAGTCATGTAGTCAGAGCATGGGATAACCAGTAGATAGTGTTGTGATCCATGGGCTTTCACGCATTGCCCAGAGAGGGGCAATTGCTCTGGAAGAAAGTCTCGAGCCTGGTGAGTGAACCTTCTTTAGACATTTAATGGATGAGAGTATCAAAGGATAAAAAACATGGGTAGATATGAGTTGCAGACACAGACCTATAAGGACTCTTTGGATAGATTTTAATGAGTTTGTGAACTTGGTTGGAAAAAAATATCTTTATTTTCACTATCTTTACCTGAAATTTCTTCCAGTTACAAGCATAGGCAACAAAATTATTCAGAAACAAGATTCATAGGGTTTGTGAGATTGCCAAAGCAGCCCAGGACACAAAACAAGATACCCTGATATAGTGTAATCCCCTCCTTTTAGAGATGAGGAGACCTGTAAGCACTGAGACTGAGTGTGAATTGACTAAGGTCACACAACGAGTTCCTAGCCCAGTGTTTTCCATTACAGTTGTGTTGTTTCCCTATTTAACTCAGCTAAGAGCACTGCGCATTCTCTGATGGCTCTTCTTTTTAACATTCCCACTGTTTTCAGTGATCCCCTTGTCCTCACATTGGAACATGTGTCATAGGTTGTCAATTCTTAACCTTTTTTTAAAAAGGAAACGAGAAGGCTGAGGTGTGTGTGTGTGTGTGTGTGTGTGTGTGTGTTGACAAGACATCCTAACATCCTAAATCCCTGACATCCTAAATACTGTCAATGGACCACAATTTGAAATGTATTCTGATTATTATAAAACAAGCATACAGTTCACCCTAAAAGCTCCATAGTTGAAAAGTAGGCTCAGTGGTGTTATACTTAAATAGAAACAAATCCCAAAGGGTGGCTGGCATGACTTAGAAAACCACAAATTAATATTATCTGCTATATTTTTATTTTGTTTAAACATTTCTCAGTTATATTTTTTCCTTAATAGTATTTTATTTTATTCCAATTGCATGGAAAGATAGTTTTCAGTATTCATTTTGGTAAAATTTTGACTTCCAAATTTTTTTCTTTCCCTCTCTTCCCTCTCCCAAGACAGCAGGCAATCTGATATAGGTTATACGGGTATGATCATGTTAAACATATTCCCATGTTAGTCATGTTGTGAAAGAAGAATCAGAACAAAAGGGAAAACCCACAAGAAACAAAAAACAAAAAAAGTGGAAATAGTGTGCTTTGATCTACATTCAGACTCCATTGTTCAATTATATTTTAATCTGGTTCAGAGGAGGCCATGGGCCTTGAATCTGATACCTCTGCATAGCCTTTTGGATTTGGAGATCAGTTTGAGAGCTCTCTCTCATTCTCTTCTCCTTTTTCCTTCTCTTTCCTTCTCTTCCTCCTTCTCCTTCGTCTCTTCTTTCTCCTCCTCTTCCTTGTTCTTCTCCTCTCTCTTATTTAGTATTTACTATTTTATTTATAGGTAGCTATAACTGTATTTGGGCAGCTAGGTGGCACAGTGGATAAAGTCAAGGACTTGGAGTCAGGAAGACTCGAATTCCTGCGTTAAAATCTGGCCTCAGATACTTGCTAGCTACGTGACTTTGGGCAAGTCATTTAACCATGTTTGCCTCGGTTTCCTCATCTATAAGATGAATTGGAGAAGAAAATGGCAAACCCCTGCAGTATCTTTGCCAAAAAAACCCCAAATGGGATCAGGAAAAGTCAGACTCAACTGAAATAACTGAAAAATAAAAATAACTATATTTGACAGTTATAGCTAGAGCTCTAGACCTACATCTATAACTATGCCCTATATCCATGAATATGTCAGCATAGGTTATGTGCTGAGTGGATCATGCAGTCATTTGAAACTCCCAAACTGTCTTCCCCTCATCTCACCTTGTACTCCATCTAGTCACTTACTTGTGTTACTGGTTAATGTGTGCAAAAGAAATAAAAAATGACTCGAATATTAGCCTAAGTAGAGTGTAGCTGGAGAGGCAAATCTGCATGAAAAATCAATAAAGTGCATTCCAAAGTCAAACATAATTGATTTTTGGATGACTGATGTTTTGAAATTATCCTTTATTGCCTCCTGCTACCTTATTTAAAGCTAGTCCTTACCAGAGAAGTTCTTAGAACTTTTTCTTGGATGTTATTTATTAATTATACTAATTTGTATTTCTGAATCCTTTTAATTTTCTCGATGTGTTTTCAAAGCCATTATTTTCTTTTGCTAATATTAGTGTTTAACACTTCTATAGCACTTTTACGTGTTACAAAGCATTTTCCTCACTACCCTAGGAGGTATCCACGGCTGCTTATTATCCCATTTTTATAAGAGGAGGAGGCTAAGCCTGAGATGTTAAAATCACTTACCTAAGGACATAAAACAAGTTACTTGTGGAACCAGGAATAGAACCTGTATCCCCTTAGTTAGTCCTTCTACTCTGCTATGCTACTGTCTCTGAGGGAAAAATTTTGTATATTCAAATGATAAGACTGATATTGATGAGTTTATAGTCCATGATACTTAGCCTTAATGGGGGAATAGTGGTATTGGATAGCCAAAATAATTTATTTCTAGTCTTAGAATGCTATTTTGCACTAGTTTTGTTTGAATAAAAGTGTGTCTGTTTTTTTTTCTTTGAGTCTTACAGCATCTCTAAAAGTAATGAAACTTTACTGTGAAAATTAAAAGGAATTAGAGACTTGATTTAGTGAAAAGCATATCAGATTTGGAGTCAGAAGATGTTAAAAAATCCTGACTTTGCTACTCGGAGTCTATAAGCCATGGTTGAGCATCTACTTTATGTTAGGTGTTGTGGATACAGATACGAAAATTGGACAGGCCTAAATTCTCTCTCCGCCTTCCCAGTCCCCCAGCTTCTGTTCTGCTTTGTATAGGACTTTTGCAAAATAAATATACAGTGATGGGGTGAGGTGAGGCACCAACAACTGCGAAAATAATAGCAGACTTTTGGATGGAGGTGTCACTTGAAGGAAACCAGGGGTTACCTAGCTGGTGAAAATGAGGAGGCAAAGCTTTCCAAACATTGAGGATAGCCTATACAAAGGGCAGTTAGGTGGCTCAATGGATAGAGTACCTGGCCTGGAGTCAGGAAGACCTGAGTTCAAATGTGACTTCAGACACTTACTAGCTGTGTGACCCTGGGCAAGTCATTTCACTCTGCTTATCTTAGTTTCTTCATCTATAAAATGAGCTGGAGAAGGAATGAGTAGGCCACTTTATCTGGAAGTGTGAGGGGGAGTTATATACAATTGTTCTGAGATGATTACTTGGAATTAGATGGTGAATGTGTTTAAATGCCAAGAAGAGTTTTGTATTTTGTCCTCAAATCCATGGGACTTGTTGAAACTTGTAGAGCAAGGAGAATGGCATGGTCAGACCTATGCTTTAGCAACGTCATTTTGAAATCTTTGTGGTGGATGGATTGTAGAGGAAACAGACAGGCTGCAGGGAAATCAATTAGGAGAAGACTATCTTTCCAGGTTACACTACTGGCAAGATGGTGCATTAGTCACTTTCTCCAGACTCATTTAGCTATCCATCCTTCCAAAAAAAAAAGAACTCCAGATGCAAAGCGATTCCAGATGAATTCATGAGATAAAGCAGACAGAACCCTGGCAAGGGAAAATCCTCATGAGTTAGTGCCAGAAAACTCTTGATTCCAAAAGGTCCTGTTCAGCACCTCTTCCCCACCATCCTCCCATCGTCTATGGCAGGGGTATACCTGACTTGTGTGTGGGGCCCAGTGAAGGTTTCCTTCCTTCACAGAGGAGACTTCCTGCTCATCTTCCATGTCCTCTCTCCCCCTTCATTGCAATAAGCATCTGACACTCTCACCTGTCACATAAAGAGGAAGGAGTAAAAATATTCTGACGAGACCAGCCTGAAACACTTTTTTCTGCCCACCCTGCTACCATGCAAAAAAGAAGAAAAGCCAACTGATCCAGTGTAGTCAGGAGAAAGAAAGTGAGCAAGCTAAGGGGTGGAGAGGTGGGAAAAATGCAAAGCTATCCTTTGCCTAAAGGAAAGGGTACCGAACCTAGCAAGGCCCAGTCTGGCTCCTCAGAAATCATGTGGTCAGGAACCTTGTCTGGTGAATCCTGTATCTCCAGTGAGAGGAGATTGAGCAAGTCTTATTTTGGAATATGAAAATATTAGAGTAGATGAGAATTGGTTTAAAGAGAAGCAAAAAGTGAACAGTGTTAAAACACACACACACTCACACTCACACACTCACACTCACACTCACATCCCTATATGCCAAAGGTATTGAACTTGAAGCCAGGATAAACAGAAATTACTTAAGAATTGTGTTTCCCAGAAGAAATTGACCAATAAATGGTTAAAAATGGAATACTGAACACTAAAGATGGAAATAATTCCAGAAAACTACCCACAGCTTTTGAATATAGACAACAAAGCAACAATTCATAGAATCCATACGTAGCCTCCAGGACTACCTCTCCTCTCATGCTTCAGACTTTAAAATACATAGTAGTTAAGTTAACAATTTCATTTTTGCGAGTGGTCAGGAGAAAGGCCTTTAAATATAAAAGGAAAAGAAAGTCAACTGTAATAGGAGTTTGGTATATATGTAGACTGCATCAGCCTACTCAGATGGTATCTTTCCATGTGAAGGATGCTGGAGTAATGGCTTCCAGGAAAATCATGATGATATGTACAGGAAATTCATTGAGGAGAATTTGGAACATACCTAGGCATTCTATAACTGGTTTTGATTGACTAATCATATTTGGGAGGAATCTTTTCAATTAGCTGTGTAGTTGGAACCATTTGTATCTTGGTCTGAATCAGCCTTGGACATTTCTTTACCTTATTGTCTTCAGCTGCACTTTAGTGGTGAGATGGTATCTGGAAAAAAATCGTGCTGCATGGGGAAAGGTCTTGGGCCACGTGGCCCACTAGAAATACGGCTTTTTCATTTTTCTGTTCTAGGTGCAGGAAGTAGTTTCCTACTTGCTTGGAAGAGTGAGCCACAAAAATATAGGAGTCAGAATCCAGGACGCATGTTGTTGCCAAACTAGGATTGATTTCTTCATTAATTTCCTCATGCTGGGTCACCAGTCTGCCAGTGTGCCAAGGTTTTCTTCACTTTCTTGGAGAAGCTCAATGGACAAGACTGACATCCAATTGTGCAAAGCCAGAAATATTTATTTCTTTTTTGGGTAATGAGGAAGAAAGATGAAGTTCAAGGCTTGTGGAACTAGAACATGGTGGATTTTAAACACATCATAATTTCTGCCTGATTATCATTTGCACCATCTGTAATATTAATTTTCAATTAAGCAGATGACCGATTTGAGGACTTTGAGTTATAAGAGGTATTACTTCAAACAGGTTATTTCACAGAAAAATTAATTGGGAATTATAGTATATCTTTATAATCAATCAATCAATAAACATGTATTGAACATCTGCTATGTTCTGTGCTCTGTGCTAAGTGCTAGGGATACAAAAAAGAAGCAGAAGACATCTGCCCTCAAATAAAAATCCTTAGAAACCTAGGGAAGTCAAAATTTGCTTCTGATTTTAAATTCTGGAGGTAGAGAGGATGGGGGAGGAAAATCATTAAAACAATCTAGGAGGATATGCCATTCGTAAGTTTGATCTCAAACAAATCAGATTGGGGCAAGGTAATGTGGGTAGTGGACTCAGGAATCCACATGACTATGATAAGAATACAGGCGTGGAAAACTTTGACGGACATGACATTATAGGCCCTACTTGTTAGGTCAGATAAGTGAAATGTGTTGTTGCCTTTGTGATGTCACTCTCCAGTGACAACACCCACATGACAGAATGAATTCTTCAGAGGTAAAAATCAGTCAGCCATGAGGTAAACATCCAGGGGGCTCCCAGGCTTACTTCTCTGAGGCAAGTACTTTTAATTGGTAGTTTGGTTAGTTGAATAGAATAGACTGGTACCCTTTGTTAGGAGTAGTTCGTTAGGAAGGGACCAGAGAACTCATGGTTCAGTTTTTCTCAATGGATTCTGTAAAGACTTAGTGAGGTGGGAGCTTCTCACAAGGTGTCCTTCATGGTCAGATAGTTTTGGGTAGTAGTTAGTTCAGTGGCTAATGTTGGTCCTTTAGTAAACTCTGGTCCTTTTCTGAATATAAGGATGGGAAGAGGGGCAATGTTTGGTGTAAAAAGGAGTGGTGAAGAATACTCCTGGAGTCATATATAGGAGATGTCCTGGGATCTGTTCCTTCTTGGGAGTGTCTTCCCAAATAACGCAAAACACTCTGTTTAAAATGGAATGAGAGAAAAGAGTTATGCTTTAGTTTGAGGGAGTTTTCCAGAGTGAGTGAGGGGAGGAGGTAAAGTGCAATTTTAAGGAAGTGCCGCATTGTTATCCTTTTTAATAAAATCCAAGAAATTCAAAAGTTATTTTCCTTCAGCACTGTTTTTTAAATAACCATACTGTGCTTATTTAGTGTGTATGGCAAGTAAAAAATTTAGAAATTATGTAATGCTCAGTATACAAAGGAGGAAGACAGGTAAAACACCTAAGCACCCTATCTGTTTCCCAGAGTACTCCATGTATTAGGTGGGGATGGGGAGGTAGGGGAGGTCTCCTCATTGTTCAGGACTGAAAGTGTGAAATTATTTATGTGCCATATATCTCTTATTAGTCTATCTGTGAACTCCCTGGAAGGTATAAAGCATATGGTCCAGACTGAATGGTGTAATGGTAAGAGACTTGGGCAACTGAGTTTGAATCCTGGCTCTACTGCTACTTGGGGCATTACTTCTCTGGGCCTCAGTTTTCTCATTATAAAATGAAAGGTTTGGAGTAGATGATTCTCTAAGGTCCCTTTTTCTTCTGGATCAGTGATCTTATGATTTCTCCCCTGGGGGATATCTAAAGTGAATTCTTTAAATAGTGGGTTTACCAGCCTACCATTGTTATGGAATCTCTTTATTGTGGAGCTAGGAAAAACTAGTCTCAGTATTTCTAAGATCAGTTAGCACTTTTAGTCACTGAATGTATGGTCTCCTGATCAACAATAAATACTTATTAAATATTTCCAATACATAAGGCAGTGTTGGGGAGATGTAGGAGCGTGGGAGGAAGATAGAAAGCATAGTTGGCAAAAGTTTTGTTTGAGGGTTTTTTCCTTTCCATTTATGTTTTGTTTAATTTTAAATGGATCATGGATTTAGAGCTAGAAGATCATCTAGTTCAACTCCCTTATCTTAAAGATAAAGAAACTTAATGATTTGCCCAAGATGACACAGACAGCAATTATGGTATGGATAGATGTTTATGTATGTGTGTGTATATGCCTATATATACATACTCACATATACACACATGCATACATTTATAAACACACATATTTTACATATATTTAAATTACTGGGGAACAAACTAAAACCTATGTAAATGCTGAAGTAGAAATATTTTTAATTTAAAAAATGAAATTCATGAGTGAAAACTCAAAATATCTAAGGTAATTTTTAGAAAGATATAGTCAGGAAGAAATAAATTTCAATCAACTGGAAGATATTTCCTTAAAATGTCATGATTACACTATTCCTCTTCTAAATGCAAGTAGCCAGCCTATGTTGGAATGGAAATCTGTCTAGCTGACTACGGAAACTACCGTATTGTGATGTTTGTCACTCTTTGGGAGGATCAAGGAATTCTTTCCTTAGCCTCCACCCCTTTCCTTTCTGGTTTGGATCTTTGTTAGTCTCAGTTGGTGGTGGTGCGGGGTGGTGGTAGGGGTTGCAGTGTGGAGATGAAAGCATAGTGTGTGTGACTCTGCTGCAGCCATCAATGGGCCTTGACTGGGAAGTAAGAATTCTCAAGAAAGCCACTGAACTTTGCTGAAAAGTTTGCCAGAGAGGAGGAAGCTGTAAGATCTTTGTTTAGTTAAGTGATGACAGAAACTTGCTCAGGCTCTTGTTGGGAAGGAGTAAGCTGTGTAACAAGTTTTGAAGGATAGGGCGCCGTTTTGTCAAAACCACCATGATTGACCTCTTCACCAGCCTTTAGAGTCCTGGGGCAGTTAGGCTGTCTAAATTTATATTTATTTATTTCGTTTAAATTAAGAGTTAGCCTCTGTGATGGTTGAAGCTGTTTTGAATTATAATTTACATCTGATCATGTTGCTAGTTTCAACTTTTTCATTTTATATTTTTCTCTGCTGTGAATTAGTTTTTATATTTTCTGTACTTCTTACTTTTTGGATTTTCCTGGTGAAAATTAACTTTATTTTTTCAAAGTTTCTTTCTCTCTCTTTTAATAGATTAAGAAATGGCATTTCAAAAAGCTATCAAAGGGACAGCTCTGGTTGGAGGAGGTGCACTTGCCACTGTGTTAGGCCTCTCTCAGTTTGCTCATTACAGAAGGAAGCAAGTAAGTAATTATACATTTGCTGATTAAAATATGAAACTTAAGACTGTTAAAGTACTGTATATGGGGAGTGTGTAAGCTAATGGGTTTGTTTAGAAATTACTGTCAAGGACTTCTCAGTTTGATTTGGAAGCATTAATTTAGAGTACTGTATTAATGATGCTTCAGGTCTGTATGGTTTTTTTTTTTTTTTTTAAGATATGAAAGTCATCATCAGAAAGCATTTTACCACTGAGGTTTTATTTGAGCTCTCTTGCTTTAAAAGACCTCTTCATTTAGAAGTGGCAGAGATTTTTCTTTTAGGTATTGTCTAACTCACATAAACATGCTTATCTTCCATGTACTTGACCTTGTGAGAAGGAGAAAAGATGGGGCAAATAAAGGGTACTCGAAGGCCACATTTATAAGCCTGGTCTCCTTTTCTTTCAAAGGCCCAGTTATGTTTTTTACTTGTTTGTATAGAAATAGAGGCCGCTTCTAGGGGCATGAAAATTGTAAAGATTTTCCCATGCTGTTTTTGTTTTTAAAATTGTTGCTGTTACTGTTTTTTTTTGCGATGAGCCTGTTCTTTTCCATGGAGATACCAGTTAGGCTCATAATGCAAAAAAGCTAGAGAAGAAACAGCATATTTTCAGTCTTATTTTGAGGAGATGTATCTGTTGTAATCTCAAGTCATGGGGCAGATATATAATGAGACCTGATTCCTTCACTGCATTGCCTTCATTCCCCTGAGGCCTTAGTGTTAGACTCTTCTCCCTGTTCTTATGTTGGTGAATGCCTGCCCTTAAAGTTTTGAAGGCTAGTGCTACATTTTCCCACTGCCAAAGTCAATTGTGACATAACTTGATTTGGAACACTGAGACAAAAAATAAATCCCGCAGGCTACTTGTGCACTGTCTTTTGGGAGTGTTAACTAGGTTAAAGATGAACTACCTGATAATACCATCCTTTGTACCCTCTGCCTTGAGCTGGCACATGAGAACCCTATATCTTCCTTCAACTGTGTGCATTTTTGTTTCTTGATGGTACTGTGTAATGCAATCACACATGCTGCTTATAATCCTCAGTCCTGAAGAGCAGTAATTATGATAATAATAGCTGATATTTATATAGGTGGTTAAGGTTTGCAAAGCACTTTACATACATTATCTCATTTGGTCCTCATGACAAATCTGAGAGGTAAGTATCTATAGGCATTGCTATCAAACCCACTCTACACTTCCGGAAACTGAAGTCAACAAGGATCAGTGACTTTTTTTTTTTCTCATAGTCATAGAACTAGAAACTGTCAAAGGCAGGATTTAGACCCAACATTTCCTGACTCCCAAATCCTTTGGTTTTTCTACTACCCCATACTTCCTCTCTGTAATCATAATTGTTATTTATAGTATACTTTTACGGTTCGCAAAGTGCTTTTTTAAAAATTTATTTTTCATTTACAAATATTCTGCAAACACATTCAGGATTAAAATAACCCTTTGGAATAGGTACAACTGGCATTATCTTTATTTTACAGCTGAGGAAACTGAGTCTTAGTGATATTAAATTATTTGGCTCCAGGTCTGCTTGACCATGTTTCTTGCTCCTTTCCCTCTATGGCAGGGGTCCTTTTTTGACTAAGTATATTTCGGTAGAATTGATTTCCTTTGTAACTCTATAAACCTCATTTTGTGCATTTAAAAATGATTCTGAGAAGGGGTTCATAGGCTTAACCAAACTGCCAAAGGGGTCCATGACATAGAACAGATTTAGAACTGTGCCCTGTTATGCTATGCTGGTCCATGAGTACATGCTACTAAACCACAAACACCTACTTGTTTAAAATTCTTTAACTAGTTGGTTGTATATCACTGAATATCTGACACTGGATTCTTTTCAGGTTGGTCTACATGATTCCAAAATGACTTAGGGTTTTATGGTGGCTTGAATTCTGTAATTTATAAACAGAACCCCAAATGAGTTTTCCCTGAGCAAATTTACTGCAGGCATTTCATTAAAATGTGATGGCCTTGCCAACCTTGACCTTGATTGATGCATTATTTCTTTTTAAATGTCACTCTACTTCCTCAAAAGTAAGATTAAAAAGATACGGTTCTTTCTCTAGCTTTTTAAAAAAAAATGGGACCTTCTTAGGGACATGGGGACTAGAGGGTAAGTTTATTCCTGCTCTCCTTACTAGTGTTAGCTGAAATGATACTTGAAAATGTCAGTGTCAGAGGTTATGATATCTAGTATCATGAACTGGTACTAAATCTGAACACAGCATACAATGTCCCAGCCACTCCAAGTATAGTCTTTCTTCTTCTAAGCTCACAGTTTAACTTCCTGCCAAGGGAATAAATAACACTTCATGGCTTGTTTTGTTGGATTTTCAGTCATGAAGTCTTTAATCGGATATGTGTAGAAGAAAAGAATAAATTAAAAGCACCTTTCTAAATCAAAATGTTAAAACTCAGTGAGCCCTCCCCATAAAACAAGGACCAAAACTACAATTTTTTTCCCATTTCTTTTGCGGGGGAGAGAAGGTGCTTTGTTTTCCAAGGAGTCTTAAGTTCCAAAGGTAAATAAACAGTACATTCTAGTAATAAAACAGAACAGATAGCAGCAGATGTAGGTAATTAATATCCATGAGCTGATGGGTTCATTTGGAGAAAAGCGTGGTCAAAAAATCATGTAACTGTCATGTAAAAGGGCATTTCTTTGTGATGATTTCTGTCCCTTTTAGCTATTCCCATAAATGCACAATTTGGATACAGGCTGGAATCTAGCCAAAGGGCTTGACACAGAAGAGGACAAGCCATTTTTGCCATTGATACAAATTGGCCATGGGCATCCCTTAGTCCACCTGTCCTCTCTCAGCATGTAGCTGCCAATCAGACATGGACTGGGGCAAAGACCTTTCTGACTTCAAGATCCAGGAAAACATTTGCCCCATGTGCATGGTAATTGGCTACACATTGCAGAAGTTGAGCTTATTTACTCGGGCATGTTTTTCATCATACCACATGTTGATGCTAAAAGTTGTGTTATTCATACAATCATTCAAGTACGTTCAGGAAAAACAGCTTGATATTCTCCTAACCTCCATTTTCTGAACTGACTCTTGCCAAAAAGTTGTTCCCTAGTTTATTGGTCATTCTAAATATGATTTTGTTTGTATATTCTAGTCTTGGAGCCTTGCTTCTCATCATGTCTCATTGGGGTTCTGACCATTTTGTCTCTTTCTGCCCTGATATAGGACTGATTGTCTTCAGTGTACTGTTTGTTTATCCCAGACTAGTGCTTCAACAAATTGAATAAGAATCATTTATTAAGCATGTGATAATGTATTCAAGTCATTGTGCCAGGTGCTGGGCATATAGCTGAGTTGGGGAAATGTATGACATTTGAAAAGACAAGCATATTTCTAGGTAGGGCACGATGGGAGCAAAGGAGAGATCCAGACAAAAGAACTAAAAAATTGAGGAGGAAAGACGATCTTTTTTTTCTGAAGAGGGAAGAGAGTAGGGAATCAGGGAAAGGTGATGACTGAGCTGTGGCTTAGATAAGAACAAAGCCATGAAGGTGGCTTTTTGGAAGGTGGAGTGTTTAGAACGAGGTCATACGTCAGAGATACCAAGGTCATCCACTGCATCTTGGGCTATCATCAGTTGACTGCAATTTTTATTGTCACTGGACTTAAATGACTCTGGAAGACAGAGTGAGGCTCATGACTTTGTGTAATAACTGTCTCACTTAAATCCAATTCATGTATGATTCAAGATATCATCTTCAAAAATAAGGGCAAACTACAAAGTAGTTTCTAAGAGAAGAACAGTTTGAGATGGTAATTATCAGGTAAGCCATTCTATTTGAGGAAATCAAAACATAAGCTTTTGTGGCCGCAAAAACTGACCAAAGGAGACCCAAACAAGCATTCTTTATAACCACCTGACCTCCCAAGAGGTTCTTTCAGCTCTACAATCAACTTTTTGTGTTAGACAATTTTTTTTAGACTCACAAAGCTAGGTTCAAACAAGATTAATGAATAGTAAATAATAATCCACATAACTTGTGGAATATCCATAGTTGTGTATTCCCCAGAGAACCCTCTGTTGAATCACAGATCATAAGGTCATACATTTAGAGCTAGAAAGGGATCTTAGAGGTCTTCTAGTCCAACCCCCTCATTTACATTAGGGCCCAGACAGGTAAAAGTGATTGGCCCAATGTCACACTGTAAGTGGCAAGATCATGATTCAAACTCAAGTTTTCTCCAAATCCACTGTCATATATTGATTGCTTGATAGATGTAACCACAGTAAGTTTTTTCATTGCTTTTTCAATTATTATTTTCAAGTGATGCACCAACATTAGATCTGCTGTATTCATGGTCATGAGATGTACCTAACTTCTCATGCAGGAAACAGCATGTGGGTGAAGAACATTTTTACCAAATTGACTTTTGCCTCTCTCTGAATGACTTAAACTATGTTCCAATTATACCTCTTCTCCTTGAACTGCAACCTCATTGCCTGCCACTGTTATGTAAAGCCAAATGTTCTGTGGGTAAAATCATCATTGAGTGGTGCAAAGAGTCGGATGCCACGTTCTACTCTCAGGTGTGCTTTTAGCTCCTTAGCCATGTGAACTGGGGCAAAATACACCTTTGAACTTCAACTGCTTATCTGCAAAGTGAGGAGGCTGAAAGAGATGATCTTGTGAATTCGTTCTGGCTGGAAAGATCTATGATTTCATGGTCTTATGCTAACCTAACCAGTCATGCCTATATTTAGGGAAGGAAGGGAGGGTTTTGATAGAGCCATGGTGGCCCCTTCTCCATAATGAAGAATTTGAGGGTGATTTCCAGTGAGGTGAGAGGTTGGAGAACCAGAACGTGGAATTCTTTGGCAATGTATTTGGTGTCAGGGATACAGTGGATGACCATTATTGCCGGTGACCTTCGTCTGGATGTGCAGGTTCGTGGCCTATCGTTGCTATCTATCCCTTCATTAGTTAATAAGCCAGATAGTATACAACAGTGTTCCCTTTAATTTTTTTAAAGATATGATCAGATGACAGTTCTGCTGTATGACAATTGGGCACAAGGTGAATGGTATTTTATGTTTAAATTAACACTTAAAATCAAGTTAATCTGACATGTATTTGATGATACATATATACCTACTGCATGGCAATTAGGGATGAATGGTAAGGACTGTAATTACCATTACTTTTTAGCCAAATTAAACATTTTTTTTGGTCACTGGGAGAAAGAGGATATCAAGAAACTCTCAGAGACCTCACAGAAGACTGTGGGATTCATAATTCAAAGGGTCCCAAATGACTTGGCTTTACTACAGTGGTGTGTTGGCAAATGTTGAACACATTTTTATGTTTAATTTGCATTATTAGCAATTTCTCTATTTTTTAAGTTGAGACAATGAAAAAAACTGATAAATCAAGCCTTCTTGTAGCATTTGCCGATTTATGAGGTATAAATGCTCATACTGAAAATTTAACAATCAGCCCTTGAGAGCTGGTATGAACAGGTTCCAGCACACCTCTGCTCCACTGCTTCTGTTTGAGGAAATGCATCTATGGTAGGAGCACTATCTGCCCTTGAAGTTAGGCTAGTTTTCCCTTAAAAGCTATTGAAACTGTCCTCAAGACTTAATTGGTTCAAGGACTAAGGCTTGGGCTACTGATGTAACTTCCTGGGGGCCCAAGTCCAAAAGCCAGCCAATGAGGAGGGAGGGTCTGCTTTTTTCAGGCTTGACCATGACCAGCATGGCCCCAGAGAGAAAGGGAAGCTCTGCTCATTAGTATCAGGGCTATCTCCTTTCTCATTCGTTGCCCCTTGCCATGCTACGGCTAAGTAAACCTCTAGTTAACTGTTAGATGGGCTACAGGGATTTCATTTCATTCCAATTCTGAACCTCCAGCATCTTAACAATCTGAACTACAATAGTTGATGATACTTGGCTTAATTGAATTGTAATGAGTTAATGGTTCTTGTATTCAAAGTGTATATCTTGGAGGAGGTCTGTGTGGAGGAATCAGAGCCTCTGGCGAAGAGAGGAAAAGGCAGGCGAGCACTTTCTTTGGGACTGAGGAGACTGTCATTGACCCTAAGGGAGGTTTAAGCCAGTAGATGCTAAAGGAGTTTGACATGGAGGATAAGGATAAAACTGGGGAAACGTTTTCTGCTTATTGTTAATAGTCCTGAAAAAGCTGGATTGCCAACATAAGTAAACTGAAAGCAAGTTATTTCTTTGCTTTCAGGAATTTTAAAAGCTGTTTCTTTTTTTTTTAAAGGATGATACCCTGAAGGCAGATGGGGCTGCTGATGAGACTTAGTAACAACACGGGTGAAAGGGGCAATGCTTTGGGGCTGGGGACGGGAGAAACTACAAGCAAGTATGGTCCCAGAACCAAAGTATGTGCTGGAAAATAATTTGAGTCCCACTTAGATCAGGACTGAGGAAGACAAGACAATAGGAGTTGGGTTTGAAGGTGAAAACTGAGAATCTGCCCCAGTAGTACGAAGACTTTGGGCACTTACCCTGTTACTGTTTCTACAGGGATAGCAGAAGATAGTCATTAAACATTTATTTAGTTCCAACTATGTGGGGGGTTGGGGATACAAAGATAAAAAGAAAGGGGATACAAAGAAAGAAAAAAACAATTCTTGCCTTTGAGCTTTCAGTCTGCTGGAGGGTAGACAGACTGTCACCACCGAGGAACTGTAGGAGGTTGTAGGCGAAGTTTAAACAGCAGCCTAAGGTGTCATTAGAGCCTTGGTTTATGAGATTGTGCTCTAATTGGAGCAACCTGGAGTTTCTCCCTGCTGTAGAGTTCCGTAAGCTTGGGGAGTTCATAGATGACTTTTTAGTCAGTTTAATCTGTTAGACAGCAAGAGTGGGGAACATTCTTTATCCCTTTTTAGGTGATAAAGATGGGTAGTTATGCACACCTGGCCGTATAAAAATGAGTGCCCTTTAAACACAGTGTCTCGATAGGGTCTACAAGGGAGGAAGTAAAATTCATTAAAGACTGGGGTCTGTCAGATTAACCCCATTTCTACCAGTTGATTCTACGGCATGTGGTACCCCTCTTCCAAACTTCATCATCTTGCCTAGGTTCGCAACCTTATAGTCTTCTGGACATCTCCCTTACCCCACATATTCAATATTATCAATTTTTCCTCCACAACATTTTTTGAATTTGTCTCCTTTGCTCTATTTACAAGATATTTGGGGGGTTTATGGGAGAGCTCAGGTGAGTCTCTGCCTTTACTCCACCATCTTAGCTCTATTACCTCTCCTCCAGTCTTTTATCTTTCTACCCTTTACATACTCTTTCATCTAGCCAAAATGGCCTTCTTGCTGTTGCTCACATCTGATATTTAAATTCTAGCCTATATACCTTTGAATAAGCTATGTCCCATGCCTATAATGCACTCCCTTCCCATGTCTACTTCCTAGTTTCCCTAGCTACAAAGGTCACACCTACTCCTGGTCTTTTTTGATCTCCAGATGTTTGACCTTCTTTCTTGAAATTACCTTGCTTTTAATTTGTATGTATTCTGTATATAATTATATGTGTGTATGTTGTATCCTGCAGTAGATTATAAGTTTCTTGAGGACAGGGACTGTTTAATTTTTTTGTCTTTGTAACCCCAGTACCTAGACCTGTGGCTGGTACATAGCTGAAGTTTCATTTTAATTGATTAACTCCTTACATCTCCACCTTTAAGACAAAGTAGACTTTGAGGTTCCAAGGTCACCATAGTTTCAGATGGAGCAATAGGAGTTAAAGTTGAAGCTGGACTACAACTCTTCCCTTTGCTTTGCAAATTTTCCTGTCATTTAATTTTTTATATTAAATTCTACATTTTTCAATTAACAAGCAACTATTCCTCCCCCTGAACCAAAAAAGGAATCCCCTCATCAAACATGCATAATCAAACAAAACAAATTATCCATGTTCAAAAATATGTGTCTCGTTTGGCATATCTAATCTATAATGTCTTAGGAGGTGGAGAACATTCTAAGTCATTGGTCCTCTGGAGTCATAGTTGACGGTAGAATTGTTCTTCTGGTTCTAATGTCTTCACTCTACATCAGTCCAGAGTGAGGTTCAAGTGAGCCTCCATTTTATAGACTTCTGTTTGTGCCACCTAATTATGTAAGATAATAAGTTCCTCTCTCCTCATTCCTCTCCTTTTCTTTCCTCCCCCTTTCTTTCCCTCTGTTTTTCCTTTCTTCTTTAAAGATTATCACAACATAACAAAAAACACTCTCAAACCCTTCATCTTATTTGATTCCATGAACCCCTTTGACATCACTTTTTTGGGAGATGCTTTTTTTTATATGCTGTCATTATTAGAATGCAAACACTTCATTTTTATAAAGTTATTTTCTGATTGCTTACTTGTATTTACCTTTTGTGTTTCTCTTTACTCCAGTGTTTGTAGTTTGAGGTTTCTATTCATCTCTAATCTTTTCATCAAGAATGCTTGAAAGTCTTCTGTTTCATTAGAGGTCCATGTTTTCCCTTGTAGGAGTATAACTCAGTTTTGCTGAACAAGTTATTCTTGCTTCTAAGTCTTCATCTTTTGGTTTTTAGAGTATCTTTTTCCGTATTTTCATCTCCTTTAATAGTGGTAGCTGCTAAATCTTGTGTGATACTAACTGTCGTTCCTCATACTGAACTTTTGTTTAATGGCTCTTTGCTGGTTTGCATTTTTTTCCTTTGACCTGGAAGCTCTGGAGTTTGACTATTTATGACACTCTCTAGAGTTTTCATTTTGGAGTTTCAGGAAATAACTGACGGATTATTTCTATTTTCACTTTGCCATCTGGTTCTAAGAGATCTGAGCAGTTTTCTTTTATGACTTCTTAAAATATAATGTGGACTTTTTTTAATTGTGGTTTTCAGGTGGTCCAATCATTCTTAAATTATCTTCCTTGATCTGTTTTCCATATATTTTGTTTTTTATGTGAGATAACTTACATTTTCTTTTGTTCTTTTTCAATCTTTTGACTTTGTATAAGTTATTATTGGTATCTCATGAAATAATGAACTTTAGTCCATTCTAATTTGGAAGGAGAGGGAGAGAAATATTCCTGAAATGACAGGAAAGAGAAAATACAGAAGGACCGTTATCCCTTTGTAAGCCAATTCTGTTTCCACAGAGATTGATCAACTAACAAGCATTCATTAGGCATCAAATATGTATATTAAGTCACTGTGGTATACACAGAGGATACAAATCAAAAGGATGAACCAATTCTTATTCTCAAAGATCTTATAGAGTGGGCAGAAAAGAAGGTAGAGCATGGTAAGGTCACACAGTTGTTGATTACCTTAATGTGTGATTTAGTGACAGAGCAGCACACTCTTGGAGAAAGCAAGTTGCATCAATATTGAAATCTTTGCTATAAAATAAAACCACAAGATGGTATGGAAGGATGACCCAGACATTCTTCTCTGAGAAGTAAAAGGAGTGGGCAAAGTTGTCTTTGTTGTGTACTCAGAGTTATCACGATGTATCATTTCATGGGGCATTTGGTCATCATCTCATCTTAAAATATTCTTGGTAAATGTGAGCAGAAGGATACCACGAAAATAGTTGTAGTTTGTGGCTCAACATCCTTTGTAGAGACTGATGAAAGAGAAATGTTCTATGAAGAACTTAACAAGATTTCCCAAATTATGTCAATACATATCTTGATTTGTGGTGACTTAAATGGAAAGATTTGGAGGGCATTAATGAAAATTCTGTTGAAAAATGCGAGATTAGTTCCTTGTATTTAGAAATATTTGCACAGTGTTAATGCTTACTCTTAGTAGTAGATGTGTAGCACAGATAAATAAAATCCACAGAAAAATTTAAAGCTATATTTCAGTTTTAAAACCATATTTTAGTAGTTACAGTCTCTTCTCATGCAGAAAACTTTTAATCATAGCTATTTAGAAGGAAAGAAAGAAAGAGAAAAAGAAAGTTATGCTATTTGAATGATTTGCATTTGAATATTAGCTTTTTCCTAATCCGTTCTGTTATGAAAGTTTTGTTGGCCTGCAAATTTATCTGCTAGTATAGGTGGTACAGTGGATAGAGTGCCAGGCCTGGAGCCAGGAAGACTCATCTTCCTAAGTTCAGATCTGGCCTTAGATACTTACTTAGATACTTGACCCTGGACAAGTTATTTAACCTTGTCTTCCTCAGTTTCCTCATCTGTAAAATGAGCTGGAGAAGGAAATGGCAAACCATTCCAATATCTTTGCCAATAAAGCTCCAAATGTGGTCATGAAGAGTAGGATGGATGTTGTTCTTTGTCTTTGAAGAGGACCAAAATGACATCACCATGATAAAGTGAAATTTCAGTGTGTCGGACTGTGGCTGATAAGACCAATATGAGCTTGGAATGCTCTACCACAGGTTGGGCACAGATAGTCCATGTGAATATTTGGGGTGGATATCCCAAATTTGTACATCTTGCATTTACTTTGTGCTATCTCATTTCATGAATGAAGAATTGAACATAACTGATAAATGACTGAAAAACAGCAATAACACAAAAGCTGAAACTGGGAGCCACAGGTAGTATAATTATTCCTAGATAGTTAAAATTTGCTATATTTGATCTATTGTATGACCTCTGAATGGAGATTACTTGCATTTTTCATACAAATGTGACCTACTTTAAGACAAGGGCAGCTAGGTGGTGCAGTGGATAGAGTACCAGTGCAGGAGTCAGGAGGACCTGAGTTCAAATCTCACCTCAGACATGACAGTCACTAGCTGTGTGACCTTGGGCAAGTCACTTAACCCCAATTCCCTCATCCTAGGTCATCTCCAGTCATCCTAATGAATATCTGGTCACTGGATTCAGATGGCTCTGGAGGAGAAGTGAGGCTGGTGACCTGCACAGCCCTCCCTCACTCAAAACAAAGTCAAGTGCAAGTCATGTCATTATTTCTCTCATGGCATGGTCTTCTTTGGCAACAAAGGATGAACACATACTTTAGGACAATCTGATAGAGGCTTTAACTGTAGAAGCCAAATGAGTTGCGAGGTGATATATGCAATATAAAGATATATTGCATTTTCTTTGTGGTGCCTTTGCTTATATGTTTAAATGTTTCCAAATTAGTTATCTCCTTAACAGGTGCTTAAGGTAAGGTATGATTGTGGACTGCAGAAAAACTAGAAGCTAAAGTATTATGATCCTTTGCTAATAGAAGAACAATAAAAATGAAGATAAAGGAGTTTTAAGTAATTTCCCTGGCTGCTTTTAGGCTCCACTCAAGTCCTACCTTCTACAGAATGCCTTTCTAGATCCTCTCAGCTGTTAAAGCCTTCCTACTTTGAGATTACTTTCCATGTACTGTGGATATGTTCTGTGCTACTGGCTGTTTGTTGTCTCCCCCATTTGAATGTAAGCTTCTTAAAGACAAAGACTGTTATCACTTCTTTTTTGTAAATCCCAGAAGCACAGTGTTTGTCTGGCACATAGAAAACACTTAATGATTGTTGATGGATTGACTAAATCAATAAAAAATCAGATTATAGAATTGTCTATATGCAACTTTCAGGCATATATACTAATGAACAAATGAAAGAGTAATTTGCTATACCCCAGGCACCGTGCTTAGTATTGGAAAGACAAATACATAAATCAAGATAATATTTTCCCTAAAGGAGCACATGCATATATAGTATATATATGTACATATATGTATATGCATGTATATATACATGCACACAGATATGCATGTATAATGACTCATTATTATAAGCATATGTTATATATGATATACATTATATCATATAGTATGTGTGCAATAGAATATATGATCTTACAAAGCAGAACATTCATACCTACTCTGTTAGTAATTGTAGGATATTAAAAGTCAGTGGGAAGGAGGTCCTTGTTTCCAATCACTGCAAGTAATCAAAAGGAAAGGGGATGACATCAAATAAATTATAGTGCCATGTCTGGATAGAGGCCTCTGAGTCAGGAGAGTTCTTCCTCTTAGGAACACTAGAGCTAGGGCCATCAGGAAAGACTTCCTGTAGGAGATAGTATCTAAACTGATCCTCACAGGATGTCAAGGATTCTATATGGCAGAGGAGAGGAGGAAATCTCATTCCCCAAACTCTGTATTGCATTTCTCAGTTCTATGGAATACAGGTCCTTTTAGTATGGAAAGCACATGAAGGAAACATTGCTAATGAGCTCCCTTTGTTAATTAAATCTGGAAAGACAGGGTTAACAATCTTAGATTAATTACAAGGAGCATTCTTGGCACAGAAGAACAGATGATGAAACACGTTTTCCCTTCTTTCAGTAGAGAGACTGTAGACTATGGGTTATATTGTTGCAGATGCTATCAATTTTAGTTACTGTGTTTTGCCTAACTTTTCATGGTGGGAAGGCAAATATATCAGAAAGTGAGTTTAGTGTAAAAATATAAAAAAGTATCAATAAAATTTAAGAAAAAAAACCAGGATGAATTAAGAGCACAACAATTTTAACTCAAGGGGTCTGCAGTTATTCCTAGAGATGATAGGGAGCCAAAAGATTGCTTGAGCATCAGCCCCATTCTCTGGGATACTTTGACAGCAAGGAAAGATGACAAAAAATGTTGGAAAATATGGCTCAGGTGAAAAAAATAAAAAAAACCAGTTTGTAGATAGGATCATAAGCTTCTCTTTTATTACGTATAAGGCACTATGTTAGACACTAGGGTTACAAAGACAAAAACTAAAACCAGTCTCTGCCCTCATGAAGTTTACATTCTCTGTATTTTCTTCAAGAATAGAGTTTAGAAATATTTGACATGATGAGCACCAATGAACACCACCGAACATGAAATTTACCATACCTAAGTGGTCAGCAATCAACTGGCTACCCATGTGGGAATCGTTTCTGAATCAGCTGAGGGAAGAGAGCCAGACTGGTGGAGATCTGACATTAAAACTATTGCCAAATTAGAATCAATCAACCAGTATTTATGGCAGCTAGGTGGTATGGCCCTGAGCAAGTCACTCAACCTTGTTGGCCTCCATTTCCTTATCTGTAAAATCAACTTGAGAAGGAAATGGTAACTGACTCTTTGTAATGCCCTTTGGGGTTTTCTTGGCAAAGATACTGGAGTGGTTTGCTATTTCTTTCTCCAGCTCATTTTACAGATGAGGAAATTAAGACAAACATCGATCAAGTGACCTGTCCAGTCACACTGGTAGTAAATGTCTGAGGCCAGATTTGGACTCATCATGAGTCATCTTCCTGACTCCAGGTCTGGCACTGTACTGTGCCACCTGACTGTTCTTCAGGGTAGGAATGGTTTTTTTTTTTTTTAACCTCTTTTCATAGCTCCAGTGTTTAACACAGTTTCTAGTTCATAGTAGGCACTTAATATGTTTATTGACTGAATTAATGTTGTTCAGTGATATCTCTGTGCTAGGAACTATTTAAAGAGGAGAATATGGAGAGAGGACTATTAACGAAGTGATCTTTATCTCTGCCACATCTGATCTCCCAAATAGCGGTTATTATTAGCATCCTGTTTGGCATTAAGGACACAAAGGTGTATAGACTATATTGGTCAAGACATGTTTAAAAGCTTCTCTATTTTCATATAAAGTTATCTTTTTACATTTTATCAGTAAATGATCAGGTAGGCCATCTTTGACCAGCTAATGTCAATACGCATTAGAAGAAGCTTATGTAAGTTTCAGGTTTTGCAGGGTTTTTATGTGGCAAGGACCTTAGAAGTCCTTTAGTACACCCTTCTGTTTTACAAATGAGGGACACAAGGCTCCAGAGAAATTAAAGAGATTTGAGACTCTGGTCCTCCAACTCTAAATCCAATGTTCTTTGTATCAATATCTAATCAAATTACTTCTGCTGAGCAGGTAAAATAATATATTGAACCCATCACAAGATACTATGTGATATCTGCTTGTTGCCTTTTTTCAAATTCACCAAAGTAGGGATTTTGGAGAGGAAGCTTAACTAATTTTTTTTTCTATTTTCCAGGGACTTGGCTATTTTGCAGAGCATAAGCTGGATCTAAAGGCTCTGAGTGGCCCCATATTGGTTCACTATCTTTGTGAACATTCACAAACAATCATGACTCATACAAATGGCCAACCTTCCAAATTTAGGTTATTTTATCACACAAACTATGTTAGTCATGGTTCCTTCTTCATGATGCTGAGGCCATCATGTGATTGCATATGGAATCCCTGAATCTCTTGGCTTTATCTTCTTATCTGACAGCAAGGTAAATCCCTTCTGTTTAGGACTTCACTGTTATAGATTTTGCCAAGGGAATATAGGTTCACTCTCTCCCCCCTTCCCAACCCTGTTCATTAGAACCTTGCTTTCAATTTCCTAGAAGAACTATCTCTCTCCTTCCAGAAATACAAGCTAAATTTACTAGGGTTTTCTCTCCAGCTTCATAAGGATTCCATATACCGCATTTAGGTTAAGGCCAGTCAAAATGATTACCCTCATAGCAACTCTGCAGAATGAGATGCATCCATAGGGAAATGTTTTGTAAAAGCACTGAAACTGTGCCCAGATAGAGCTAGAGATGTTCTATGAAGTGTTGCCAACCATTTTCATTATAATTTTAGCATTTATTTAGCACTTTGTAAAATAGGATGTTCAAGTAATTTCTTTGAGATATATTTCACAAAAGGTCTATAATGACTTTATGTAGTTGTTTTATTGCTAACATACTAAGTCAGAAAGGTTCAGTGACCTGTCATAGGTCACACAATGAGAACGGTGGCTAGTGAAAGCCTGGCTTGTTGCTGTCCAGCTTCATGTCATTCAGTTTGATTTGAGTTAGTTAGACTTTGTTCAGCTTTAATTTCATATTAAAAAATTCTTATGTCCCAAAGAATATTTTAGGAATCTTTTAAAGAATAAAGGTATGTAATGCCGATGCGATACCCACAGTAGCTGCTATGGATATGCATGTGTTCTTCCAGGGTAAATTTGCAAAATATAAACTCTCTTCTTCAAAGACGAAATCAAAGTATTTATTCCAATACCACAAAGTCAAATCCATCATAGTAACAAAGAAATCTATACACATTATCAATGCAGGGAGCATGGCCAACGCTGAAGCCTTCCCTCTGTCGGACCTCCCCACAGACAAGCTCTCATAAACAAAATCACTCCAGTCTCTCACTCAGGCTAGCTGCCCTGCTCTGCTTTGCCTGTGCTCTTCCTTAGCTCCACCTCTCCCTCTCTCTCTCACCCTCTCAGCTCTGTCCTTTCTGCTTCACCCATTCAGCAAGCTCCTCCTACCATTGGCTCCATATGACTCAGGCTGTGGGCAGGGAAGATCTTCAAATTCCCTTAACATTATAAGATGTTAAAGCTATATGTAAACTTTGAGGGAATTACTTGTGATTATTTATTTTTGAAGTCACCTTGGTAATTTATACTAATGAAGGAGACTCCCTGTAGAAAGCAGACTATTACAAATTAACAAGTAAGAAAACAAAGCTGCTAAAGCAGAGGTAGGTACTCTGGACTATAAACCTCATGCTTCTCTGGAGGCAGTACAGTATAGTAGAAAGGGTACCAGGAGGAGGGAGACTTGAATTCTTAACTTGTCTTTTCCTCTCACTTTTATGATTACAGTCTCTTGGAATCTAAGTTTCCTATCCACAAAAGGAGAAATTTAGACTAGATCATCTGTAAGGTCCCTTCTCACTGTAACATTCTATTATTCTATATCTACTGAATAATTTAAGCCATTTTTTTTCACCTGTGGGAAGAGTATGTTGACCGTAAGCCATCAAGAGTCATCTGCTCAGTTTTACATTTTTGGACAAGATCCTTACCCAATCCTTTATATGTTTTCAGGAAGTAGTACTGCTTCATGTTGACCTCTGTTTGGACCATTAGGTCATAGATTTAGAGCTTGAAGTCAGTTAATAAGCGTTAAGCTCCATACTTAGTGCTGAGGATACAGAAAAATGTAAAAGGTAAGTTTCTGCTTTCAAGAAGCTCACAGTCTAATGGAGGAGACAACAGACAAATAGCTATGTATAGACAAGGTATAAACATGATAAATTGGTGATAATCTCAGAGGGAAAGCACTAGCATTAAAGGGTATTAGGAAAGACTTCATAGAAAAATGGAATTTTAGCTAGGACTTGATGGAAGTCAGGGAATTCAAGAGGTGGAGATAAGATAAAGGGGAGAGGAACCTGTGTGGATGCCTACCGTGCATTTCTTTGTTGTCCTTTGGGATACTTGTAATTTTTATTTTGGGAGATTACATTCTATTCTTTTCAATCATAAAGTATCACTAAGTGAACATTTGAATTAAAAACTTGGGGATTTTGATAGATGCATACTACTAGGGATTTTTTATTGGTTTCACAGATACAATTTTTCTCTTATTTAGTAATATTTTAAATGGAGAAACAAAAAACAAGGGTATCCTAAAATTTCCAACTTGGTCTCAACATTCTTGATCATTTAGTCCATTGTAGGAGACTAAGTTAAATTGATACTTCCAAGAACCACCATGATAATTGCCCAGAAATAGATACAAAGGGAAAAAGTGTGTTTTTTTAATCTCCCAAAATGTCCTTGTGTGTAAGAATTTTTCAATTTAACATGACTTTCTTTTGTATGCTTATTTTAAAGCTGGTGACTGACTTCTTCTGTTGCTCAATAAATGGCAGAAGTCTCTTATTATTTCTGGAATCAAATAGACTCCTTTATTTGGAGTCCTTTATTTATTTCCCCTACCCTTTGAGCTTTATTATATGACACTAGCCCCCTTTTTTTGCTCTTTACAATCCAGCCTAATCCTTTCTGCTGTTCTGCATGCCTGTCATTCTATCTCTTTTTTCCATCCCTTTGCACAGGCTATCCTCCATGGCTAGAATACACTCTTCACTAAGGTGCACTTAGAGAATCCTAGCTTTCTTCAAAGCTCAGCTCAAGCTCAGTCTTCACTCAAGGGTCCTTTCCTGGTTCTTCCCAGCTGTTACTGTTTCCTTTCATTATTTTTTAAATTTGTATATATTTAGCATCATAGGATTATAGCTTTCTAATTAAAGGAGACTATAGGGGCCATTTGTTCCAAACTCCTTACTTTATGAATGAAGAAGAAAGGGCCAGGAGGTTTAAGTAATTTGCCTGAGATCATGAAGTTACTATGTGTCAAAGGTAAAATTTGAACCCAGGCCTTGGCTACAGAGCCCACTACTATACCATGCAGCTTCATGCTGACACCTCTAAAAGAAAATAAGCACTTTGAGGGCAGAGGCAGTTTTATTTTTGTCATTTTATCCTTATCACCTAACAATGTTTGACACATCACAGGCATTTAACAAGTGACTACTGATTTATTGATTAATATTGCTGATCATTTAAATTCAGTTTCAGTATACTCAGTGAAGTTGGTACTTCAGAGATCCACTGGTGATAATTTGTCCAAAGGAGATGCAAAGAAGGGGGCTTTTTTTTGGTTGGTCCAGAGTTTTCTTCTTGTATGTAAGAAAAGGATTACATTTTGAAAGCATTAAAAAAAGTTTTGAGTTCCTAATTTTATCACTCGTTCACTCCCATTCCTCCTTGAGACAGAAAGCAATCTAATATAGTTTATACACAAAAGCACTGCATTTTAACATTAATTTCTTTTGAATGTGTAAAGCCATAATTTAAAAATCAATTTTGATTTCTAGATTTATCTGATATTTGTAACTCAATACCGTATACGTTCTGTCAAAAGTATTACACACTCCGAGGCTAAGTGATCCCCTCTGAGGTCATCTCGGTGACTGTGCTAAAAATACTCCTACGCAGATGAACATTTTACTTGATCTTCAGATGAAGGGATTATATAACCTCTCTTGAGCTGACATAGGGTTTCAAGACTTTTATAGCTCTTCTAAGCAAGTTCTTTGTTATATGTGTAACTACCATTTCGACTCTTAGGATTATAGTTCATGTCCCCTCATAGTCTGAGCTGAAGAAGGCTGGGGTGACTTGCCAACATTCCTTGAGTAGCTATAATCCTTCTGGTAGCAATAATCCCTCATGGTATGTTTTCACTGTTCAAGATCATGTAAAGACAAGACAAGAAGGGGAAAAAAAATACCCTTATTTAAAATCAGAAAATAATTCAGATGGATAACACCATTATCCTTTCCTAAAATTTTACTGTAAAGAAGGGCTTCTTAATTTTTACTTGACTTTCAGGAATATACAAATATGGTGAGTGCTACCTTGGCTCCAGTAAATAGAACATAAAGCAGTTTCACTTTAATATGACTATTCCATTGACTCAATCATATAATGCAAAAGAGAATACAAGTGGTTACTGCTCTATAAAGTGATTTGCATGAAACCCTACACTACACTCCAATTAATAATGTACATGATTACAGGACAACCTGGTTGTTAATTGCCTGTGGTCTTTAAATATGCACTTCTTTCAGAAATAGACACTAATTATTAGATCTTGTTTTCAGTTTCACCCGAAGTTGCAAATGTCTAGATTTTTTTTTTTTAATTTGCAAGTCTAATGGAACACAAACATAAGAAAAACCGCTTTTCTGAATGCCATCCACTGGAAACGATTTCTGTTGAATAAGCCTTGGATGATATGTATACTTAGTTTTTGCCTCTACTGAAGAGTTTGAGGGACTCTTGATCAGTGTTGTCTGGCTAGCATTAGTGGTAAGCATTGCTTTCCTTTGTAAATGTAATCTTATGTTGACATTTGACTTAATGCCAAAGTAATTGACTTTAAGATGCAAAAAATCCCAATGTAACAAAACTTGTTGCTGTTGTTCAGTTGTGTCCTACTCTTTGTGACCCCTTGGACCCTATCATGCCAATAGAGTCCATGGGATTTTCTTGGCAAAAATACGAGTGTGGTTTACCATCTCCTTCTCCAGTCAATTAAGGCAAACAGAGGTTAGGTGGTTTGTCCAGGGTCATACTGCTAGTACTTGTCTAAGGCTGGATTTGTATGCAGGTCTTCTAGCCATTTATCCACTGATCCACTAGCTCCCTGGGAACAGAATTTAGATGAGACTAACTACAAAAATAAGCCTCCCCTATTAGAAAACAAACCAAATAACCAAACAAAAACTCATCTTTACCATTTTCCCTCCGGCACACTTCTGTCTGTGAATTTAGTTAGAATTTCACAGATAAGTAGTTATTTGGTGGTCACTCCTACTTATCTTAGACAAAAAGTCTGAGCTAAACCCCAGTTTTTAGCCTCCTGATGATGTAACTTCTCAGGGCTCCTTTATAACTAAATTAACATTAGAAAGGGCAGCTCAGTCTTTTTTTCTATCTGACTTTTTGTACCCCTTTTGGGTTTTTCTTGGCAAAGATACAAGGGGGTTTACCATTTCTTTCTCCAACTTATTTTACAGATGATGAAACTAAGGCCAAAAAAAGGGTTAAGTGACTTGCCCAGTGTCTCACAGCTAGTATCTGAGGCCAGATTTGAACTCAGGCAGGGTAGAGGGCATAGTAGATTTTAGAGCAGAAGACTATGCATTACTATTTACTAATTACTACATTCCATTCTCTCTAACTGCCACCCTGTTTTATTTGCCCCTCTTCTTTTTTCTTGCTTGCTTTCAACCAGCCTTCATGTTCCATGGAAGATAGTAAAGATATGTATTTGCATATTCCTAAATATGAAGTCAAAACAAGCAAGTCTTTCTCTCTACATAATTACAAGTGGCGACCTAGGTGATGTTTTCTGCCCCTAAAATAGAATTGGTCCTCATGTTCTGTGCTGCAACACTTTTCAGCATTTATCCAAACAACCAACCCTCAAATTAACTCATTTTAGTGAATAGTATCAGAAATAAAATACATTTCCACGAAGTGACATTCTCTTTTAATATTGGAGGGGCCTTCTGGCAACTGATTCCATTTCCAACCTTTTGTTAATAGCTGTTTGAACTGATTGTCCCTTTAAACACTTCTTTCTGAAACTATGAACATTAATTTTGCAGAAGGTAAGTGCTACAGAACTGTTTTGAAGGCTAGATAATACCCTGGGCACGGCCAATTTTGTTTAATTGCTGACTGAGTGTCTGTCAAGCCATAATTATTGAATGCATGCTATACAGAGTGCCATGTGGGGATACTGAATAGAAGCATGGAAAGTTGGGTCAGTCATGACAATTTTATTGAGGAAGTGAGTTTTGAGTAAGGTTCCAAAGGAAATTAGTAACCTGAATTAGTGGAAAGGCGAAATAAAAGCATTCTAGGTAGAAGAAATAGCATGTGGAAAGGCATGGCAGTAAGAATTACTAGGAGGTATAAAAAACTGAATATCTTGACTGAACCCTGTGGAAATAAAATACTAAGAATCTGAGGCCAGTGAAATTAGGAGAGTTAGGGAATATGATGGTGACTAGTTGTGTGAGGAGGTATGCCACAAAGCTAGGGTGAGAGGTTTAGATTTGTCAAAATATGGGGAGCCATTGAAGGGTCTAGAAGAGAGTGAATGATTTAACTGTGAAAAAAACTTAACAGTCCTTGAAACTTGCATTTACAGAAAGACATCTCTCTGTATATTTTGGAAAAAGTATCCTACTACCCTCTCAAATGAAGCGTGCCTAAAACTGACCTTATGATCCTCCAGCCCCCAGATTGATTTTTGTCTTCCATCTTCTCTATTTGATGCCATAATTCTTTTTGTTTGTATCTCAGTTCAAAAATTCTAGGATTTCTCCTTTGTCTTCCTTTCCAAAATTCACCAGCTCTTGTGAAATCAGTAAGCGTTTATTAAGAGCTTACTTTGTGTCAGGCACTTTGCTTAGTACTAGAGCTACACAGAAATCGTAAAAATAGTTCTTTCTCTCAAGAAGCTAAAATTTAAATAGTGGAAACAATGTGTACATAAAAGTACATACAGAGTACAGAGGAAGGCACTGATAGCTAAGGGAATCTGGAAAAGCTTGTAGCATAAGATGGTGCCTGAGCTGCGTCTCCAAGGACTTGGCCTCTAGGTGGTACAATAAATAGAGTGCTGAGTACTAGACCTGGAGTGAGGAAGATCTGAGTTCACATGCAAGTCTTAGATGCTTACTGGCAATGTGACCCTGGGAAAGTCATGAAACCTCTTTTGCCTCAGTTTCCTTATCTGTAAAATGGGGATAATGATAGTACCTACCTTGCCCACCTCCCTACCCCCTTGCTGCTTGTCATGAGGATCAAATGGGATAATAGCTGTAAAATGCTTAGCCCAGTATCTGGCACATAGTAGACCCTATATAAATGTTTGGGGTGATGATGATGATTTTGAAGAGGATGATGGAAACTAGGGATATTAAGTGGAAAAAAGGAGGGAGAACTAAGCACTTACTATTAAACTCTGGATATACAAATAAAAAATTGGGCAGTTAGATGAGCCAGTGGCTAGAGTACCAGGCCAGGAATCAGGAAGATTCATTTTCATGAGTTCAAACCTGGCCTCAGATACTTACTAGTTGTATGACCGTGGGCAAATCACTTAATCCTGTTTGTCTCATCTGTAAAATGATCTGGAGAAAGAAAGACCAAAAACCTCTCCAGTATCTTTGCCAAGAAAACCTCAAATGGGGTCATGAGAGTTGTACATTACTGGAAGAATGACCGAATGACATACAAATAAAAAAGCAAAGACAATCCCTGCCCTCAAGGAAGTTATATTCTAAAGGGAGAAACTACACACATAGGGGAGTGGTGGCCAGCAGGGAGGACTTTGTTCTAGAAAGTTATTGGTCTTCTGGGCAAAAGGGGGGGGGAGGTAGCAGATAGACGTGATAGAGATAGCAGATAGAAATGATACAATGAAAGAAATTATTTTATCATGGTTCCAGAACTAGAGTTAGAGAGGAGTAGGTGAGGGTTATGGTCTTAGAGCTGGATAAAAAAGACAATAGAGGTCATTTAGTACAATGCTTTTATTTTACACATGAGGAAACTGAGGACTAGAGAAGTTGAGTGAGTGCCCTGAAGTCACACAGGTAATGACAGAGGCAGAATGGTTACATTTGTATACCAGTGTAGTCCAGTGCTCTTTTGACTGGAGAAGTTGGTGGTCGGCTGTCACCTTTGGCCTCCTTCTAGTTGCACCCTGACTCATTCCCAGATAGGAACTCCAGAGTGATATTTTCCCATGGTATTATGCCTGATTTTTTTCTATGACTTTTTTTTTTTGGTTATGGATATAGACTCATTTTCCTCTATTTTGCTCCAAATTATCCTCATCATTCCTATATTCTGAGGTTATTGTATACTCCTAAATTCCTCAGACCAGCATTTACCATCAAAATTGTCTGGGAAGTAACGTCTTGTTTCCTCATCTCCCATTTTTTTGTCTTGATCTTGTTACAGTTGAGCTGAGTGTTCTAGATACACTTACCAGTATGTATCCTAGATACCCTTTAAGTGTTACAAGAAGAAAACTAAACAACAGCTAACTCTCTCGTTATTGCTTCCTATTGCTAGTATGTATGCAGTATGGAGAGAGTACTAAGATTCAGACTACTGAGTCACTGTCCAACACTATTATTCATTCTCTGTCCCTCTCCCTTGGTTTCCTCACCCTTTCTTCTCTCTACCCCATTCTTTTATCCTTTCTTATCACCAACATTGTTCTTTTCCTCTCTATCTAGTCATTCTGACTTCAAAGTCAGGACGAACCTTTCAATCCATGTTCTTTTCCTTCGTTACACCCCAGCAGGCCACTCCTAAGAGCCTACAAAATCTGGGGCTGTGTGCCTTATAACTTTTGGCAGGCATTTCTTCCCCCTTGACCATTTGACCCCATAACCCTTTACATTCTGTTCCACTTATTGTTGCTGCCAATTAATTTTCCATAAACCACATATTTTGTATATTCCTTTCCCCTTGTTCCCACTAAATATTCACAGACACACTCAGTCTCTAAAGAGAGCTTATGTTACCTTAGAATTGGATCTGTCTCTTCATCTTGCATTTGGAGCTACCTATAATTTCATCCCACCCAACCTTCCAATCTAATTGGAATAAATGTGTAGGCTTTCAAGGTGACTTATTTGAAAAGGCATATGTATAAATCTGGCCACTTCCTATTTAAGATTAAAAATAAATTCTTCTGAAACACTGAGAGAAACAAATATGAACTTTGTAGAATTATGAGATCTAGCATTTTAGGCCAGATTTCTTTAATGATGATAGAATATCCTTTATTGTTTATTTTTAAAACATGCCACAATTCATATTACTGGATAACAGGATGACGGTTATAAGACAGGATGACATACTGGAAACAGCACTGATTTTCAAGTAAAAAACTTGAATTCAAGTCCTGATTCTTTTAGTTCTTGTGGGATGTTGGACAAGCCTTTTTGAATTTCAGTTTCTTTATCTTTAAAATGAAGATAATAATTCTCTAATCAATCACCAAGGATTAATTAAGCACCTGTTATGTTCCAGGCTGTGTGATAGGCAGTAGGGATAAAAAGACAAACAAAAAATATAGCAATTCTTCTCTACAAGGACTTACGTTCTATTAACAGAGACAATACACATATGTGAGTATATACAGATATGTCCAGTTCTCTCCATCTTTTAAAAAAAAGCACTAGGTCCATCCTCTTAAGTTTTTTCCTATGTCTTTTCTCCTTTCTCAACTAAACTCTTAGAATAACCTAAGAATAGCCTGTCGACATTCACTGTTTCCCCTCCTCACTACTCAACACATTACATCTTGGTTTCCTATCTCACCACTTAACTTACACTATTCTTTCTGAAGGTACTAATGATCTAGTTAAATAATGGCATTGTCTCAGCCTTAATCCTTCTTTTCTTTATAGCGTTTGTGACAGTGTTGATCACTCTAGTTGACTTCTCCTCTTGGTTTCTATGACACTGCTTTCACTTGGTTATTTTCCCAGCTATCTTAGAATCCCTAGTTTCCCTCAAGCCTCAGCTCAATGCTACTTTTTGCATGCAGCTTTTCCTGATTCCTCCTCAGTGGCTAGTAGCCTACCTCTCCATCACCTTATGTTTATTTTGCGTAATTAACACACACGTATGTTGTCTGCTCTCCTAGAATGTAAAGTCCTTGAGGACAGGGACTATTTCCCTTTTATCATTTTATTCCCACAGACCAGCACAGTACCTGTCACAGAGCAGATGCTTAACACATGATGTTTCTTGGATCAGGTATATGGTGGATTATAGAATTTTTGAGGTTCTTTCCAATTCTTAGATTTCATGAAGGAGAATTTTGAGTATTAATAAATGAGTATTTTTTTGTTTTAATTTAATTAATTAATTTGAATATTAATAAATTCATTAATGGAATGTTGCTATAGAGGGGTATGGTACTATTGTTCTATCAAGGACTTACAGGTGAAAGGAAAAAACGCTATGGTTATATATGTAAAAACAAACCAATCACACTTTGTTCTTTTCAAATGTTATTTCAATGAATTTCTTGTATCCACATTAAACGTGAAGTACACAAAGTCCTATATTAAGGACTTTTTGTGACATCAGGGTGATGCTGGGTTCACAAAGTCTCTGCCAGTATCCTGAAAATGTTGGCAGCTTCTACTGCTCAGGAGAGACTTTTCAAGAGCCAGCTTAGCTGTCTGCAGAGTCTCCTCACCCATCTGTGTGTCATTTGCTGAGGAATTCTTAGGCCATGGCAACTCATAAAACCAAGAAGAATGTAAATTGTTCCTTGGTTTTCTGTGTCCTCCTTTCTCATCTACAGTGATAGTGGCAGAAAAGGTAGCAAAGTTCACTAAGACTCACAGAGCTTTTACACTGTCTAAAACCTTGAACTTAGTAATTGGTACTCTAAATGTGACATGCTTGTCTAATGACTGAGTGAACTTCTTATGGAAGAAACTAAGTCAAAACAATCTCAACATTCTTACTACAAATGAAACAAGAAGTTTGAAGGAAATTGCAGTGGATTGAAAGGATAGTCTTCCCTAGAAAGGTTAAATAAAGGGCTTGTTGGAATTCATTTATTATGTGTCCAAAGGCAACAAGATATTTGGGATCATGCCAAATATTATGGCATATTTGGTAATCTAGTATTTCAGTGCTCATGATCAGCATATTGAAAAACACCACTATGAAAATAATTGTAACTTATGAGCCAACATCTTTTGCAGAAAATGAAGAAGTTAGGAAATTCTATAAAGAAATCATGAAGATCCTCCAAAGTAGATGAATATATATAATAATGCTTGGGGACTTTAAATACAAGGGTTGAAATAGATGAGGACTGTGAAAAATGTTGCAAACTGTGGACCAGTAATGAGGAGTGAAAAAGAGAAAAAAATTAATAGGTTACACATAAACCTTCTGCCTATACATCCTGAATACATTCTTAGAGAGAAGAATCCAAAGGCACTTGATAGTTAAAATATCAAATAACATCACAAAAAATGCAATTGATTATATTTTAATGAGTGAAAAATGACTTGTTACTGATGGGGGAGTCATTCTGAATCAGCTGCCTGTGAATTGTCAGAGAACAATCTGACAGAAAAAAGATTAAAATTAATGCCAACGTAAAATGAAAGATGAGAAAAAGCTAAAGCATTTAATTAAAACAACTCCTAATTTAACCTATTTAAGCAAATTCTTGATGATTAGAAATGGAATATAAAAGGAAGAAAAGGCAAAAACTCTGGTTGCAATAGTTTCATAAGTTCAATGTGAATCAGTTGCTATAATAAGGAAAAAAAAACAAAACCCTGAAAAACACCTTATTTAGCAAACACTTGACTTACTTGATAAGTGGAGAGAAATAGCAGCCAAGGGTAATACTGGTTTAGAATATAATTCATGTGCAGAATTGTACTGAGAAACATGGTGGAGGATTATAAAAAGCATTGCCTCATAAAACAGAGAGAAGCACTGGAGGGTAAAGCCAGTTAAAGCTTTATGAGACACCCAACGCAATATTTATTCTGTGGGTATTGAAAGATGAAGTTGGAAGGAACATGCCATATAGACAAAAGATGGAAATGATCTACAGACATTTTCTTCATAAACTCATTTTGCTATCAAGGAAAGTAGAGATATCACACTTGGAATCTAACATCACAGTTCTGGATGTATTTTTAAAGGAGGTAGAAATGTCACTGAAGAGAAGAAAGAGAGGAAAAGTAACTGAATTAGAACAAGTGTGCATAGAAGAGATTCATGAAAGCATTCAGAAGAGGCAGTATAATTGTGAGGATATTGAGGGATCACAAGGTATCAAAGAAAAAGGTACCAAAAGCATAGACAAAAACCTTGGATCTCTTAATTCGGGAAAAAAAAAAAAGTGAATGAGGGTATATAAAAAACTTACCTACCTGTTACTTTAGAAGATGTGTAAAATTTTAGTGAAAGTAATCTGTACATAATCAAAGTTATACGTGGTGATGGCAGTAGAAGAGAACAGTGATATTCCACAATAGGTTATATCTTTCTCATCAACAGTTGAAAAATTCTGAGGCAGTTAGGTGGCAGAGTGATAATGCGCTGGACCTGGAGTCAGGCAGACCTGAGTTCAAATGTAGTCTCAGACTCTTTAGTTATTTGATCCTGGACAAACCACTTAACTGTTTAAATTTACTCATCTGTAAAATGGATATAATGATTACACCTACCTGCTAGGGTAATTGTGAGAATCAAAATGAAATAATATTTGTAAAGTGCTTTGCAAATGTTAAAGTGCTATTTAAATGCTAACTATTCCTTTTTTGTTGTTGACTACAAAAATCTTGATTTGTTAGAAGAAACTGCACTTTAAAGGATATCTTTCAAAAGATATTTCCTATGCAAATGGCAGAATTATGCAAAGTTCTGTGAAACTTTGTTAAAGTTTGCAAAGTCAAGCATAATTTGACTCTATGATCATTTAATATCAGGTGAAACATAGAACACAGAAACATTTATTTGTTAAATGCATTCAACATTCATGAAGAAGCTCCTGTACAAAGGCCAAGTTCTTGGATTCCCTATAGATGGTAAGGTCCTCCAGTTTTCAGATTATATCATACTGGTTGTACCAAGTCCTAGAACATTTCAGAGTCTCCTGAATGAGATCCAAATGACTTCCAAGATTTTGACCGAGTGATTCACCAGAAAAATTAAGTGGATGAAAGATAGGTTTTGCCTAGAATATGACATGAAATTAGATAGAAAATCCATAGATCTTGCTTATCGATTAGGATAAGCACTACAAATAGATCATGAAACAAACTCCATCTTTTTATTTTAAAATAATTTTACTCTTGTTTGATTGTGAATCATGGAATTTAGAAGAATTGAAACCAAATGTCGTTTAGAGGGCAGGAAGAGAAATATGAATTGGGTATGAGCAGGGTGAAACGTAACAAGAGATAATGATGAAGAATCAGAAACTAGGTATAGAATAATATCCTCACACCATATACCAAGATAAACTTCAAAAGGATACATGACTTAGACATAAAGAGTGATATAATAAACAAATTAGAGAAATAGGGAAGAAATTACCAGTCAAATCTATGGATAGAGGAAGAGTTCATGACCAAAACAAGAGTCAGAGAGAGTCACTGAAAGTATAATGGATGAATTATATTACATTAAAAAGGTTTTGCACAAACAAATGAAACTAAAATTAGAAGAGAAGCAGGTGAATGGGAAAAAAAACCTTTACAGTTAAGTTTCTCTGACAACAGGTTTCATTTTAAAGATACATAGTGTAACGATTCAGGACAAATACAACCTGTGAGTGAGTAGCAGCTCCTCCTCTCTCCTCTTTTCCCTTCCCCTCCTCCCTTCCTCTCCCCTCTTCACTCCCAGGGGAAGCTACACTTCCATTCCCAAAAGCTGCCTTTTCTTCTTTGGGTTTACTGGCCAGATTTCTTGCTCAAAAAACAAGCCTTAAGCCCAATTCACTCTGTAGCTCGTAAGATTGGACAACGGGTCCCTGCCTACCTAGCACAGAGTGAATGTAATTACTAAATAGTAACGGTTTCTCTTTTACCCAGGAACCCTGAAGGTCTTCCCTTCCCAGTTTGATTTTTTTTTTTGTTATTTTTTCTTTTGATTAAAAGGGACCATCCCTTGAGTAACCACTTAAAGAAGCCTATTCATTGAATGCGTATATCTCACTCGAAGTGAGGCTATGGTCCCATATTGCATCCTGGGCCATCTCCAGTTGACCTGATGAAATGAGTATCAGGCCTGATGGCTCTAGAGGAGAAAGTGAGGCTAGTGACCTTGCACAGCCCTCCCTCGTTCAAATCAGTCATGCATGTCATGCGGGTCATGTCATCATCTTGATGTCATGGTCCTCTTCGAGAATGAAGGACAAACGCAACAACAACTGTATTATCTATTAACATCATTGCCTTTGACTAGATTCTGACATTCTAGCCATAGTGTGAGATGGTAGGTATCTCAGTTGTTTTAATTTGCATTTCTCTAATCAGTAGTGATTTAGAGGCATTTTTTTCATGAGTCTAGGTAGCTGTGATTTCTTTGTAAAATACCTGTTCATATACTTGTCCATTTGTCAATAGGGGAATGACTTACATTCTTATAAATTTGACTCAATTCTCTATATATTTCAGAAATAAGACCTTTATCAGAGATATTGTAACATTTCCCCCCTAGTTTTCTGCTTTCCTTCTAATTTTGGTTGCATTGATTTTGTTTGTGCAAAACCTTTTTAATTTAATATAATTAAAATTACTCATTTTACATTTTGTAATATTCTCTATATATCTTGTTTGCTCCTAAATTCTTCCTTTGTCCATAAATCTGACAGATATACTATTCCATGCTCCCCTAATATTTGGAATTTTTAAAAACTTTCTTTAAAATAGAGATACCTGTGCTACTTTAATATAAACAGGGGCCAATGAATTCAAGTTTTTATTAATATCTTCCATTAATATAGTGCTTTATGGTTTATAAAACATTTTTATATCACAGTCCCATGAAATACATAGTGCAAGTATTATTGCCCCCCATTTTATTAATAGGAAAACTGAGACTCATAAAGATAAAATTTGTTTGACATCATGTAACTAGTCAGGGAAGCACAATTAGTTAATTATCAGAGACAGGAAGATTGAGTCTCATAAAGACAAAACTACTAGCTTGTCATATAATGAGTAAGGGAAGCATAATTAGTAATTGTCAAAAGTTAGCATTTATTAAATGCTTATCCTGTGTCAGGTACATTACTAAGTGCTGAGGGTACAAGTACAAGTAAGCAAGACAGTCTCTGTCTTTATGGAGCTTTCATTCTGATGGGATGGGGGAGACAACACATATAGGCATATTGGAAAGGGAGAGAGTGGCACCTTATATTACTGGGGCATGGTTTGGAGTTGATGGCTAGGGAGTGAGGTAGAGGTCTGGTTCTAGTGCAAATAAGGCCAAAGGTCACCTATCAGAATCCACCATTGTTTCAGGGACAGAGTTCCAGTTTCTGGTGGGGTAGAGATGGTAAGAAGGCAGCAGGTAGTGGCCAGATGGAGTTTGTGTGGTCTCCTCCTATACCATGCTGGACTTTGGGAGTATTTATTTGTATTTTGTATATGTCCTTCTGTGTGCTTTATTAACATGTTACCTAAAAAGATGCTCCATGTATCCAAATGAGAAAGGTCTGTTTCTGTTTTAGCTCAACTTAGCCTCTGTTGAAGCGGCAGATTGTCTTTTGGAGACTCAACTTAAGGAACTTCCTTCAAGAGAAGCTCAGCTTACAAGCCTCCAGAGTACTACTGAGTTTGATATTCTTGTCATTGGCGGAGGAGCAACAGGAGCCGGCTGTGCATTAGATGCTGTTACTAGGGGTAAGGTCTGACATGGATGGGGATGACCCAAGTGTCTATTTGGTTTCTTTGTGAATCATAATTTGCATATGTTAAATGTCCTTATTGTGCTGTAAAATCATGTCTCTGACATTTAATTAATGTGTCATCCTGGGCAGGTCACTTACCCCTGTTTGCCTTAGTTTCCTCATCTGTGTTTTAATAAGACAACTTCTCTTATCTGTAAAATGAGTTGGAGAAGGAAATGGCAAACTCCAGTAGCTTTGCCAAGAAAACCCTAAAAGGGGTCACAGAGAGTCAGACACAACTGAAAATAACTAAAGAACAAAAGAACATTTTGGATAGACATTGAATGGTCAATGAGCTGGGCTTACTATCATTTAGAATAGTAATAGCAATGATAATAGCTATTGTCATATGCTTACTATGTGCCAGGCACTACGCTAAGCACTTTACAGTTATTATCTCATGTAGATATTATTATTGTTATCCCCATTTTACGTACATGAGGAAGCTGAGACAAACAGATGACATCAATTGCCAGGGCCATGCAGTCATTTAAGCATCTGGGGCCAGATTTGAACACAAGTCTTTCTGAATCCAGGTCCAATGCTCTATAGCACTGCAACACTAAGTTGTCCCTAGAAGAATAGAATACACCATATTTCAGAAATTGTGTGCCTCTCCAAAAAATTTGTCTTAGGGACACTATGTAGCTGTGAATTATTGAACATCACAATCTCAGAACCAAAACTATAAGTAACCTTGCAAGACAACAGAAAGATATGTGGTGGGCATTAAAAGGCTGTAGCATATACCAATGATGACTAGTGTATCAGAAATGATAGGAAAGACATTAGTGATAATTAAAGCCAGTCATTTAGTAAGAATAAATGATGACACGTAGACATCCCTAGTGTTAGAGTTCTCTAGTATACTGAGTAGTTTCTCTGTGGAGTACTTGTGGAAAGATCTGGTAATGAACTACCATAATGAGACAGCTTGGAGAAGTTATATTCTGTACTATGGAAGGAGTACCTATCCTGAGAAGGATTATCCATACTGATGAGGTTAGAGATTCATCTAAGCTGTTACTACTGATTATAGTGAAGAGTGCTAATGTGAGAGGTGGATGGAATCAAGCCTATCTTTTTAACAGGTAAAGTTGGAAAGCGGTCAGTCTCTCAAGTTGCTTGTCCTTCTAGGGAGACAGTGCTTAGGATGTTGTTTTCATGTTTGGATTTAGCTCCATTTAATTGTGTTAGATCTTGGCAAGCCTTGTGTTTTTTGGTTTTTTTGTCCTTAGCATAGGGATAAAGAGGCAACCTTTGAGTAGTGGATAGTGACCTAGTCTTGAGATCAGAAGGACCTGGGTTCAAGTCATGGCTCAGATACAGATCGTATCGTCAGTCAATAAACATTTATTAAGCACTTGCAAACAACTATGAACAAACAAGCTATATGCGGGATGTGTTAGACCATCAGTGTATATATATATATATATCCCCATATAGGTATAAGGAACATGGGATATAAAGGAAATAATCAACAGAGAGAAAATATTAGAGTTGAGAAAGTTTGCAAAAGCCTCCGTCTGCATGGCAGTGGACCAATTGCATAGCCTTAAATCAAAGAGAAGATACCAATTCAGTTTTCATTGATAGAGGAAGTTCTTTGTGTTAATAAAAGTACAGGTCTGGTTCTGCTTTCCTCTAATTCCCCACCCTCTTCACCCCCTGCCAATATCTCACAGGTTATTGTGAAGAGAACATTTTTTTAACTGTAAGAGGTCTTATAAATGTGAGCTTATGACTCCATAAGGGTACTTTTTCTACTTACTTGGGTTATGATCCTACAGTAACTGAGTAAACAATTTCTGAGAGTTACTGTGACCCCAAAGTTTGTCACCCAATGGTCAACTTTGTATTCTTCCTGAACTGTCCTAGGCTAGTCCTTGGATGAGGGAGATGTGCAATCCAGCCCCAAACTGACAGACAAAGCTATTCAATCTTCATGGGGTCTGATAGAGCTTTTGTTCTAGTCACCCATTCTTCAGTCACCCAGGCTTGTAACTTGGATGTTACTCTTGACTTCTCACTTGTCATCACGGCACATATTCAGTCTCTTGTCAAATCTTGTTTTTGTTTTTTTTCTTTACATATGTGGCCTTCCGTCCACACACTCAGCCGCTGCCACTCACATCTTGTGGTTGGTCTCCCCACCTTAAATCTCTTAACACTGTAATCCATCATTCTGCTTACCCTGCCAAAATGATTTTTCTGAAGTGTAGGTCTGACCATTATCCTTCTGCTCAAGAAACTTGAGTGGATCTCTATTACCTCAGGGATCAAATATAAAATTCTCTTTTCAGCATTTAAAGACCTTAACAACCTGCCCCCTTCTTCCCCTTTCAGTGTTCTTATACTTGATTCTCCTCACCATTCTCTACAGTCTAATAACTGGTTCACTTGATGTTCCTCATACCCAGTGCTCCATCTCCTGCTCTTTGGGCCTTTTCATTGGCTGTCTCCAGTGCATGCAGTTGGGCAGCTAGGTGGGGAGTGGATAGAGTGACAGGCCTGGAGTCAGGAGGACTCGTTGAATTCAAATATGGCCTCACACACTTACTAGCTGTGTGATCCTGGGCAGGTCACTTTACCCTGTTTGTCTCAATTTCCTCATCTGTAAACTGAGCTGGAGAAGGAAATGTAAACCACTCCAGTCTGTTTGCCAAGAAAACCCCGAATGGGGTCATGAGGAGTCAGACGTGACTGAAATGACTGAACTGTAACAACAATGTATGGAATACTCTCCTTCCTCTCCTTTACCTCCAGCTCTTAGCATAATCCCTGGCAGGCTGTGTTTGTTGACTTGACTCCCTGTCCATCCTCAAGCCTTAACTCAAGTGGTCTTCTGCAAGAGGCCTTTCTGCCTCCCTCCTACTCCTCCCACCTCACATAATTTCCTTCTGAGATTACCTTCCATTTACACTGTACATAAGTTTTATTGTACATGGTAATTTGCATGTTTTCTCCCCCATTAGAATGTGGAGACTTTTGGAGGATAAGGATCATGTATTTATCTTTCTTTATATCCCCGGGTCTTAGCATTATGTCTAGAACATAGCACTTAATAAATGCTTGTCGAATGACTTAGTATTGAATACCCTAGAATTTATCTCGGTGGGAATAAGGGGCATCAGGGTAGGATTTTCTTGTAGATGTGTCATTCCTCAGTTACTTTGTAGTTCTTCTCTGTGATACCCTTTTTCCTCTTTCACTATCACAAGATCTGTGATTTCTTTAGTGTGGATGTACTCTTTCCTGATTTAGATTGTATCCCTTTTATTCCTTCCATGAATTGCTAGAATAATGCAAAATTCCATTTTACACCCACCCTCATTGGTAGTCCTCCCCAACACACCTGGTTGCCAGCCTTCTGGTGATGACTCTCTCCAAACTTATCTGGGTTGGGTCTTTGGTGACAACCCCACAGTCAGTGAAGCTGTTGAGAAGCTTTTCCAGCTTAGTATTAGTAATACTAGCAGAATTTTTATTACCCAGCAGAATTTTTACTCTACAGACAGAGCCTTCAGGAAAGCAAGGTCACAGCCATACCACATGGATACTGAAGGAGGACTTTATTAGAGTCAGTGATCATAGCATAATATATTTTAGAGTTTTAAAGCTCCCCAGAGTTGTCTAGTCTAAGCCCTGCACTTTACATCTGAGGAAACTGGGACTTGCCTAACCTAAGTGATTTGTCTAAGGTCACATAGTTAATTTAAGTAAAAAGAACTTTGGATGAATGACTTAAGCTTTGTTTGTAGAATGCAACTGATTAGTCAGAAAGACAATGGAGAAGCAAAGCTGTTAGTTAACATTGTGTAGTCCTCAGAAGATAAATCAAGTCCCTTAAATCAGAAACTTGATTCTTCATGTTATAATTTACTATAGTTAAGTGATAATTTATTAAATTCATAAGTTAAATTTTTTAATTTATTAAATATATTATATTAAGCCAATGTGTACTTCACTGGAATTCATTCGTTGGGAAGAATACATAACTAGGTGGCACAGTGGATAGAGTGCTGGACTTGGAGTCACTAAGGTCTAAATTCAAATCCAGACTCAGATACTTATAATGTGACTTTTGGGCAAGTAGCTTAATCTCTGTCTACCTCAGTTTCCTTATCTGTAAAATGAGGATAATAATAGTATCTTCCTCCCAAGGTTGAAATAATATTTTAAAAACACTTCACAAGTTATAAAATGCTATATAAATGCTGACTATTATTAAAACATGAGGATGACGCCTAGCATGTTGAGTTCAGCTTTGTATGGTGAATTTTGGTAGGACGTAAATGTTATGTTTGGACATAAATGTTGTTATGTTTGTCCTTCGTTCTCGAAGAGGACCATGCCATCATCTTGATGACATGACTTGCAGTGGACTTTGATTTGAGTGAGGGAGGGCTGTGCAAGGTCACCAACCTTACCTTCTTCTCGTGAGCCATCAGGATGTAAATGAAAATCTTAAGGGATAGGTAGGAATAAGGCTGGGTTTTGATTCACAATGGAGTAAATGCCGACATGGAATATAAATACTCATACTGATGAGCCACTGGAATAATTTGTTAAATAAATGGTACAACAAACCCTAAAACCTATGCAGAACTGTTTTCAAAGGGTGAATAAATCATAGAGATCTCTCTTACATTATTTTTAATAGGCATAATGTTGGAATAGTTGAGGGACTTTTGTTCGGAGTTACCTTGAAAGTATTATCACTCTATATGCTGTGTTGGTCAGGTAGTAAATAATTCTGTGTGTGGGTTTTAAAAGTTGTACTTGTAATTAGTAATTTCTAAGGAAAGGATATGCATTTTAATAGCTTTAGGCACATTGGTTATGGTTTTAGAAAGCCCAACAGATTAGCTAAGTTATATTTGCATATTGGTTTTTATGGTTTATTTAAAGTAGTGGGTAAACCCATTTAGCTCTACAAGTACAGTTTTCATGCTTGTTTCCATAATGTTGGTAGGTAGGCCTCCAGGGGAAAGTAGAATTTGTAATTAAAATGTACAAAGAATTGCTGAAGGTAATCTATATTTATCCTTTTACTGCATTTTCTGATCGTATCAGTAGCGTTCTGAAGTGTGAAATAATCATAGGCATTTGGTTAATGACTTGTTCATTGTTCCTGTTCATTCATGGAATTTGCTCTTTTATTATGTTTGATGCTTCACTTAACAACAAATTTTGCTTTCTGTGTCTTTGATATGTTTTCACCAAATTATTTCTGATTGTATCCATTAATCTTTAGTCACATTTGACAAAAATAAATTACTGTGATCTTTTAAAGTTACCAATAATAATTAGATTTTTCAGGACATCAAAGTTTTGGAGGGCCAGTAGACATTAAAGCTCTTGTATATCATGGGTGCATAAGCTCTTTGATCAGTGTGATTTTGGGGGACCCAGAAGAGGCATGATGAAGGAAAAGCTATGTATTCTTAATATTTGAACATGGGCTATTTTACCAACCAATTAGGTTTTTTCCTGGCAGCAGTCAGATTGCATTTGCTTCTTAGGGGATATTGTTTTACAAACACATTGACTCCTGGCCTTCTTTCTCCTCCTCTCCACCTCTTACTTCTATCTGGTCCTGTACTATACCATCCCTTATAGTAAAAAGAGCAGGGTGGATATGTCATAAAGAAGATGCTACCTGACTCTCTGGATTTTTCTTTGTACCACAAGCTTACTACGTGTCAACTCTGTGATATGGTAGCTATGATGTTAAACTGTACCGAGAGAGGCAGGAATAAAGAACTACTCCTACAACTCCACTCTGTAACCCATTAGAGTGTGTGTGAAGTGTTTAGCTGTGGACACACATTTTAGGAATGCTATTGATGACCTGGCCTGCTTCAAGAGCAGAGGAATCAGAATGTTAAAGGTCTTGAATTCATGCTGTGTGAGGATCATTTGAAAGAATGGAGGATGTTTAGCTTGGTGAAGAGAGTGTGGTAAAGAGACATGATAGTTTTCTTCTAAATATTTGAAAGGGCTGTCATGTGGAAGAGGAATTAGATTTGTTCTGCTTGGCCTCCCTGATCCGAGCTTCTTTCTCCTCACAGTCTTGACTAGAGTTGGAATCAAGAGCTCTGGGTTTGAACCTTGGCTCTAACCCTAGTCATATGGTTCCAGGCAATTCATTAAAACCTCTTTGAGTCTCAAGTTTTATTGTGAAAAATGGGAATCTGATATTTCTGTAGTTACCTTGTGGTGGTAGAGTAATATAAAAGTGCTTGATAAGCTTTAATGTACAATACTAATGGGAATTGTCTCTTTCAATTCAGCTGAAATTTATTGTACACAGAGCAGTGTGTACAGTACTGTGGGAGATGCTAGAGATGTAAAGATAAAAATAGAGTAGTTCCTGGCTTCAACAAGCTGAAATTCTCGGAAAAGTTACGATACATATACTTGTCACCAATCTTTTCTCTCCTACTATCTTCTGTACTCTAGTTCTTCAGGGCCATCTCTTGGTTATCTATTTACCTCTGTTAAGGAGCAGTGACTAGAAAGCCTCTTTCTGACCAGGGCAGGCATTAGCATCTTTAATCCATAGACAAGAAGTATACCTAAGGATAGTTTACAAAAGCCAACCAGAATACCCTAAGCTAAGATTAAATTTAATCTTTTGACTATCTCTGTATAGTACTGATTTGAAGTCTTGAGTTTCAGACATCTTCCAAACACAGATTGTTCTCCTCAAGCCACAACTGTGGTGTCTGGTGCAGGTTTTTATATTATTTTAAAGACTAGATGTAAGTGCCATGAGTCATTTGGGAGTGGGAAGTCAAAGTCCCTGAAGGAAATGATTTTAATTTCTCAGTAAATCAAAGGAAAGCACAAATGAAAGTTCAGTTAAAATCAAATTATGTAAAGTACTCTTGGCTATGATTAGACCAGTGTCAAGAGATGATGGTAGAAAGGGCAGAGGGCTATTTCAACAGGAGTTGAACTCTTAACTGGTCTGAATGATGAACAGAAGAGTGCTTGGAATATCCTTTTTACATTTTGCATTTTTTTATGATTTTTTTTTTTTAACGATCTGTGTAGTATTGATAGTAAATCTTGAACAAGATGATAGAACAATTTTTAGTACTGTCCAAAAAAATAGTTTGGAGACAAAGCAGTAATATAACAACTTGTGGTTTGGAATAGGGAGGAGTGAAGTTGTTTTTTTTTTTCATACCATGTTCAATTAAGATGAAAAAGAGCTAAATCCCTGATAGGAAAATGTGGCAAGGATTCCATGCCCACATTCAACAAGCTCAGGTAGCGCTTAATCAGTAAAAGTATTGGCGAATTGAAACACATATTTGTGAAACCCAGAGCTTGGTAAGGGTCTCTGTGTGGGGCTATTCTAGCATTTCTAATTAACTAATTAAAATTTATAGTGCATTGTGCTCACAAATTATGACCCCAATTACATTGCATATTTACCAGACATTTTAGATAAGGAGTCATCTTTGTTTGGATTGCTGATTCTTTTGCTGAGTCTGCAAATTTTTTAAAGAGCCAATATAAATTGAAAATACAGAATTTTTAATATACACTTTGAACCCTTGTTCCTGTATAGAAAAAGATTGGTTTATCTCAGCTGTCTTTAACTTTAAAAAGCAGTGACATGTCTTGGTGATGTTTTTGGTTATGGCTCATCTAATCTCTGGTATCCTAAAAAGGTAGGCAAAGTGTGTGAGCCTTACTGTCTTTCTACTTCAATGTATTTCTTCCTTTAAGTGGACCTTTTTCCCAAGAGAGAAATACAAACAGGTACTAAATCAATTCAATATGTAAAATTCCATTAAAACTAACAGATTCTCTACTAGAAAATGCCAAGTCAAAACAAAGGCATTGACTTATGCTGCTGAAGCCCTCCTTTGGCTATGAGCAGGGAGAAGAAGTTCTACAGAAAAGGCTCCTTTGCTTCACATTTCTATCCTTTGGTTCCTAGCCATACAGTCATAGCTTTAGAGCCAGAAAATACTTGTTTTGCTTTTAAAACCCTCCCTACCTTTCTAGACTTAAAGCACAGTGCTTGACAGCAATAAGTGCTCTATAAATGTTAGCTTTCATTGTGCTATTGTCATTATATTATAGCCCTCCATGTGCTCTGTAATCTAGAGCCACGGTCCCCTTTGCTGTTCTATCTCCCAGTCCCAGGCATTTTCATTGGCTGTTCCCTGCCCTCATGCCTGGACTTCTGTCTTCCTCTTGTCAGCCTCTTGGCTTCTCTGGCTTATTCAGGTCTTAGTTAAAATCTCTTTTGACAGGAAGCCTTTCCTGAGCTCCTGTGTGTGTAAGACCCCCCACCCCTGCCCACAGACCAGAGTACCGGGGCAGGTCTCCTGGAATAAATTCACAGACTCAAGCACTGTTGAAGTCAAGGTGGTAAAGATTTATTATACTTTTCAACAGGCAAGAGCTCTTAGGGGACCTGAAACTTTAAAAGGGTATAAGTAAAGTTTATATAGGATATTCTATAGTATAACATGTGCCAAGTGTGATGACTAGGTGATTCAGGGCAGGATTAGGGAGTGGTTAGTTCTTAAAGGAACATGCACGTTTAGTATGTACTGAGCAGGTATTTTACCCAGAATTCACCAGGGAATAGCCCAAGGGGGAACTACATGGAGGTGTGGTTTTTAGGCCTGAAATATCACTAAGGCAACTAAGGGTCAGGATTGACTAAGGAATACCAGGCTGCTCTCATCAGTGTCTTGTTAGACAAGATAAATGTAAGGGAGTATAGGATGTCTAAGTCCAGGATATATGTGATTGGTCAGTGAGCAGTAAATGTCGTTATGACCCAGTACACAGCCAGTTCAGCCAGTACACAGCTGGTTCAGACTAATAAATTCTATAGGTACAGCTGGCTACTGTATCAGAAAAAGAGATAAAAGTTTCACTAGGGCAGGCAGTGTCCTTGGGCTGGGGAGAAACTGCCTGGGATAGTGTTTTGAGGCTAGGGAGAAATGTGATTGTTTTAGAATTGGGGTCCAAGCACAGGCACCAACACCCCATCAGAAGGACTTCATGGAAGTGGTGGCATTTTAATTGGACTTCCAAGAATGAATAGAAATTCAGCAGGAAAAGAGGGACAGGGAGGACATTTCAGGCATAAAGGGCAGTGTGGACAAAGAAAGGACAATGCAGGGCATGTCTGGGAGACAGAGAGAAGTCTGGTTGTGTTCTCCTACCTATCTAGGAAAATGTAAACTCCTTAAGTGCTGTTCCATATTTTTGCCCTTAGATTCCCATTACCCACTACAGTGCATTATATGTACTGGGATCTTAATAAGTGTTTGTTAGTTTGGAATAGTGTGGGCTGAAGCTCCAAAGGTAGGGTGGTATTAGATTTTTGAGGTTCATGAGTATGAGGCAAAGGAGTTGGAGCTTTATGTGATAGCCAATAAAGAGCTGTTCATTGAAGCTATTTGAGGAGAGGCAAAGACTATTATTTCTGTCAGCAGTGAATTTAGCCTATAACCTGAAATGGAAATCAATCTTTGTGTGGCTGCCCTTTTGAGTATTTATTTTTCCTATGTTCCCCGAGCTTTTCTGGGGATTGGAAACTGAGCCTTATGTATACATATACCTACGTACCTACCTACCTACATATATACATACACATGTACATACATACACATAATATATAATCACATATACATACATACATACATGATCACTAGTGGTTGGGTGTTTCACACAGGAGGCACTGGAATTTTTGGTTTCTAGCCCAACAAGTTCACTCTTGATCTGGTCAGATTGGCAGATACCTTCACAGGGGTTAATAATCAGCTTTACTCTAGTGTACTTTTCTCAAAGGATTGTGGGAGAACCAACTCCCACAGCGTTCCCTAATCACCCTTCTCACAGGAGCCTGTGAGAAGGGAGGGCGACTACCCCTATGTCTTGATGGGTTTAATCAAGACAGGCACAGCTTGTGCACTCCCCTGAGTCCCCTCAAACTTCAACAGGAGTTGATTGACGCAGGTGCATGCATTCCTCTATGCATTACCCATTGTTTCCCCCTTCACTGACCAGTGCTCATCTGCTTTATAGGGCAACAGACAAAGAAGGCATCTTGCCAACATTAAATTCACAGGTTAACTTTAGCAGCAGCATCATTCTGTGCAAGTATAGTAAATATTATATTATGTCACCCCTTATCTCATGGCACAGCCTCAGTAGGACTGTCTGTCACTATATAATTCCGGGAATTACCATCTAGAATCCTTGGAACTATTCTGGGAGTTATTATCTAACACTTGGACATTGCCATGACTATGGATCCTGAGAAACTTAACTCTAAAAAGTTAACATAATCCTCCTTACATACATTGGGGAATAAATTAGAAACTCATTGTTTTTCAATTCCAAGAATGGGGAGAAGGGACATTTTGTTTGGTGCCACAGCACAGCCAAAAATACATGCCAACATAAGTCATCTAGTTCCAGCACTGGTATTCATCCTTTTACACCATAAATATCAAGGGGGCACCTTTTTAACAGGACAAAGGGTTCCCTGAGTGCCTTGCTAGCTACTACTCCATTCACAGCAAACTGCTCTGGAAGTAGGGATGGCTAGGCCTTAGTCCTTGAGTAGCCACAGAATCTAAGAAATTATTGGGCATGGCTAAAGATGTCTAGTGTAGGACTCATGGGGAGGAACTTCTATGCAGCAAGAAACCAGCCTACAAGACTATGCTATAGTCTCTATGATCTGATTAGTGGTTAAACAATTTCTGTCCCAAAGAAAAGCTATATTAGGGGATACTAGTAGTATTTCAATAGGGTTCCATATGCCAGAACCAAATCTTTTTTTTAATGATAGGGTTGAAGTCAGGAGGTCACATCCCCTTAAGACTAATGTCCATGTTAATAACACTGACAATTTCCACAACTCCTCACCCTTCCTCATACCCCATATCCAATCAGTTATCACTTCTTGCCTTATTTACCTCCTCACTATTGATTCCACATGATACTTTCTCCACCCTTAAGTTTCAGACCCTTATCATCTCTCAATGACATTATAGCACTGGCCTCCTAATTGGTCTCACTGCTTCAAGTCTCTTACCACTTCCAGTCCATAGTGCACACTACTACCAAATCATTTTCTTAAGTGCAAATTTGACTGCTGACTCCTTCCCCCATATTCAACACTAATGGCTTCCTATTGCCTCTAGGATAACATATAAACTCTTTTAGCTTTTAAAGTCCTTTACAACCTGGCTCCAGTTTATCTTTTAAGCAGCACTATTACTTCTTCTCCCATACTCTACAATAGAACCAAACCAGACTTATCTCTTTTCCTTACACACAATACTGTCTCCTGTCTTTATGCTTTTGACCTGGCTATACAGCATGCCTGGAATTCACTCCCTCCTGTCTCATAAAGCCCTGGTCTTCCTTTAAGATGAAGTTCAAATATCTGTAAAGAAGCCTTTCCTCTTCCCCCCCAAATGGTAGTTTCTTTCTTCCTAGGCTACCTGGCTTTTAAATCCTTTGTATATACTTATATTAATAGTCACTTGACCCCTAACCTCATTCTTCATCCTCTTTGTCCCTCAGTTCTTTCTCAGACCATGACCTTTGCACTGGCTACACTCTCTTCCCCTGATCTTTGGTGAATCTGTTCAACTCTGCACCATTCCCTACATTTAAATATCTCGTCCCCTTGTCCTAGCATGAATGTGCCTTGCCAAACCCCAACTTTGGATTCCTCTCACCATCTACCACATTTATTTCAATTAATGTGATGCCAAATGGTGCTGGGGGCAGCTGAGGGCACAGTGGATAGTGTTGGGTTTAAAGTCAGGAAGACTTATCTTTCTGAGTTCAAATCTAGCCTCAGACACCTATTAGTTGTATGGCCCTGGGCAAGTCACCTACTTCTGTCTACTTTACTTCCTCATCTATAAAATGAACTTGAGAAGGAAATGGCAAGCTACTCCAATATTTCTTCTAAGAAAATCCCAAATGAAGTCACATAGAGTCATACATGAAAATGACTGAACAACAAGAATGGTGCTACAGTAAATTATGAAACAGTGCCAAGTTCACTACAAATTTATGCTGCATAACCTCAACTGGGTCCTTATACAGCAAAGCAGTCTTTATACCTGCCCAACCAATTCACTCTCCTACTTATTTTTAACCTTATTCTAAACAGTTATTCTAAACCTTTTCATCCCCACAAGCCTCCCATGGAACCTCTTCCCTTTACCCTCTCAGCTAAGAATTTCAACTCATTCTTCACCAAAATCATTGAGACAACTTTCCATCTTCCCTCTGTTCTTTTCCCCTTCTCATCTCTCATCACTTAGAAGCCTCCCTTTGTCGTCTCTTCCATTCATGCCAGTATGACATGAAGATGTGGCCTTACTTCGTGCCAAGGCAAACCCCCTCTAACATATATCTCATTTCATTTTCTTGAGATGCTCCAGTAAGTGCCTTACTGTCACTAATCTTCAGTCTCTTCCTATCTTTTGGCTGCTTTTCTGCTGTCCAAAAATGTACACATCTCTCCCCCAGCTGAAACAAAAAACTAAATATACTCAACTCTGACTTGATCTGACCATTCTCAATAGCTATTTTTCTGTTGGCCTCTACTACTTCCTGGATTTGAGAAAACCTTCTCTATTTTGTGCTTCCACTTTCTCTCTTCTCACTGTCTTCTAAACAGTCTGAAATCTGGCTTCATCATTCAACTGCAGCTTCTTTCCAAGACCATCAATGACCTCTTATTTGACAAATTTACTGGACTTTTCCAGTAGGCAATCAGGGTTAAGTGACTTGCTCAGGGTCACATAGCTGCTGAGTATCTGAGGTCATAGTTGAACTTGGGTCTTCCTGCCTCCAGGACCAATGCTCTATCTATCCACCTCCCCATCTAGCTGTCCTACTGGACTTTTCTCAGTCCTCATCCTTGTTTACCCCTTTGCAGCATTTAATACTGTTGATCACCTTCTCCTCTTGGATACTTTCTCATGATACTGCTTTCCTGATGGTCCTTCTACCTGACTAACTGCTCCTTCTGAGTTTTACCTTCTTTTACTTTTCCTTTACTTTCTTTTACTTTCTTCCAGGTCATGGCCACCAACTCTAGGACCTCTTCTCTTTCCTCTCTACTGAGTATTGTATCTCACTGGCTTTCAATTACAATCTCTGTGCTGATGATTCTGAGATCTGTACATGACTGCCTTTTTCATATCACAACCTAGTTGTACCACAGGCATCTCAAATTCAGCTCAATGCCTTGCATATAGTAGGCACTTAGTAAGTGGTTGTTGAATAATTTGATTTTGCTGTGTGTATACTTGTTGTCTTCCTCATAGAACACACTCTTCTTGGGAATGGTTATTTCATTCTTTGTACTTGTAGTACCACCACCAAGCACCGTGTCTTAGTGATTGTTGGTTGTTGTCCTTCGTCTTCATAGAGGACCAAAATGATATCACCATTGTAAAGTGAAATTTCAGTGTGTCCAAGTGTGGCTGATCAGACCAATACGAGCTAAGAATGCTCTACCATAAGTTGGGCACAGATCGTCTGTTTGAATATTTGGGATAGATATCCCAAGTTTGAGCATCCTGCATTTACTTTGTGCTGTCTCAATTCTGCTTTGCTCAAAGAGCACAGCACCTTTTCTTATGTGGGCATGCCATGCTGAGCAGTCCTGTGCCAGTGTCTCCCATGTTGCACAGTCAAGTCCAAAGTTCTTGAGAGAGACCTTGAGAGTGTCCTTGTATGGTTTCTTCTGGCCACCATGTGATCGCCTGCCCCATGCAAGTTCTCTATAAAATAGTCTTTTCGGCAAGTGTACATTTTACATTCAAACAGCGTGGCCAGCCCATCAGAGTTGTGCTCTCTGAAGCATAGTTTCAATACTTGGAAGTTCAACAAAGGCAAAGATTTCAGTGTTACCATATCATGTCAAGTGATCCTCAGAATCTTCCTAAGACAGTTCAAATGGAAGCAATTCAGTTTCCTGGCATGATGCTGGTAGATGTTTCACAAGCACATAACAATGAGGTCAGCACAACAGCTCTGTAGACCTTCAGTTTGCTAGTCAGTCTAATACCTCTTCTCTCCCAAACCTTTCTTCAGAGCCTCCCAAACACTGAGCTAGCTCTGGCAATGCGTGCATCAACCTCATTGTCAACGTGTACCTCCCTGGAAAGTACACTACGAAGGGAAGTGAACTTATCCACAGCATTCAGAACTTCTCCATTTGTTGTAACCAAGGGTTTCACGTATGGATGGTGTGGTGGTGGCTGATGTAGCACCTGTGTTTTTTTGGTGTTAATTATTAGGCCAAAATTAGCACAGGCAGCAGAGAATTGATCCCTACTTTGTTACATGTCAGCTTCAGAGGCTGCATTGAGTGCACAATCATCTGCAAAGAGAAAATCACACACCAACACTCCCTCCACTTTGGTTTTAGCTTGTAACCTTTTCAAATTGAAGAACTTACCATCAGTATGGTAGTTGACCTTGATACCGTGTTCATCCTCATTGAAAGCATTTGACAACATGGCTGAAAACATCATGCTAAAAAGCATGGGAGCAAGCACACAGCCCTGTTTCACTCCATTGGTGACTGGGAAAGCCCTAGAGCATTGTCCATTATCCAGAACTCGGGCAAACATGCCATCATGAAATTAATGTACAATATTGATGAACTTCTCTAGGCAACCAAATTTTGGCATAATTTTCCATAAGCCCTCATGACTAACAGTGTCAAAGGCCTTGGTCAGATCCTGTGTACAGATCTCTGTTCTGGTCCTGGTATTTCTCCTGGAGTTGTCAGGCAGCAAACACCATATTGACTGTTCCTTGGCCCTTTCTGAAGCCACATTGATTCTCAGGTATATGCCCATCTTCCAGGTGAGGGATCAGCCTATTAAGGAGGACTCTAGCAAGAATTTTGCCAGCAATGACTAAGAGAGAAATCCCCCTGTGATTGTTGCAGGACAATCTATTCCCTTTACCTTTATAGAGATGGACAATGGAGGCATCCTTGAACTCCTGGGGGATAATCTCCTCTTGCCATATAAACTGGAAAATTTCAGTCAGCTTTTGTATGAACAATTGTCCCCCTACCTTCTAAATCTCAGCTGGAATAGAATCAGCACCATGTGCTTTGCCACATGAAAGAAGCCTAACGGCCCTCAAAACCTCTTCTTCAGTTGGAAGTTCAGCTAAGGAGGGATTGACTTCAACCTGAGATAGACTTCAGTGGCCTCAGCATCGATTGATGATGGTCTGTTGAGAATACTATGGAAGTGTTCAGCCCATCTCTCTAGTATTATGTCCTTATCACTAAATCAATGTGGCTCCATTAGCACTGAGTAGTTGTGATGCACCATAAGTTTTTGGTCCATAAATAACTTTCAGGGAATCAAAAAAGTGCTTTGGATTGTTACTATCAGCATAAAATTGAATTTCATCTGCTTTCTTACTGAGCCAGGAATCCTGCATCTCTCTAAGCATTGCTTGTACTTTGCTTTTGATGGAATTAAATGCTGCCTTCTTGGAAGTGGATGAACTATCCTGCTGGTAAATCCTGTGGAGTTCATGTTTTTCATTTAGCAGCTTCTGAATTTCCCCATAATTTTCATCAAACCAGTCTTGGTGTTTGCGAGTGTTCTGACCCAGATGAGCAAATGCAGTGCTGTACACCAAATCTCTAAGAGCTGCCCACTCCTTTTCTGCTCCACTGTTGCCAACTATATATTGGCTCAACTTTCCCTCCAAGTCAGCAGCAAACTGTTCATGCTCAGAGAAGAGCTCTAATTTGTTGACATTAATTCTTTCGGTGTCATTTTGCCTTGGGAGCAGCGCTTTTGATTAATGCAAATATTTAGCTTGGAAAGGATAAGTCTATGATCAATCCAGCACTCTGCACCACACATTGCCTTTGTCACTCTCACATCTTGTCTGTCTCTTCTCCTTACAATCACATAATCTATTAGATGCCAATGTTTGCTGTGAGGGTGCATCCATAAAGTTTTATTGTGTTTAGGTAAACAGAAGACCGTGTTGGTGATGCGATGCACAACTCTTCATCAGTAAATGACCATTACTGTTGCTGTTTCCAACTCCATTCCTCCCTAGGACTCCCTGCCAAGTCTGGTAGTCTGAGCCTATTCTGGCCTTAAAGTCACCCAGCATTATAAGCTTGTCCTCTTTTGGCACATTGATGATAAGGGTCTCTAGGTCTTCATAAAATTTTTCTTTGACTTCATCATGGTTTGATATGGTGGGAGCATAGGCACTGATGATGGTGGCATGGCATTTTCCTGTAAGTGGCAATTGCGTTGTCATGAGCCTGTCATTCACTCCTTTTGGCAGGCATACCAGCTTGCTGATTAGATTAGTTTTGATTGCAAAATCCACGCCAGCTTCGTAGCACTCCCCTTCACTGCACCTACTTCAGAAAAATGTGTATCCAGCTCCAACTTCAGTAAGCTGGCCTTCATTTGCCAGCCTTGTTTCACTCAGGGCTGCTATTTGGATGCAATACCTGTTGAGTTATTTTGCAACAAGAGCTGTTCTTCTTTCAGGTCTACTGGATTTTGTGTTGTTTATTAGTGTGTGCACGTTCCATGTGCCGATGGTGAGTGGAATCATCTTTGCAGATATTTTCGTATATTTTTTTGTGTTTCGACCACATAGTAGAATTCCCTGCCTGCCGTGGTAATTAGTCCAGGGCTGGATAAGCAGGCAATGTTTAGGGCACCTTTTCTAGCCCTTTCCTCACACCAGGAGGTGAGCAGTGTGATTCTTAAAAGGCTGCTCAAACATTCAGGGGGCTGCTGAGTCCCACTGCTGCTTCCAGTGAGAAACAACCCTATGGCCCGGGCCCCCTATGTGCAGGGCTGTGACTACAGCTCCCAATGTATCCACACCTGCTGCATCACTTGCCTGTCACCACAGGACTTTGAGGCATAATAGTGAAATGGTGTGGTGATGTCTTTTGATTCAGGCATAAATTGGGTTTAAGTGAAGCAGAGTTGCACGGAGTCGTCAGCCTCACTCTCTCCTCCAGAGTTATCATAGTCTGGTAGCAGGGCAGAGTCAGGATGGCTGGCAATGCCTTAGGATACAGTGGATGACATTGGCATCTTTGGTGTCTCACCAATCTCTAAGCACTCCACATCACTTCCTTCATCTGCCTTCATGGCCGTTGGGGCAAATTGTTTCATCCACCTATTCCACCAGATGAAGTCTTCACATCCTTAGGGTAGACACCCCCCCCAACTCACCAATGGGTTTGAGAACCCTTAGTTACCCTCAACCTGGTTTGGCCTGTCTGCTGAAATGGTTTACTGGGGTGTGGCCACTGCACATGCTGCAGCTTCTTGGAGCCACAGGAGAGAGTTAGGCAGAACAGGTGGACACCAAAGGTAGAAAGAGCCCTGCAAAGGACTTGGCAGCCATCACACCAAAGGTACTGGTCCTCCCTGAACACACCCTACACCCCACAGTGTCACAATAAATGTTTGTTTAAAGGTGTCCTTACTTTTGGCCATGGGAAATTGAGCATGGAGGGCCAACCCTAAAGGGAGTTGGGAGTATGGGGTGTTAAGGATCTCATTAGGATCTCCAAATATCTGTATCTAGAACAGTCCTCTGAGATTGGCAGGTAACTTGATCAGGCTTTATCCACAACTGGATCTGTGGGCAATGTATATTCTACGCTTTCAAGCAGGGTTCCAAAAAGATTTAACATTCTGGTATTTAAGAAAAGTGGTTAGTGATACCACAAGTAGGGCTGAAATGGAATTTGGGAATTTGGATGGTACTCACTGAACATTTTGTGGTTCCAGTTTTAACATCCTGTTGTTGCTTGCTTACGAAAAAGGGATGGCATTTTCTAACTTACTTTTTACATACCTTATCCCTATTTACTTTTTTTTTCTTTAGCTCCTACTGATAAATTTGGATGCCACTTTCTAGCAAACATTCTCTTTTTCCCTTATAAGAACCGGCTGGGGTTTAAGCAATAATATTTATTCACAAGGGAAAAGAAAATTTTCATTCAGATAATTAGAAGTTCAAATAAAAGATTTATCTTACTGAATTGGATAATACTTCTACACTGTTCTGATCTAGCTTCCCTGGGTGTAAGTTTGACCCCATGACACTATCTAGTTTGAGAGGGCATGTCCTTCAAAACAGAATCCTCACTTTTGCACCAGAATACATCTCCTGTTTTTCCTAAGCTTGGCAAGGCTGATTTAGGACTTGCCACTAGGCTGATTCTGTACATCCCCTTGTCATTATGAATCCATCCTCTGATTCATGAAGGCTGCAGGGATTTGGGTGATCTATCCATATTTCTGCACAATGGAATAAATAGATATGTCTCTTACTCTTGACACCTGTGGTGAGTGGTTAAAAATTTAATCATATATTGAACTTTTGCAATGGGGCCGGGGCCAACAAAATGAAATTGCTTCTCAACTCAGGAAATTTATATTCTAAAAGAGACAAACAACATATAGATAGGGAAATATAAAATAACTTCTGGAATGTGGGGAGGGAAGTGCCATCAGGAAGGGTCCCATATAAGAAGTAGCGTTTGATTTAAGACTGAAGGAAGTTATAGTATTTCAAGAGAAAGAGGCGAGGAAGGAGAATATTCCAAGCGTGAGGGAGAACCTATGTCAAGACATGGAGGCCAGGGATAGGCTGCCCTGCACTAGAAATAGTAAGCAGGTCATTTTGCCTGGAACTGAGGTTGTATGAGAGGGAGTAAAATCAATCTTGAAAAATAGGTTGAAACCAGATTGGAAGGACTTTAAAATGCCAGACCGGAATTTGGACTTTGTCTTAGAGGCAGTAGGGAACCATGGAAGCTTGTTGAGTCACTGAGTGAACTGGCTAAATTTGTGCTTTAGAAATACCAGGGTGACAGCAGCATGGAGAATAGACTGAGGTCAGTCAGGATACTATGAGGTAGTCTAGGCAATAGGTGACAAGGGCCCAAGCTAGGATGGTCACTGCGTGAGCAAAGCAAAGGACTAGCAACTTTTTTGGATAAGGCAGGGATGCTGAAGTGAGAATGACCCTGAAGTTGCAAATTGGGCATCTGAAAAAACTGGCAGTGCCCTAAAAAGAGGGAAATGAGAAAGTGGGTGTATTTTGAGTGAAAAAATGATGAACTCTATTTTGTACATGTTGAGTTTGAGATACCTCTGGGTTATCAAGGTCAAGACCTACACTCAGGTGTTTCCTGTTCACCTCCTAAAGCTATAGAAGACAAATCATTTCAAAAGGATCTAGGTGGCACAGTGGCTAGAGAGCTGGGCCTGGGTACAAGAAGATAAGAGTTCAAATGAAGCCTCAGACATTTGTTACTACTGTGACCTTAGGCAAGTTGCTTAACCTTTGCCAGCCTCAGTATCCTCAGCTATAAAAAAGGGATAGTAATAGGGATATATTATATTATACATATGTATATATGTAAATATATACATATATAACAATATAATAACTACTGGTTGTTGTGAGGATCAAATGAGATAAAATACTTCACATGATACCTGACACATAGTAAGTAGGTCCTTAACACTTGTTTCCTTCTTTTCTCCGTCCCATTCCATTTTTTATTCTGTCCAGTTGAAATAAAACTCTGTAAAGGCAGGAAACGTCTCCACAAATTTTTGTGTCATCAACAACTAGCTGAATCCTTAACTGTTTATATTTCTCTAAGGCTTGCTGGATTAAGAAGCTAGCATCAACCTAGGAATATAGTAAGAAATGTTTACGTACTACTTATTTTGAAGGAATCATATGTTTGGATTCTGTGGATCGATTCCCAGCTAAGGAATTAATCAGATTGAGGCAAATAAATGTGTGATGAACTGTTCATTGTGATACATAAACATTTGTGCTGTCTCATTTTATGATGTATTCTGAAATGTGATGATTTCTATGGTTACAAGTTATTGGAAAATATTAAATCTTTTAAAATTGTATTTTAAAAAGTCTTATTGATTAAAAAAACCCAACATGGTCATCATTTCTTAGTAATTGTCCCCCTCAGCCTCCCTCCCTCCCCCATTCTCACAAAATACAGTTAGGGAAAAGAAATTAGTGCATCAACTGAGTCTGATCACATGAGACTTATTCTACACCTGGAGTTTCTCCTCCGCCACTCTTCCCAATTTCTCTACCAAGAACAAGGATGTTTCATTTATCAGTCATCTGGAATCGACTAATGATCTCTTTAAGTGTTGTTTTCTTTCATATTATTAATGGTAATTGTGTATATTGTTCTCCTTACTTTGCCATGTATCAGCTCATACAAGTGTTCCCAGTTTTATCTGAATTTTCCTAATCATAATTTCTTACAGAATGATAGTAATGATAGTTACATTAATGTGAGAACTGTGATGAAGTAGATGGAGAGCCAGCCCCAGGAAGACCTGGGCTCAAGTCTTCACTCTTTCACACTGTTGTTGCTGCCATTTGTCCTTTGATTGCCTGACCTCTTGGTTGCTCACTTACCATCTTCGTTCCTGTAGGCAATTCTAAGTTGGAGAAAGGGGATAGCAGGGAGCTGATGAGCTGAGTTACCCAGCTGGCTGGTCCCCATTAAGGCAGCTTGGTCTACTCGCAGGTCTGTCCTTCACTTTCTTTTTTCTTTCTTTCTTTTTTTTTTGTATTTAAATTTATTTATTTAAGTTTTCAACATTCATTTCCACAAAATTTTGGGTTCCAAATTTTCTCCCCATTTCTCCCCTCCCCCCCACCCCAAAATGCTAAGCATTCTAATTACCCCTATCACCAATCTGCCCTCCCTTCTAACATCCCTCCCTTCCCTTATCCTCATCTTCTCTTTTGTCCTGTAGGGCAAGATAAATTTCTATACCCCATTACCTGTATTTCTTATTTCCTAGTTGCAAGAACAATATTCAACAGTTGTTCCTAAAACTTTGAGTTCCAACTTCTCTTCATCCCTCCCTTCCCACCCATTCCCTTTGGGGAGGCAAACAATTCAATATAGGCCATATCTGTGTAGTTTTGCAAATGACTTCCATAATAGTTGTGTTGGGTAAGACTAACTATATTTCCCTCCATCCTATCCTGCCCCCTTGTTTCTTCTATTCTCTCTTTTGATCCTATCCCTCCCCAAGACTGTTGGTTTCCAATTGCTCCCTCCTCCTACTACCTTCCCTTCCATCATCCCTCCCACCCTGCTTATCCCCTTCTCCCCCACTTTCCTGTATTGTAAGATAGGTTTTCATACCAAAATGAGTGTGTATTTTATTCCTTCCTTTAGTCAAATGTGATGAGAGCAAGCTTCATGTTTTTTCTCTCACCACCCCCCTTTTTTCCTCCACTGAAAAGTCTTTTACTTGCCTCTTTTGTGAGAGATAATTTGCTCCATTCCATTTCTCCCTTTCTCCTCCCAATATATTTCTCTCAATGCTTAATTTCATTATTTTAAGATATGATTCCATCCTATTCAATTCACCCTGTGCTCTCTGTCTCTCTCTATGTGTGTGTGTGTGTGAGTGTGTGTGTGTGTGTGTGTGTGTGTATGTGTGCGTGTAATCCCACCAACTACCCAGATACTGAAGAAAGTTTCAAGAGTTACAAATATTATCTTTCCATGTAGGAATGTAAATAGTTCAACTTTAGTAAGTTCCTTATGACTTCTCTTTGCTGTTTAGTTTTTCATGCTTCTCTTGATTCTTGTGTTTGAAAGTCAGATTTTCTTTTCAACTCTGGTCTTTTCATCAAGAATGCTTGAAAGTCCTCTATTTCATTGAAAGACCATTTATTCCCCTGAAGTATTATACTCAGTTTTGCTGGGTAGGTGATTCTTGGTTTTAGTCCTAGTTCCTTTGACTTCTGGAATATAATATTCTATGCCCTTCAGTCCCCTAATGTAAAAGCTGCTAGATCCTGTGTCGTCCCGATTGCATTTCCACAATACTTGAACTACTTCTTTCTAGCTGCTTGCAGTATTCTCTCCTTGACCTGGGAACTCTGGAATTTGACCACAATGTTCCCAGGAGTTTCTCTTTTTGTATCTCTTTCAGGAGGTGATCGGTGGATTCCTTCAACATTCATTTTGCTCCCTGGTTCCAGAACATCAGGGCAGCTTTCCTTGACAGTTTCATGAAATATGATGTCCAGGCTCTCTCTTCGATCATGGCTTTCAGGCAGTCCCACAACTTCTAAACTGTCTCTCCTGGATCCATTCTCCAGGTCAGCCATTCCTCCAAAGAGATATTCCACATCATCTTCCATTTTTTCATTCTTTTGGTTTTGTTTTGTGATTTCTTGGTTTCTCATAAAATCATTAGCCTCCATCTGTTCCATTCTGATTTTTAAAGAAACATTTTCTTCAGTGAGCTTTTGAACCTCCTTTTCCATTTGGCTAATTCTGCTTTTTGAAGCATTCTTCTCCTCATTGGATTTTTGGACTTCTTTTGCTGATTGAGCTAGCCTATTTTTAAAGGTATTATTTTCTTCAGAATTTTTTGGGGTCTCCTTTAGCAAACTGTTGACTCGCTTTTCATGATTTTCTTGCATCTCTCTCATTTCTCTTCCCAATTTTTTCTCCATCTCTCTTACTTGATTTTCAAAATGCTTTTTGAGCTCTTCCATGGCCTGAGACCATTGAATCTTAGCAGTTACCTCTCCACAGCCACCTGGCCTCCAGTTCTGCCAAGTCAGCACTGGGGGCTGATTTTCAGGTAAGCTGGATGGTCAGGACCACCATTCAGTGTGAGACAAAGACCAGCTCCTCCAGGGCCTCCACACAGGGCAGAGCCAAGAATCAGCTCCTCAGTGCCCCCAGGGTTTTTACACTCCAACAATGGATGTGGCTGCTGCGCTTGCTGATGTGGCCTCTTTGGTGGCTGCCTGCTGCCAGAGCTGTGGGAAGGCCCTTCTTCCTCCCTGGCCAACTGAAAAAACCCTGTCACTGACCTTTGGCACCTGTGGGTTGAGGGATCTGTGAATCCGCTGCTACCGTGACTGGAGATTTTGCCGCCTGAGGGCTGTTCGCGAGCTGCGTACCGTGGCCAAGGCTGGGCTGGGTTCTGCTCTACCTCCCATGCAATAGACGTTTCCCGTGGGCCTTTCAGGTCACCCTGGGCTGGAAATCTCCTCCACTCTGTTGTTCTCTACTTCTGCTGCTCCAGAATTTGTTGAGAGTCCCTCTCTACAGGTATTTTATGGGCTGTGTGGGGAGAGCCTTTGTATCTGTCTTTCTACTCCGCCATCTTCTGTCCTTCATTTTCAAAGAAGATCATAACATCAGAGAAATGATGACATGATATGCACTTGACTATGTTTTGAATGAGGGAGGACTGTGCAAGATCACCACCCTCACTTTCTCTTCCTGAGCCATTTGGATCCAGTGACTAGATATTCATCAGGATAACTAGATGAGACCCAGGATGCAGTGGGAGACCTTGACTTATTCAGATACTCACTTAGAGTGAGGTGTAATGCCCATTTGGTGAATAGACTCTTTAAGAAGTAATCAGGGAATAGATCCTTTAATGGGCAAAAGAAAAAAAATAAGCCAGTCAAACTGGGAGGGAGCGACAGTTACTGTTGATAACCACTCTGAAGCCAGGAGGGTCCCCAAAAGAGTCATTAAGTGGGGTTTGGTCAGGGACCTATTGTTGTGCAATGTATGGGCTTCAGAGTGCACTGGGTTTAAGGTTTTGGGAAAGAAAGACATACAGACTGAAAAGAAAGAAAGGAAGAGAAATAGAAAGAAAGAAAGAAAAAAGAAAGAAAGAAGGAAAGAAAGAAAAGATAGAATGGGTGTTACCTCACTCTAAGTGAGTACCTGAATAGGCCAAGGTCTCCCATTGCATCTTGGACCTTCTTCAGTCTTCCTGAGGAAAATCTGGTCACTGGATCTATATGGCTCAGGAGGGGAAAGTGAGGATGGTAACCTTGTACAGCCCTCCCTCACTGAAAACAAAGTCAAGTGCAAGTCGTGTCATCATTTCTCTGGTGTCATAGTCTTCAAAAATGAAGGATGAACACAGACAGAAGTTAGAGAAAAGATGATGGTCTATATTTTTGGAAGGAGTTTCCTCATCCCAGATTCCCTGTACTGTACTGATGAAATCACAGGTCCAATCCCTAGCATATTCACATACTACAGTTTTTTAGCCATCTTCCTTCCTTCCTTCCTTCCTTCCTTCCTTCCTTCCTTCCTTCCTTCCTTCCTTCCTTCCTTCCTTCCTTCCTTCCTTCCGCAATATGTTATGCCCATTTCCTGGTATATTTTGCTATATCTTTTTATGACTAAATCTTACAAAACATAACTGAGGGATGAATGCTTCAGAAATGTGGTATCCATTTGTATCTTCAACGTAATTATTTCTAAAGGCAAAAATGAATCTCTTACTAATTATTTATGTGGTCCTTAATTAGGTAGTCAAAATATTAGAAGTATCTACTCTAAATCCGAGTTCACTATCCTTTTTCTTCCTCCATAGTTTCCAAAAACATTGCCCTTTTGAGTCAAGGAAGCTGCCCTGGTTTTATGATGATATTTAAACTGCTTGTTTTTAAAGTGGCCTTGTGGTATTAATTACAATAAGTGGTTTGAATATAGGCTTAAAATCTATTTTATGAGTATTGTGGCTGTGAAACATTCCAGATATTCTTAGAATAATTGGATCCTGTCATATTGAGTCCTTCATGTGTCTGCCAAGCATATACACCTTGTGGTGGACTTAGACCCTTGGCTTATATCCCTGTGCTACTTAATGGGACTCTGGGGGTTGCCATAGGGGTGAGCCTAACCCAGTTTTGGATAGGAAGGAGGGAATGGGGCATTTTGAAGTCTGAGTTATTTCTAGTCTCAGGTTTCAAAGGCTGTTTGTTCTTTCTTATAACTTGCCAGAAAAGTCTTTGGAACCCTTAAATAAGGGGAGATTGGAGGGAAGGAAGTGACAAGAAGACTCACAATTGACTTGACCTTGCTTAACCTCATTCTACCCTATTTTTTGTCATGTATCATTCGTACTCCCATGCTCTGTTCACACTATATTAAATTGCATCTACTTGTACATTTCTAAGTACATCATATTTCCATGTTTACATATTATCTGGTTGGAATTCTAAGGTTCTTGAGAGATCCAGGCTGAAAATTGGAAAATTTGATCATAGAGTTAAAGCTAGAAAGGGACTTTTAAAAAAATGATTTTGAGAACTATGTTTTTTATGTAATTGGCTTACTTTTAAATTTCATGTGTTTTGTGGATTTGAAAACATTTTTCTGATATAAGGTCCATAGACTTTACCTAGGTCATAAAGGGACCAAGGCAAAAAAAGTTAATCTTTGAGTTAAAAGGAATCTTAGAGGTCATCTACTACATATCTCTCAATTTGCGGATGAAGAAACTGAGCCCCAGAGAAATTAAGTGACTCCTCTGATTGCAAATCAAGCACTTCTTTGTTCAAGCCACACTGACTGGAGACCTTAGAACTAGTTTGTGCTTAGGGTGAGGGCCAAGCATATTTGAGGGTACATGCACCTAAATGTTTGGAAAGCACAGAGCATCAAACTGGCTGACATTTCATCCCTTTAAAAGCACCCACCTATTATGACTGTGTAATTGTGCTGTGATATTTTCTAACTGTGATCCACCTAACGTTTAATGTGCTTCCAGTCTGGTTTGACTTTTTTCCCCCTAGGAAGAGGCTAAAATCTCTTCATTATAATATAGACAGTGCAGTGCATTTTGAATACAAATTTATCCATGTTCAGAGTAATTTTTCTTGTGATTGTCTCTACCCTGGAGAAGTGCCTTTAATGAATTACATACAAATTGTGTAATTTAAGAAGTTAATTTGGTTTTCTGGTTACACAGGACTAAGAACAGCCCTTGTAGAAAGAGATGATTTCTCATCAGGGACCAGCAGCCGAAGCACTAAGCTGATCCATGGTGGGGTGAGATATCTTCAGAAGGCCATCTTGAACCTGGATTATGAGCAGGTAATTGTGTGTGCTAGTTGTTAAACAAAAATTGCTACTATGCTGTTTTCCCCTCTCCAATTAAATCAGGGTTTTAAATGGCTTTTCATGTTTTCTCCTGTTGGAAATATCTGTTTAATGTGTTCTGCAGGAGTATTTTTCAGGAGAGGTATGACAGTTTTTTACTGTAGTGTTAGAGGCAGCATGAATCAGTTTTAGTCCTGCCTCTGACATATACTGGGTATGTGACCCTGGAAAAGTCATTTAATCTTTTATGTACCTAGGCAGCTCTCTAAGACTGAGATGTGGAGTAGGTGCCACATCTGTGTTGGGATGTTTTTCTCACCAGGAGTTCTGCATACCAGTGAAATCATAATTTGAGTACAAAAAACAACCCCCTACACCAGCCTCCCCTCCAACCCATTTATGGGTAATCTGAGGTCATCCAAGCAGCACATTTGCTGAACCATTTTTGAACCTGGTGTCTCTGAGCAACCATGATTCAGCCCCTTGCCCCTTAAGGGTATTTTGTATTCCATTGTTTTAGTTCAGGGGCAGTCTCTGGCTCCTTTCTCTCCTATAGCTGTCACCATCTGGTCATGTTATCAGTGGCAAATTCTTAAGGGGAAAGAAGATTTGAGGTGTATTTTCCACACAGTAATTCTGCCATGTGTCCAATCATCCCAGGCTAGGAGGAGGCAGTGGCATTTTCTAGAAAATAAAAATTCAAAAGAATTTTCCATCTCTGTTTTGCCTACAGACGACTAATAACAACTTGAGTTCAGTAGTTGTGCACCTGCCATTTCCATGCCCCTCTTTGAAAGGCATCTCTGATCTACATTGGTGGGGGTGGTTTGTGTAAGGCAAAAAATCTAAAGGTGCCTCCCATTGAGTAATCTATCATCCCTTGCAGGGACAAATGTTTTATGGAGCTGGGGCAACAATAGAGGGAATACAAGATAAATGGTTTGTATAATCATGTAGCTCAAGTCAGGGAAATATCTTACATCTGGGAACCCCAATGGCATGTTTTCCCCCTATGCAAATCCAGTGAAGGTTTCTAAAAATCCTTGAAGTTGACAGCATGATGTATTATTGGAAATATGATTAAGATATTTCCTGGCTCAGAGGTAGAGAGGGTTGTGTGTATCAATCAGTTGGCAGGGCATTTTTCCCCCTTTGGAAAACACCATAATCTGTTACTGCCAAGCTAATTTTCCATATTTTGCTTTTTAGTACAGGATGGTGAAAGAAGCACTTCATGAGCGTGCCAACCTGCTTGAGATCGCTCCCCATTTATCTCATGCACTACCTATAATGCTTCCGATTTACAAGTAAGCTTGTGGAGATCCCCTGTGCTCTGTCTGCTCAGCTGGAGTTAGCATGACATTGCCTTATCAGGAATATTTGCCTACCTTACCTTAATGCTTGTAGTTGGTGCTTATCTCTCTTTTAAAAATATTTTCTCTTACCATATTTTAAAAGTATGGTTCCCCCCAGTGATTCTCATTTGACACAATTTAGTTTTAAGAGCCTGATTTTGGAAGGAGGTGGCAATCACCCTCTGCATTTACAACTGGGAACTTCTTGCTCTAGTTTCCTTAGGCATACTGATGAGCTGAATTTGCATGTGGGAAAACCAAAGGTGTGAAAGGCAAAGCCAAGAAATACCACTTTTGAAAAATTTGACCAGAGATGCCTTGGAAAGTTCACATTTTGAGCAACTTTAGTTATAAGTATTCTCTTTATGCTGAAACTTGAATTTGGAACTTGAATTTGGATTACATATCTGCCCATATTTACATTGACACATTTTTTTACCTAAGTAGAAATTAATTGCATTGATGTTGTTTCTAAGAATAATATTACGTTTGAGGGTTTGCAACTTAATCTGGTCATTCACAGAGCATCTTTATATTTCTTGGGAGGATTCTAAGAGAATCCTTATCAGAGATCTTATATTGTAGCCATTTTCATTTCTTTTAAAGGAAAAATGAACCTTGTTTCTACCTTGCAGGGGCGAAAGAGGTTTCTACTTAGAGCTCTCCTAAGCATAAAAGGATAAGCTTTGTTTCTAATGTTCCTTTAAAGTATTTCATTCATTTTTATGCAGTAAAATCATTGTTTTCATTAGAGATACATTTAGTAATTATTTTATTGTACTGATGAAAGTATATTAATGTTCAACATATACCAAGTAAGCTTTCTGCTTATTTAATTGAAACTGGCCTTTCTTCAAGTTTTCTACTGAGACTAAATGCACTTTGAGGCATCTTTTTAAGCATAGAACCTAAAATATGCTAAATTGACCAGATTTCAAATTCAAAATGATTGTCAATGCACAAACACAAATTTTAACAGCCTAGAGACACCGGTCTCATCGGAAACACCGAGGAGACCTTCTTGGGTAAGAGATACCAGTTTTCTGAAAAAGCAGGTTAGGTATTGCTCAATGATTATCAAGGGGGTATGAACCCAAACACTATAATTCTTTGTCCTGCTTTTGACACCAATTGCCTTGATTGCCTTAGAACACTCATTTAAATTTTCAGCCATTTATTTCACTAATGTAATTCATCTAATTAAATGTGAAATATTATTTAATAAATGCTCACATTTAGTACCTTTTGCATTATGTTATTACAGTTGTGCTTTATTGTACTTAAATAAAAGAGTTGCAATGGTCAAATGTCATTTTTTGCGATGATATTTAGTTTTCCTAAACATTATCTCCTTTGCTTCCCTGTATTTTTCTTCTGTAGGTGGTGGCAGTTGCCTTACTACTGGATAGGAATAAAACTCTATGACCTGGTTGCAGGAGCTCATTGCCTGAAAAGCAGTTATGTTCTTAGTAAGTCAAAAGCACTTGAACATTTTCCAATGCTGCAGAAGGACAAGCTGGTTGGAGCTATTGTCTATTATGATGGTATGTTTTTTTAATTGTAAAAAAGCAATTATACTCTTCAGTTTCATGACATTTATTGTATGTTTTAATGACTTCCATTAGTTGAACATGTATAATTAGAGGAATAAGATTTACTTGTTCAATAACTTCTTAGGGTTTTGTGAAATGATTATTTAAGTTATGCAGGTTAACTGTGGGACAACTTCTCTTTGGGCAAGCAGAAGAAAAAAAATGGTCATGCATTATCATGATAATGGCCAACATATCATGGGTTCCTTTCTATTTGGTGGAGCATCCCATATGATTTAACTGAAACTAGCCAGTGATATTCTTTAAATGTCTATAATTAATAAATGAAATTCTGTTACTATAGAATTCTAGTAGCTAGATTACTATCTGGTTGATTCATTTAGAGATCTCTGATCTTTCTACAGAAAACTAAAACTCTAGAGTGATCCTAATACAAATTGCTTTATGTTTGAAATGAGCCTGGTGTAGTTTTAATGAACTCTGTCCTTTAATGGGCTAATCTTTATATGTTATAATAGTTATAAACCGTGATTATTAATCAAAACTTGATTTGTATGTGAAAAGTAGCATTTACCTGCTTTGTTGTATATAGACATTTCCGCCAGTCTCCTCTTGCTATTTTTTTCTTCTGCCCAAAGTTGTTAACCCATATATATCTTGAGAATCTTTCAATGGTTTTTTGATTCCTCGAGACTTTGTGCTCTATTTAAAAACAACAAAAATTCTCTCTAGGTCTAGATGAAGGGCTCCCCATAGTGTTTATGCTTTTAAAATAATTTATTTTGTATCTTCCCTTTCTCCCTGGATTTTCACTTCTTATATCATGGTTGGTTTGGTCCGTTTTCCATCATCATCATCTCTTCATGGATATGGACCCCACCCTATGCCATTTAATTTGTTGTGTCTTTGACAGAGAAGACTTGCCTTATGAATATATTATAATGTTGCAAGCGACCATAGATCTGTTAGGTTTCCAGATGAAACCTCTATTTTCAAGGGGTTATAAACTCAGAGAAAAATGCCCTCTGGGCTGAAACTAGACATATGTGTACTTTGCCCAGGACACATTTTTTGCACATAATATTTAAACAATGAAGGTAGATGTTTCTTTCTGTGAAAGTAAAGCTTCTTTTTATTGTTTTATTTTCTTTTTGAAAAAGTATTCTTTTATTTTTTAAGTGAAATTTTATATTTTTTATGTCTCTAATGCTGACTATTTATATATTTTACTTGAAAGGAACCTATTTAAAATGAGATCCTTAGTGTATTTCTGGATAGAAAGCACAGTAATTTCTGAATATTGCATAAAATGTTTGGAGGAGGGTTGTGGTATGGAATAGCCTAAAGGAATTTTCACTTGCATGGATGTAACTACATGTATATAATGATAAATGATTTTTTAAAATCACAGAATTCTGTAGCAGGAAGAATATCTTAGATTGCGAGCTCAATACTCAATGAAGTATTATTCCCATGGTGCGGTTTCTCGTATTTTGTAGGGCACATCCAATCTTAGCTTGAGGGGGAAGTTTAATTCCAGCGTAATCCACTATGATTTTTTAAGGGGTTCTAATGTTTAGACGTCTTGCTATGCTGTGGAGTGTATTTAAGTCTCCCTCCTTTCTACTCCTTCCCTGTGTTATGTTCCCGAATCGATTTAAATACTTTCATTTGTCTGTCAAGCTTTCAGATAGAGCAGAGACAGTATGTGTGAGTGAGAGTGTGTATGTGTCAGGGGCAGTAAGAACCAAACTCAAGAAAATGCCCCCAGTAGAAAGAGCATAAAAAAAAATCTTAAAAGTCTTATACAAACATTAAAAGCTAGAAAATTCACAGTTTGAGTTGTCTTCCAACATCTAAACACCACAGGGTGTCCACTTAACTACTTTCTTGCTGCCCCCCTGTTGTGCCTACATGTTAAAGGACAACCTTAACTGTGAATTTCCTCTTTCTGCGTCAGACCCTTAATGTTAATTCATTGTAGTTTTTATTGGGTGATTATATAAAATCGGTTCCTTGGTTTGTGAGGAATAAGAAGGCATTCTGTAAAGAGCATCCTACTATCCTAGCTGGCATGGGACCATTTCCTGTTTTTGCCCCTTTTGAATTATCTCTAACCCCTATCCCACATTCTCGTTTTAGATGCTTATTCACTACTTCCATCACACCCAAGGCATTCCTTTTAATGTAATCCTAATTTTTAAAAAATTATTTAGAACAGATTTGAATCTTTAGAGCAGGGTTTCTTTTAACTTTTCTCATGTCATAGAGACGCTTTGGGTAGCCTGGAACTTATCTTAGAATAATGTTTATTGGTGTATTAATAATTAAAAGCAATGTTAAATTTCAAGGAGATGTTAGTGAAAATGAAGATTTAATTTTTTTTCCCATCCAAGTTCACAGAATCCTGAAATCTGTCCATGGACTTCTGGACCCTAGGTTAAGTACCTCTGCTTTTGATGACTATTTGAGAGAATGGCAGTACACCTGGTTTTTATGGCATCTTTTGTTCTAGTGACAGAGTTTCATAGACTGTTGTCTCTTTTGTGCCTTCTTAAGCTTTAGGATAAATATGAGCTTTTCTGTTTGGCCTTTGAAAAGCCCTCCATGGTCTGGTTCTGAGTGCTGTTCTCCTTCATTCCCTGTGTGTTCTGGATAAACAGTTTGGGTTGCTCTTCCTGCATAACCTTCTGCGTTTTGTCTCCTTGATTTTGCACAGGCATTCCCTCCATTCCTGAAATATACTTCCATCTCACCTCCAGCTCATAGAATCTATAGCTTCCTTCATGTCAAGTCAAGTGCAACCTTCTACAGGAAGTCTGTCCTGATTTTTGGTACTATATAGATCCATATGTACACATGTATGTATGTGTGTATGTACATATATAAACATATATCTTTGTGTATAATTTTTATTAATCTTTTGTTTTCAGATCACCTACATTTCCCAGTGTTATCACTCCCACCTCTTTTGCTTGAAGAACCATCCCTCTTAAATTTTAAAAAAGAAATAGTTTAGCAGAATATTAACAGAATTAGCAGAAAAAATTGTATGTAGTATTTCACATCTATAGCTCTTCCTTCCTCAAACTCTTTAAAGAAGCCATGTAAGGTGTCTTCTCATATTTCTGTTCTACAGCCAAGTCTTATTATATTTTGTATTTAGTTTTCTTTTTATAAACTTTTTACCCTTTCACCATCTCCACTCTCAAAAACAATAGAAATTTCTTCAGGGTATGGACCATTTTATCTCTGTCTTGGCATTCCCAGTATGGTACCTGGCATGTAGGAGACACTTAATAAGAGTTTATTGTTGAATCAAATTGGAGATTTGGGTTAGACTTTAAATGGAGAGACTTGAGCTACTTGTTTCAAAAGGAGGCAAAAAAGATGCTGTTGGAGTAGGGTAGTTTTCCAGTTTGTTCTTTACTTTGTATTACAAGTGATAAACTTTGAGTTTAGCAGCAGTATATATTCTTAATTCTTAGATCTATTGACTTTAAAGCTAACATTCATGAAATGAAAGAAATTTTCTGTCAACTTTTATTTTCTGTTTCTAAAATAACAGACAGTATAGCCTGAAAATAAAACAAGGATATGGATGCTATGTGGAATAGCGCAGAGGGCTTCTGGGTTGGAATCCTGCCTCTTATTCTCCATGTGAGGGTGGGCAACTTTAAATTCTCCTGGCCTGAAATTTGTTCGTCTGTAAATGAGGAATTTAGATTGCACGATCTCCAAGATTGATTCTCACTCTGAGTCTTCAAATCTGTGAAATACTGTGAAAAACAAAGTCATTTGTTCTTATGCATAAGGCCACATTTACAGATAGTCATTTTGGCCTAATAGTGTCTATAAAAGATCAAATAATAAAGCTGAAAATGATATATAGACAGTATACTTAGTATGACATGGTAACATCATTTTACCTCAGCTTTCTGAAAAGATGTATGACTGACCATCTACATTCAAGTTAATCTGTGTTCTAAATGTGCTGGGACAGATGTTTTTTTAAAGGAATCCTTTAGTGGGTAGGGTAAATGAGATTTAGGCAGTTAGGTGGCGCAGTGGATAGAGTATTGCGCCTGGAGTCAGGAAGACCCCAGTGCCTCAAACACTAGCTGTGTGACTCTGGGCAAGTCACTTAACCTCTGTTTGCCTCAGTTTCCTCAACTGTAAAATGGGTATAATAATAACTCCAACCTTCCAAGTTTGTTGTGAGAATAAAATGAGATAATAGTTTGTTATTATTTAATTTTCAAACCTTAAAACATGATATAAATGCTAGCTACTATTGCTGTTATTAGGGGCTGATGTGATCACTTGATCCATCTGTTTTGTAATTAAGTCTTTTATCTATTCAGGTGTACCTTTGCATAATAGGCATATAAAATATAATTCATCAGCTGAGTTTTCTTTGCCTTCAGGCTCGCTACTTTTTGGTCAGGCCTTACATTATGATGGTTGTAAAGCGGAAATAACTGGATGAAAGTCTAACCTGGTTGAGTCTAAACTGGCCAAGGATTTGGTAGAAGAGCTTCAGAATACTGTGATAGCTTCCTAGATAGCCTTAGACCTACAGTCTCACGTCTCTGCCGACCATCTTTTATAGCTGCTAAAACAATCTTGATAATGAACAGGACTGACCATGCTACTCATCTTCCCGGAGTATTTTGCACAGATCTCTTCTTTTATACTTATCTTCTTACCTTCCTCTTATACCATCGTTACTTTTTCTATGGCTTTCCTCACACTTCCAGCCATTGGTTTGTACCTTTGCTTGAGGGCAAGGTCTTTGTTGGGTATTGATCTTCTTACACAAATGCCTTACCTAGTAAATTAACTATATGAATTGTACTTCACGATCCAGAAGTTTTTTGTGCCAGTCTACAGGGTAAAATACAAAACTCAACCTGACATTTCAACCCTCCATGTATTTTTGTTTGCTTGTGGTCTCCTCTACTAGATTATGAACTCCTTTAGAGCAGAGACTGATTTGTTGTTGTTTTGTTTTGCCTTTCGTTGTGTCCCCATCATTTGGCACAGTGCTTGGCACGTAGTAGGCAATTAATAAATGCTTGTTGATTGACTAACTTTACCTTCCCTTGCCAGACTCATTTCACTTTACTTTGCTTTTATGTGTTATATATATTCCAAATAAAGTATTCTGCTAAACTTTCACTGATCTTTCCCTTACCTTCCCCTGCCTCTTTGCATTAATAGAGGCTAACACTGTTGTTGTCCCCCCACCCATGCCTAAAATGTATTCTTTGTTTCTTGACATCCTTCTTTCCTTCAAGGACTCCTTCATTTATCCAGCCAGCTAAAACTCACCTCTTTATCTTTCATATTTTCCTAAAATATTTTGCTTAGATGATCTCTGCCTTGGTCACATACTACCTTGTAGTATACTTACTGATGTATAGTAGATTGTAAGTTCTGGGGACAAATATTTTTGTTTTCTTTCTAGAAATTCATTCCTTTGGTAACATCCGCTTCCAAGTGTTCAAGTGTCACCTCTCTCCACCAAGCCTACATATCCAACCCTAATATCTTCTGACTTCCACTGCCTCATCTCCAATTGCTGCTGGATACTTCCACCCTTGTATCTCACTGGCACCTCAAAATCAGCATGTACAAAATGGGACTAGTCATCATCCCCTCTAAACTCACCCCTCTTCTAATTCTAACCTTATTTCTGTTGTAGGTGCTATCTTCTTTCTTTCCAGCTAGCCAGGCTTTTAACCTCAGTCATCTCTGACTCTTTCCTTTATTTCACAACCCTACCCCCCATCCCCAAATGCAATCACTTGTCCTGTCCTGTCCTGTCTTGTCCATAACTGTCACATCTATTTACTCTGCCACCCTCTTTTTAGGTCTGGCCCCTGCCCCTACTTACCTGAGCTATTGAATTGGTTTCCAAATCTATCTTCCTGTCTCTTGGCTCTACATACTCCATTCTAACTAGTAGAATACGATCAGAGGTTCCTAAACCTAGCCCTGGAAAGGGCTTTTGGAATCCTGACCATCTATCCTTTCATCTTACAGATAAGGATACTTTTTGAGTCCCAGAAAGGTTAAGTGACTTTTCCAAAGTCACACAACTAGTTAAATGGAAGGGTCATGATTTGAAACCATGGTGCCAAATCCAGTGTTCTTTCTACTCTACTATATATTGCCTCTACTTAATGCAGTTTCCAAAATAATCTTCCTAAGACACTGAACTGACAATGGAATTTCCCCCTCCCCCCAAAAAGAAAATCTCCCAGCTATTATTGACTCAAGGAAGAAAAATGTAAATTCCTTAGTCTAGCATTTACAGCTCCATTCAACCTACTTTCTAGCTTTAATTCACATTACTCCCTTTAATATACATTCTTTCATCCTGACTGAATTAAATGCTCCCTCTCCCCTCAACTGAACATGCTATCTCCCACTTATTCTTGTAGACAAAAAAGTTAGTTATCCTTAGCTCATAGAATGTCCTTCTTTATCTCCTTTTAGCTTATCTTCTTTCAAAGCTCAGTGAAAGTGTCTTCTCTGGGAAGTGTCTTCTCTGCTCCTCAGTGGTTAGTCCCTTCCTTAGCATCATAAAAGCACTTTGTATTTCTCCCTCATGCCCCCATTCTCTACATTTTGTTATGTTCATCTATGTGTATGTTGTATTCGCCAAGTAGAAAGGAAGCTCTTTGTTGGTAGGAACTCATTGTTTTGTCTGTGTATAGTCAGCAACTGATACAGTTTCTTGTGAGTAGTGATTTGAATTGACAAAGCTGAGTTTTTAGATTATCTGTGGACCACCTGTCACTATGGTTAATTCAGTCCTAATTTTAGTGGTCTTGACCTTTTTTTTTTAATGCCCTTTAACTTCTTCCTTGCCTGATATCATTTATAGTTGACTATTATGAATCAGACGCTTTGGTTCATCTAATTATTATGTGCTTGTGTTATCATTTTCCTCCCCAGAGATTTTTATTCTCCAGAGGGTATTTAGTGAAAAGTAAATTACTTGCTGGTAATGCTTGTTCTGTGAACATATGAGTACAGTACGTCACCCTCACCCACCCGCCTTCCATCAGTTTAGGAGCAGAAGCAGTTGTGTGGGTGGTTTTATGTGTTTCCGTTTTTTAATTATGAACAGAGCTGAGTAAAAGTAGGTGTGTGGTGCACTTTCTGTGGGTGGGTGGAGTGAACTGAGAAGTAGTTTGTGGATATAAAGTGTGATGTGAACAGGTATTAATAGTAATAACGAAACCAGCCTAAAATTTTAGCATTCTTAAATAAATGGGTTGCTTTGCTCAGGATCATCAGTTACTAAAGGAGTTTCAGTCATAAGGACTTACATGCTTGTATTTTTCTCTCCCATATCTTTTATTTTTTAAATGTCTTTTGGGTTTTGGATTGTTGAACTGGTTGTTGCAATTACATCCTTTTTAAAAAACATTTATTTGTTATTATCATGAAGCCTTCTCTATTTTTTGGAATCTAAAGAACATGGTTTAGGTCAGTTTTCTCCAAAACCATGAGAAGAATTTTTTTCTATGACTGATTTTAATTACTCTTCTAAGATATTCCACCGTATATATCATTAGCTCCAGAGCCATTCCTGACCTCTTTACAACAGGAGCCCTGTGAATTTGTTTTTAAAATATTATGATAATTATTTGATATAATTGGTTTCCTTTATAATTTACTTAGTAGGGCTCCATAGGTTTCACTGGACTGCCAAAGATTTCTGTGGCACCAAGATTAAGAACCCCTGCTTTAAAAAAAAATGCTAGGAAGACATCATTATAGATAGGAAAAAATAAACCCTAATGGACAGCAGCATAGATAAAATCTAGTTTTGAAGTTTTAGTATAGTACACCAAAAGAGTATGAATTAGGACCTGAGTTTTAGTCATTTTTAGCATCAATCGAGGGACATTTGCTAAGTGACTTCTTTGTATTTGACATTGTGCCATGTCATGTAGTTGCAGATGCTAAAAGTGAAAATAGTGTGCCCTTATGGAACTTATTTTCTTTTGAGGGGTTGGACCTATAATGTATTCACAAATAAATGTAGATATATACAAAATAAAGGCAACCAGGACCAAAACAGATAAATTATTGGACTTGGAATCAGGAAGACTTGAGTTTGAATCCTGCCTCATTTACTAGATGTATGACCCTGGGCAAATCACTTAACCTTTCTCCATCTTATTTTCCCCTTCTGAAAAATGGAGATAATGAGAGCCCCTGTCTCACAGTGTTGGATGTAGTGAGGTTCAAATGAGATAATATTGTAAACTGTATCAAAGTTAGTTATTATGACTGTTAAACACAAAATTATTTCGGGGAAATGGGGTCCTAACGATAAGGAATCAATAAAAACCTCCTTAGAGAAGGTTATACTTGAGCTAAACCTTAAAGGGAGGTATGGGTTATAAGAGCAGAAATGAGGAGGGAAAACATAATACACACGGGATTTACCTGTGTAAATGCTTGGATGCAGGAGATATACTATTTATTTTTCTAAATCAAAAGGATTAAGTTGTTTGGTGCTTGGGTTGGGTTTTTTGGGGGAGGGATCTCCCCACTTTGATTCAGAAATTTCATTTGGTTTCTTATTCCTTTGAGTATCTCTTTAAGAATAACTTCCTATTATTGTGTCAACAAAATAGGACATCTTAAAGGTTTGCATTTTATAAAAGTATTATTTTGAGCAGTCCAATTGAAAGGTGTTTGCTGGCTTAAACACTGTGTTATATGAGAAGCAGAGACAATATTTGATATTTATGAACTTGAGATTTCTTAGTAAGACTATCTAGAGCTAGAGCAGTCCATCAAGTTTTTGAAATTCAACTTTAAGGTTCAGTTACCTAGTTTAATCCCCAATTTTTAAAATACTTTAAATCCCACCCTGAAACAAAATATATTCAAAGAGGATTATTTCCAGTATTACCTCAAGTAAGACCCTTCTCTTTAAAAGACTGTAATTAACATAAGGACTGATTCAGTCTGACTAAGCAGATTGGTATTCATGGCAAGCAGATGATCAAAACTAGTTTTTAGTAAATTTAAACAAGTCAGAGTGTATTTTACATAATGATAATAGCATTTGAGACTCCCAGTTTAATTTCTGTATCTCTCTATACAGATAACACTGAGAGATATATCATTGTTTTGTGATCACCAAAGAAAAGCAGTAAGATTTAATTTCCATTGGCAAAAAAGAAAATTCTTTTAAAAATGGAACATATTATATTGAAGATTGAGGCTACAGTGATGGGTGTATTTATGCCTAAGCAATGAATAGTTTCTAAACTTTAGCAAGATTTTATCAAAATTTGTTCTTTGAAGTTTTGTTCCTTGGTTTTAAAACTTAATATTTTTAATTTAAGGCATATAGTTAATATTCGGTTGTACATTTATATATTTGCATTGTTCATGTATTAGTTACATGTATTAAAATATTTGTTTTATATATATATATATTTAAAAACTTAACAGTATTACTTGTGTCATAGAATTTTAGAATATTAGTTTTTGAAGAGACCTTGGAGATGAGCTAGTCCAATCCATTCATTTTGTAATTATTATCCCTGTGGAGATAGATGACTTTGGAATTTGTATCTCCATCCTCAGTCTTTTCCCTTAACTTCAGATCTGCACATCCATTATGTGCTAAACATCAACAGTTATAATGTATGTTCCACTCATAACTCAAACTCAACATCTTATCATGACCTACACTATACTTAGCTTCTTCTTTCCAAGGCTTACCAGTTGTATTCTTAATTAGACATTACAACTCCCTCCTTCCCCAGCTCACTGTCATCACTCAAGCTCAAAATCTCACAATTAGTACATGGTGTAGCCGATTAATCTTGGTATGGGAGCAAGGAAAATCTGGGTTCAAATCCATTGCTCACACATTACTAGAAGCCACTTATCCTCTCTCAGCCTCAGTTTCTTCATCTGTAAAATAAGAAGGTTGGACCATACTGACTCTTACCTATGACTCTTACTTTTCCTTCATATCCAAACAGTTGCCAAGTTCTGGCCCCAGACATTTATTAGATGGGTGACCCTAGGTCAGTCACTTAACTTCTGTCTGATTCTGTTTACTCATCTGTAAAATGATAACAATAGGACCTGCAACCCAGGGTTGTTGTAAGGAGCTTAGTACATCCTGTGTGCCTGGCACATAGTAGGATCTTAACAAATGTTGACTTGATGGTCTGAAAATAAAATGAGATAATGTGAATAAAGGACTTTGTAAATCTTAAAATGCTATATACATGCTAAATAAAATGATTCTGAGGTATTTATTGACCATCTCCCCTTTCTACTGGCACTGTACTTGTTGGGACCTAAATCAGTCCTCACATAAACAGTTATAAACTGCTCATTCTATTGCCAGTCTCTTCACTCCTTCAATCCATCTTCCATGTTTTTGCCAAAGTTATCTTTTTTAATGTACACAGTGTTGTATGTATACTGTAAAAATCACCAAATTTGGATCAGAGGACCTAGTTCCAAATATATCCTCTGTGAACTTAGTATAAGGCACTTAGTATGTGCTTATCTCATTTGGATAAGGGCACTTAGTAGGTACTAATCTCTGTTTCTATGACATGGAAACTATACCTTTAAATCAAGAATTAGCTATGTTAAATGTCAGCTCTTTCATAAAGATTCATGCATGTGCAAATAGCAAATTATCTGCATGGATATAAATGTTTTGATCACCTGTGGATCTGAAAAGAATTGCTTGCAAAATGGCAAAGGGGCTCCTGTGCCCTAACAGGTACCTGCTGTGATACCAGATTATAATTTTGCCCTATACAAGCGCATACAAACACCTATTCTCCAAATTTACCTCATATGTATTTTATATTGACCTTCCTGTGGTATGAACTGTCTTTTGTTTTTGTTTTTAGAATAGCACTCTGCACATAATAGACACTCAGTTAATGTATATGAAACGAATTTTGCTCCTTACCATGTACTTTAAGGTTCAGCCAAACTGACCTCTGCTATTCCTCACACACTTTCTGTTTCCCATTTCTTTGCCTTTGTGCCCTCTACCTCCACTGCCTGGATTGTACTCCCTCATACCTGACATTTTTTTTCCAGAGTCAGTACAAGTGTGATAGCTAGGTGTTGAGATAGAGTAAAAGACCTGGAGGTAGGTAGGACCTGAGTTCAAAACCATGCTCAAACACTTCATAGCTGTGTGACCCAGGGTAATTCACTTAATTTTGGTGTGGCTCAGTTTCATCAGCTGTAAAATGGAAATAGTAATAACATCGACCATTTCTTGAAGTTGTTGTGAGAATCAGAACAAATAAAACTGGTTTTATCTTATGGCCCTTAGCACAGTACCTGGCACATAGTAGGTACTTAATAAACTGTTGTTTTATTGCTTCCTCAAGTGCCACCTTTTACATGAAGCTTTTATTTTCCCCAGCTACTGGTGCTTTGCCCCAAAGCTACTTATTATTTCTTATATATACATAAATGTGTATATTGTTTCCTCTTAAGGACAGGCACTATTTGGTTTTTCACAGATTGTTAAGTGTCTGGCACCTAGTAGGTGCTTTGTTGATTTTTCAGTCCTGTCTGTCTCTTTGTGACCCTGTGGACCATACTGTCTGTGAGGTTTTCCTAGCAAAGATATTGGAGTGGTTTGCCATTTCCTTCTCCAATGGATTAAGGCAAACAGATGTTGTGACTTCCTCAGTATTACACAGCTAATATGCATCCAAGGCTGGATTTGAACTCCATTCTTCCTGACTCCAGGCTCAGAGCTCTATCCACTGAGCCATCTAGCTGCCAGTAAGTGCTTAGTTAACGTTTATTGATTAATTGATTGAATGAAAAGTGAGAGAAGAACCTGTAATCCTGACTGTCCATCTGAAAATCACCTTGTGGTTGGCTAGGAGGGAAACTGAGGGAGACTCTAAAGCTGACCATTATAATTGGCCAAACAACTCAAAGACTATTATCCACTGGCCATTAGTTTAGTAGTATCATTTCATTATTAGGAACAACATGCTGCAAATGAAAACTGATGTATCAGTTCATTGTCCTTGACTGTATCTCATTTTGTGTATTCTTCTAATTATATATAGCCATGTATTGCTAATTATTGGGGAATAAGGCATTGTGCATCATAAATGTTCTAAGTACAAGTAATCAAAAATCTCGAACTTTACCAGGGGCTATTTTTGTTCTCTCTTAGCATAAGGAAACTCAAGCATATGTTGGACGTTAGCCTGAGTGTACACAATGTGTCCTATTTATTCAAGGTTTCCTTTGAAGCCACAGTTTATAAGTTTGTTTCTTAGGGGTATATGTCATACTTCATTTGGCTTGAGTTGGTATCTGGATATTCTGAATAGCAAAATGGCAACATTTTTTTTGGTGGGGGAGGGGAGAAGTGTGGCTGCTGTCTGAGCAGTAATATGTCACTTTTGTTTATGTTGCTCAAGGAAAATTAAAGGCACAATGGAGAGGCTGAAGTCAAAATGAGGTACTTAGGCAACTTTTTAAAAAGCATAATTATTGTTCATCTAAATTATTTGCATGGTATTACGTAGAGATAGGAGGGAGAGTTAGTAAAACAAAGATAAAGCTTTTATTTTAATACTGTTTTTAGACTAATACTAAAAACAAGCCAAGTGTTTTTAGGGAAAAATATATTTTTAACGACTCATTTTAAACCTTAGGTCTGCTGATATGTCTTCTTATCTGGATAGGGTAGTATTTCTCTGTGTTAAAGGCTTTCTTTTCTGCTAAACCAATATTATTTTTTTAAACTGTCTGTGAGGTTTGAATTTAAAAGTGAACATTTTCATGAAATATTATGATCTATAAGAACATCAAACAAGAAATTGTTTTTCTTTCCCTCGCCCATTATTTTTATTGTTGTTGCAGTGTTGGAATATTAATATATTTCTGTATAATATATCCTTAAAAATTTTAGTGACTTAGAGACTCTGGATGGTGCCTCCCCATACATTTTAGTGTTCTTGAAATCACCTCAAACAAAATGCACAAGAACTGTTATTCTGTTTTATTCATTTATTTTTTAACAGTAGAAAACTAGTAACTTTGACTGACTGTGAAACTGTTTTCCCTCCTGTTTGTGTATACCTCAAAGTCCCATTTGGTCTCCACTACTAAAATTAATAGAAAAATCACAGAATGGTTCTAAAGCCATAGAAAATGTCTTCACATGGATGTCGATTATGAATACATACTTTAAATTGCCAAAATTTCAACTTAAAGGGTTTGAACTCAATAATTGCTTAGTGCATCCCTTTTCTAAATTGTGTTGCAAGCTTAATTTTTGTTTAAAAGAGAAAAGAAAGACAAATTGACACTGACTTAAAAGAAAAAATTGTCCTTGTAGCCAACCACCTCATTGCTAGCATTTAACTTTAAGATGTGAAAAGCCAAGAGGAAAGTCAGGGATTCTTAGCCAGGGAGGAAGCAGCCAGTTTTGTTTAAAGAATCAGTCCTATTACAGCTCTTTAATAAGGTCTGTAATAGGTTACCTAATCCAAGATGGTTTACTCGATGCATAAGCAATCCTACTTATGTGGTATTATCAAATGAAGCCAGTGAAGAAAATAAAGGGGAAAGGATACAAAAATATTTTTAAAAAAATCAAACAAAGCTTCTTTTGGAGTCCAAGCTGTTAAGAGAATTGTTGGTAGCTTGCTTTCTGGACTTATGACATAGCTATTTTGCTTGTGAACATACGTTATGATTATATTTAGGTTTTTACTTTTTCCTTGCTCTGAAAAAAGCTCAATGTGTGCATGTATGTGTCATGAATGATGTGAAGACGTTTTAACTCTGACATCTTTAGGTATTCTTTATGGAAAGGTTAGGAGAGAGTTCAGGCCTTTTGAGTCATTAGGTAATTTAATCATCAAAAGTCTTTTTTAAAAAAGTGAATAATTAATACCTTAAAATGACTTGTATCATTATTCCAATTTTCTTCTATCTAAAGCGTACCCATAGAGAAGCAAACATACCTATAGGAGAAATAGTTTGCTTAAAACAAAAAAGAGCCTGAATTCCACAGCACTCCATTTGCTGGCGGCATTGGCCCCCAAAGCATGCGAATAAACTGCATCTCTTGCTGTACCTGTAACAATTTAATTGTATAAGTCAGCCTAGTCAAGCATCTCCAGCTCATGACTGGGAGACATGAAATTCATTGTCATTATTGTCCCTGTCATTTTGGATCATTATATCCTGCTGCAGAATTTTCCTCACTTCAGTGCTTTTTTACCTCCAGGAACCAGGGATTATGGCTGAGGGTTGGGGTGGGGGCGACACTGTGAACTACATTTACCTCAGGGGAGCCACAGATTAAATTGGCTTTGCTGTCTGACTTGCTGGATTCATCTATTTGTACCCTGTGAGTTTTACGTTGAAAAGTGATGAATATTGTAGTGAATTCATAGCTTTGTTTTTCTTTTTGAAGACATATAACCAACTTTTTGATTTCATCTGGAAGTCAGGTAATATTTTTTTTCTAGAGTTCTTGTTCTTTTTGCTTTTGGGATGGTGCTTAAGGACCCCTTAAGGGCCCATTTGGTTGTGAAATCACAAATGCTTCAACAGCTTGACTTTCAGCAAGACATACAAGAACTGCAATTTCTGATTTCATTGTTTTTGTGGATCACTTTAAGGAGATATAAAAATATATAATTTAAGACTGTTAGATATCTGCTTATCTGTGTTTACAGGTGTGAATTGTAATCATTGAATAATCTAACCTAAATTGATACAGTGATCCAATTTCTTGTATTAGGTAAAATTGCTGTAGGAAATAGTCCTAGTCCATCCTTGTGGGTAGCAGTAAGTCCTGTTTTATTGCTATCCCCCTCCCCACTCAGCATGTGTAAATATTCTCTGCCACCTTCTGATGGGAACTCTGGAGAACTGACCTTAGGACATGTAGAAGTCATGACTGAGTGTCCCAAATTTGGTGGCTAAGCCATAATAGTTGGTAAGGTAGAGTTCCGTATTCCTGGTAGAAGAGGAGACTTGGCCCTTTTGGGGGCAGCCTTTCAAGTGACAAGATGTGATTTCAGGGAGAGGTGAAGAGGGCTGGCATAATGATGGCAGGGGCCACTGTTCCCAAATGTAAATGGGTTTATCAGGGCCCCAGCCGCCTTTGCCTCTTTTGTATGTTTATATTCTATAGCACTGTCCTTGTGAAATAGCAAAAGTCTTGAGGGATTGTAGCAGCAGCAGCAGCAGCAGCAGCAGCAGCAGCAGCAGCAGCAGCTGGGTTCATCCCCTTACCTGGAATCTGAGCTACCTACTGAGCAGTGTTACCTAAAGCAGTGACAGGAGTGGGCTGGTGTCAAGTGAAGAGTTGGCTGTTTGGTGCCAACAGAATGGAACTGTAATTCACTTACCAGTCTTGCAAAAACTCTCCTATATTCTAACAAGGCTTGAATATTACCCTCCCAGCTGACTGCACTAGTGGTAATAAAGTAAAATACTGAATCATGTTTAAATCATTTTATTAATGCCCATTGTGATTCTTTTATGTGTATCATTGCTTTATGTTTGGGAATAAATGACCTGTCCTGTACCCGATGTATATTATATATCAAGTACCACTTTTGGGGGGAGAGGGGAAAACTAGGTGCAGTGTATTGAGTGACTGGCAGGAATCAGGAAGACATCTTTTTTAGTTCAAATCTGGCTTCAGACAGTTACTAACTGTGTGACCCTGGGCAAGTCACTTACCCCTGTTTGTTTCAGTTTCCTCATTTTAAAAATGAGCTGGAGAGGGAAATGGCAAATCACTCCAGTATTTCTGCCAAGAAAACCCCAAATGGGATCATGAAGAGTTGGACATAACTGAAAAACAACAACCACTTTTCTCTTTGGGGAAATCTTAGACTAAGGACCAAATAAATAATTTTCCTTGGAGTAGTTGAGATGGGGGCAAAGAGCCAAAAAAGGTGAAAATGGAGATCCTGCTTCCCTAGGGGGCCAAGTTTCCCCAGAGCTTAACCTGAGCAAACTGCAATGGTTAGGAAAAGGATAGAGAGTTTTACAGGTTGCCAGGCTATGGGGTCACCTGAGAATCACCTTTTGCAAGGAATTTTTATTTAAGGTTTTTTTGGTGTGTTATGGATCCCATCAGTAGTTGGGTGAAGCCTATGGACCCCTTCTCAGAATAATGCTTTTATATACAAAAAAAATTTTGATTCAGCTCCAAAGTTTCATTCCCTCTACTGGATGCTGCGACGTATTTCTGCTAAAAGCTGCCCTTGCTGGTAGGGTAGAACTGACTAGGCTGACTAACATTACTTTTTAAAGAATGCTTGTATCTTTTGATGTTAAATTATTTCATTTTCAGACGTATTTCTCTTGTCACCCTTAGCCACTGAGCCATCCCTTGCAAATGAAATAAAAAAATAGTTAAGAAAAATTAACCAACATGTTAACCGAGTCTAGCAATATATGCACCTACTGTTCCCCATGTTTGCAAAGAAAGGAGAGTACTATGTTTTTCATCTTTTTTGATGACTAAACATAGTCATTATAATTACTTAGCATTTAGTTTCATTTTTATTCTTCTTACATTATTATAGTCTTTGTTGTTTTTCTATTGTTTTTCAGGTTCTGCTGACTTCACTTTGTATCATTATTTGTGAATTTTCTCATGTTTCTCTGAGTTCTTCATACTTATCGTTTCTTTTGGAACAGCAACAATTCATTATAGTCATGTAACATTATTTTTTTAGTCACTTCCAAATTGATGGACACCTACTTTGTTTCCAGTTGTCTGTTTGAAGTTCTGTTCTTATTTCCTTCTTGTGTCTCTCATTTTTGAAAAAGGGTTAAAGAAGACTGAAGTTATCATATTCTGCTGGGGATGGAAGCTCAATTCCATGTGGACAGTCTCAGGCGGGTAAAGGTGGGAACTTCTAAATCTTAGAGTTCTCACGAGGCCCCCCAGGAAACGGCTGGGAATCGAGGTGAACCGAGCTATCTCGTTCCTCTTCCCGTGAGAAACGTGATGGGAGAGAGCTCTCCCCGCCCTCGAGATTGTCCTGGATCTGGGCACACCTATTGTTATCTAACAGGCACAGTATTCAGGTGCAAACTATGTGGCTGGAGAGCTTAATTAGGATCAGGAAAGCCTGAAAGCGCTCTTAGCTCGGGAGGGGCCCTGACCGACAGAAGGCCTCTCCTCCCTTTCCCTCTCTTCGCTCTTCCCTCCTCCTCTCTCCCCACTTACACTTCTACTTCCAATCGCTCCCTCCTAAGGAAGAGTTCCCCCTGCACTTGTAACCAGGACCCTGAATAAAAGCTTAACCCTTGTTCGACTCTGGGAGGTCTCTTCTCTCATACGACTATCCGGTTTGGCCAGCCGAAGACCTGCGAGAGGTAAGGTAAGAAGACTCGGGTAGCCCTCAGGCCTCTAGGCCTGGCAATATTCCACATAGAATATATAATTTGCTTTCTGTCAGCAATCGGACATTTATTAAACTTCAACCATTTGCCAGGCATCCCGCTGGACCCTAGTTATACAAAGATAAAAATGAAACAATCCCTGTTTTCACAATTCTAGTAATTCTAGTAATATTATAGGTTTGAATTTGCAAAGCAAGTAAGTATTCAGGAGGTGCTTTTTCCTTTCCCCCCAAATCTTACTTTCACTTAGCTTACTGGTTAAGTAGAAAAGATCTAAAGGGTGTCTATGCTCTCTTTAGTAACCATGAATTATTTTTTTTTGCTAATAGAATAACTTGTCATTTGTGTTCTTGTGAAATACAGAGCTAATTTTCAGAGACCCCTATTTAATAACCAAACACCTACTAGCGTACATTATTTGCTATGTTTGGATAAATACAAAGTTAGACATTTGGCATAGAATCTGATTTGTTTGGTTTTTTTGTGCTAGTGAAAATGTTATAAACTTTACTAAAATTATGATAGCTGAGGAGATAGAGTTGCCCCAGTTGGGTTCCATGCCCTTGAATAAAAGGATAGTGGTGATATTACTGATAAAGAGAAATCTGGGCCGTCTGCATGTAGATCTAGTGAGGTTTACCTTTTAACTGATACACTGTAGTTCTTTTCCAAAGAAATATGGATAACAAGATGTTAGGCAAGTTGGATTGATTTGATAACAAATTGATAAGATGTGAACCTTTCTTGTGATGGGGGAGGGGGAAAAACCTGCTAAGATACAGATCTAGCTTCTCAAAAGGCAGCTTCCAGTTATAATTCCCCAGCTGACCCACAGAGAATGGTTCCTGTATTTATCATGTAGCTCACACTCAGAAGCGCCCTTGGGGCAAGTTAAACCATTCCTGTGGTTTTGTAAAAAGTTGTGTGCACGTGCTCGCACACAAATGAGAGAAGGATGTTTGAAATTATGGCTCTGTGAAACAGAACAGGTTTAGTTACACCAGGTATCGTTGGCAGTAGATTATTCCACAGTAATAGTTTGGTGTGGAGGGTTCTCCGACTGCTCTTTAGAAATTATATGACATACAATCGTAGAATGTTAGAGCAGAGACAGGCCTTAAAAATTACCTAGTGCTACCCCGGTATTTGGCAGATGGGGGAACTAAGACTCCAAAGAGTTCTGTGGCTTGCTCAAGGTGGATTAGCAGCTGAGGGGAGGGCTCTCAGTGCAGTTGTCTTTCTACATTAGCCTTGGCTAGTGGTTATTTGCACACTTATCCAACACACACAATCACCAGATAATTTCCTTCTAAAAATATTTTTGCACTTTGAATCCTAATAAGGGAGAGGAGGGCTAGTATAAAAACAAAGACTAGGTATCAAGTTGATGTGGTCACTTCACTAATAGTTAACCTAATAAAGCTTCAGTTCTTGTTAAGTCTAAGAGTTTTCCAAGGTGCTGCTTTTCTTTTTGCATGATTATAATGGAAACATCCACCTGCTTACCTTGTTATTTGCTAGAATTTTCAGTAATTGTTTTTGGAGGGGAGAAGACAAGGTAATTGGGGTTGAATGACTTGCCCAAAGTCACGCAGTTATTAATTATCAAGTGCTTAAGGCTGGATTTGAACTCAGGTCCTCTTGACTAAGGCCCTTGCTCTATTCACTGTGCCACCCAGCTGCTCTCACTTGTCACTAATTTTAAAACCACATTGCCCATGTGGTAACTATGATTCATACAGGGAATAAATCTGAAGATCACGAGAAAGGCTTATAGGTATTACTTTTACAAAATAGCACATATTCAGGTACATATATATATGTATAATATGTGTATATGTGCATATATATAAAACCTTAGCTGCAAATATTTTGGTTATAGTTATTTATAATTTACACTCCAAGTGGCACTATAATACTTCAGGATAAAGTTATTGTTATTTTCCCATTACCTTTAAATGTGCGGGGGGATAGTGAAAATTTTTCAGGGCACACTGTAAACCTGACGGGGGCTGGTATATGAGTGTGCTGGGGAAGTAGGGACCATTGTTTTTAGTCTTTGCCTATGGTCCTTACTTATGCTTGCCTTCCCCCTGATGCACCTGTGACTTGTGGTATATGTGAAGGGAAGCAGCACATCAAGACTGCAGACATCTTGGAGAATTCTTATATTGGATGTTCCCTGTGACTAACATTAAGATCACGTCAAAAGACAGGGCTATCCCCATTACCACATTCAGTATTGAATGGTGTTTATCCTCAAAGGCAGACATTTCTGAATAACTTATCTGTTAGCTCATGGAAATTTGTGAAAAATAAGACAGCACTTAGGCAGTGTATTTAACATATAACTAAGCAACGTTACACTTGGTATTCAGGCTACAATCGCGCGCACTTAGTCAAAGGGCCTCTGTGTTACTGTCAGAGTGCTGTGTCTTGGCTCCTGACTTCTCAACCTCATTTCAGTTAATTTCTTCATAGTAACCCCTTTCTAAGTACAAAAAATGTCTTTGGCTTCTCCAAAACAGTGTTAGAGTGAGAACTGATTGTCTTTTATCTGATGTGGGGTAGGGATCTTTACATTGAAGAAGTACATGGTAGATAGAACTTCAGAAATATTTAATGAATAAAGAAATGTATTTTATCATTTGTTGTTTAATTGTGATTTAAATTTCAGTTAAGAGTATAGCTGATGTTTCCTTTTAGAGACTCAAAAATAGAACAATTAGAAAAGTTTTTCCTTGGTTTGGTTAAAAAGTTTTTCAAGAAGGGAAAGCCTTGAGTGTATAGAAAAACTTATGTACCCAATTATGTCATGTTGGGGCACTTCATAATGTTTTATGTAGGGCAAAAGAGCAGAAATCCATGCTGATTGCTAATTATTCAGATTGTAAATAGCTCAATAGAAAACTTCATTTAAACAAAAGGAACATCTAAGGAACAAAAGGCCTATGGTAATGAAAGGGACTTTGTAAAGAGGGAGGCTGCGCTGAATTATTGATGCGGGTCACATCTTTTGCTTGTGTTTTAATTGTACCTTTGTATTTAATAATAAAAAATGATTACATGCTCCATTCTTACAGGTTCATCTTATTGAAAACCACAGTATGGGTATGTAAAGGGGAATTATCCTAATTCATTAGAAAATCTTGAGAAAACAGTGCTTTTTTTTCTCCTGTGAAGAATAATTTGTAACAGAAACTACAGATTTCTGTAAATGTTCATCAAATCAGAAAGATTTCCAGACTATATAAAGTTGGTTCTTGTTAAACATTTCCATAAAATGTGGCTGAATAGTTTATGTTGTTCAGCATTTATAAATGACTTAGGAAACTGTCTTCTCTCCCTCCTTTTTACCCTCTTCCCCTCATTCTCATTTAGGAATTGAGCTAATAACTGTCACAATAGGGCTTTTCAGGGCTTTTTCTCCTTTTTCTTAAGCATTTGCTAATCTGAATCCTCTTTAGATGTAATTTTAAGAACAACGCTAGCTTCAGTAGAATTACATGAGATGTCTTGGATGTTCAGTGTGAGTTATATATAAACCTCTTAATATATGGGGACCTATAAGTAACTTTTAGGTATGATTCCTTTTTCCCCCTCCACCCTTGCCCAGATCATTTCTCCTTTCTTACTTAGGACGATAAGGCCCACCTCTGTTCTGAGCCCTTTCTCCCATCTTGAAGGCTGCTATGATTTTTTACCCCCAGCTCCCCTCCTCTCATTCCCGAGAACCTCCTACTCTTTATCCTGACAAATTTGTAACCTCCTAATGGTACTTCAGGACTGGGAGAAGAGTCCCTGTTCTCAATAACTTGATGGGAGGAAGGGTAAGGTGGAAGAATACAACCAAAAGAGATTATTTAGTCCAAAAATAAGGAAAATCCTTGCTTCCTTCCATTACTAGGTTAGGAAAAAACAGTATTCCACATTGGAGCTTTGAATATATTTTCTCATAGAAATATTGCTACACATGCTAGGTAGGTTCCATAGTACTACTGAAAGAAATTCTCTGTTCTGTATTTTAGGTATATATCTGTCAGAAACTGTTGGGGTTTTTTTTAAAGTGATTATTCTAATCTAAGAGTATCTACTTAGAAAGAAAAATATTGCCTACCAACATCTCTAACATAAGCCATTTTGAAGGCACAATTTACAGGATTCTTGAACAAAGAGTATTTGAGTCAAGATTGAGCAGGGGTCCGGAGTTTAGGTAACATTTCAGATAAGAATTTGCTTCTTTGGAAAGAATAATAGTCACTTCAATTTTGGGCACAAGCTTAGAGAATCATTTCCTAAAGCCACTCAACCCCTTTACCAGCGAATTCAAGGGTACTACTTTCTAGCTGGCCAAAGGGGAACAGAAGAGATACTAACATTTAACTCAAGTAATCAAAGACTTCTTGCTTCTTTTGGGTGGTTGGTGCTGTGATCCCTTCAGGGCATTGGGAAAGAGGTTACAATTCTTTGTGTATTACTCCAGGATCTCTTGTCTCCCCTTTCCCCCATTCCCTACATTACACCAAGAGGAGTCCCAGGCTGCCCTAGTCTGATTTGGACAGTGGAGAACAGGACATTTTAAAAAAGTTCATAGTTAAAGAAAGAGTGATAAAAGTCTGTCATCTGGGTTAATCTAAAGGCTTCACTTAGGATAATTTAAAACATGAGTTCTTATTGTGCTTATGGTACAATGAATCACATTCTCCTAACCCAGGCACTATTCACATCATTGTTGTTTTTCCCCTTAAGAAAATACATTCCAACTTCCAGATGTCTAATTTACAGATGGTTTAGGTGGGACTTACCTGCATTATTCTCTTAGTGTCCAGAAATTAACACATTTACTTAAAAAATACTCTATTGCTAATAAGGGAATTACATAAGATATAAAAATAAGATGTGGGAGATAAGCTTATAGCTCTTGTTAAACTCATGTTAATTTCTCATAGGAAGAAGAGGGTCCTTTCATGTTCATTATTTTCCTCCTTCCCTATCATTTTTGTTGCTATTTATTCATTCAGTTATGTTTGACTCTTCATAATCCCATGGAGTGGATGTTCATGGGGTTTTCTTAGCAAAGATACTGGAGTAGTTTACCATTTCTTTCTTCAATATTTATCATTTTAGACATTCAAATTAGAAAACAAGAAAACCAGAGAGAAGGGGAACATTCCTCCCCCCAAGTAATAGATTGTTAGGCAGATATTAAAAAGCTAAGAAACCATAGAATTTTAGAGCTAGCAGGGATCTTGCATTTGAATGATCTTTTGCAATTGAAATCAACTCCTTTATAACAAGGACTCCCAAGGTGAAAATTATTTAAAGTAACAAAACATTTTTAGTGGCATCACTAGTACTAGAACTCAGAACTCCACATGACAGGTCCAGTCCTTTTTAAAACTAGACTAAGAATTACCAGGTTTTTGTTTCTTGTACCTGGATAGTTGATACCACTGGGTTGTAGGGGTGTTCAGGGAAGACTAGTACCTCTGGTGTGAGGGTTGCCCATCCACCTTTGGTGTCCACCTGGCATTCGCCTCTTGCCTGTGACTCCAAGAAGCTGTAGCAAGCATATTGACCATACCTTGGTAAACTGTTTCGACAGATGGATTAAACCAGGTTGAGGGTAACTGAAGAGCCTCAAAGCTGTCAGTGAATTGGGAAGGGGGTGTCTCCCCCAAGCATGCGGAGCTTCTCCAGTAGAATGGATGGATGAGAACAATTTGTTCCAGTGGCCATGAAGGTGTCAGAAGTAGATGCTGTGGAGTGCTTAGAGCTTGGTTAGACATCAAAGATGCAAGGTTATTCAATGCATCCCAGGCTATCACTGGTCATCTTGACTTTTGTACTGCCTCGGGACTCCAGTCATTCTGGAAGAGAGAGTGAGGCTGATGAGTTCAAGCAACTCTTCTTCATTTAAATCCAATTTATATGAGAGTTAAAAGACATCAGTCATACTATTTTACCATTTTTACCTACCTCAAAGTCTTGTGATGACAGGCAAGTGATAAAGGAGCAGGTGTGGAGACACTTGGAGCTGTAATCACAACCCTGCACGCAGGTGGCCAAGACCAGAGGATCATCTTCTTAATTGGACTGAAGCAGCAGTAGAATTCCACAGCCTCCCCATTCCCATACATGTTTGGGCAGTCTTTTTTTAAGGACCACACTGCTCACCCCCTGAAGCGAGGAAGGGGCTAGAAAAGGTGCCCTGAAAATCAGCTACTTCACCAAACCTAACCCTGGTCTGCTTACCATGGCAGGTAGGGATCCTTGCCTGTGGTTGAAACACACACAAAAAAAGCACAAAACCTTTTGTGAAGATGATTCCACTCAGCACTGATATGTGAAATGTGCACATGCTTATGGGCGGTAAGAAATCCAATAGACCTGAAAGATGAACAGGTGTTGAGAGAACTCAGCAGATTTTGCATCCAAATATCAGCCCTGAGGGAAAGAAAACTAGCAAATGAAGGCCAGTTTATTGAAGTCAAAGTTGGGCACACCTTTTTCTGGAATGGGCATAGGGATGGACAATGCCATGAAGCTAGCATAGGTTTTGCAATCAAAACTAATCTAGTCAACAAGCTTGTATGCCTCCCCAAAAGAGTGAAAGACAGGCTTGTGACAATGTCATTGCCACTTGCAGGAAAGTACCATGCCATTACCATCAATGTGTTTGTTCCCACCATAATGAATTCTGAATTCTGATGAGGTCAAAGAAAAATTTTATGAAGACCTGGAGACCCTTTATCATTATCATCAATGTGTTGAAAGAGGACAAGTTTGTAATTCTTGGTGACTTTAACACCAGAGTAGGCACAGACTATCAGACATGGCAGGGAGTCATCGGGGAGAAGTGAGTCAGAAACTGCAACAGCAATGGTCACTTACTCCTAAAGACTTGTGCTGACGACTCATGACCTTCTTCCTCATCACTACTTAACCTAAACATGGTAAACTTTGTGGATGTACCCATGTAGTAAACATTGGCATTTCACAGACAATAAAGAGACAGATGGGGTGTGAGTGAAGGCAATATTTGATTCAGTTCTAGACCTATCATAGACTTATCCTCTCCAAGCTAAGTGTTCACATTTAACAAAAGTGGTAACCCCAAGGTAAGACAACTACCAGAAGACTTAGAGTGCTTATCCGTGTGTTAACAATTTCTTACTGACTTGGCAGGATAGCTGAGCCAACACAAGGTTGACAACAATGGAGCAGAAAAGGAGTGGGCAGCTTTCAGAGATTTGGTATACAGTCCCACATTTATTCATGTTGACCAGAACATTTGCAAATGTAAGGACTAATTTTATGAAAATGATGGTGAAATTCAGAAGTTACAAGTGAAAAAAACAAGTCTAAGGGTTTACCAGCAAGATAGTTCATCAGTCTCTAAGAAAGCAGTGTTTAACTCCATCAAAAGTAAAGTGCAAGAGAAATTTATAGAGAGGGGTAGGATTCTTTGCTCAGTAAGAAGGAAGATAAAATTCAGTTTTACTCTGATAGTAATAATCCAAAGTGCTTTTATGATGCCCTGAAGGTTATTTATGGACCAAAGACCTATGGTGTATTTCAACTACTCAGTGCTGATGGATCCATATTGATTAGTGATAAGGATATGATCCTGGAGAGATGAGCTGAACGCTTCCATAACTTTCTCAACAGCCATCAACAACCAATGCTGAAGTCACTGACCATATACCTCAGGTTGAAGTCATCTCCTCTCTCTCTGCCATTAGGCTCCTCTTATCTGGCAAAGAACCTGGTCCTGATAGCAGAAATTTATGAAGCAGGGAGTCCACTGCTCACATGAAAGCTAATTGAATACTTCCGTGTTATATGGCAAGAGAAGGTTATCCCCCAGGAGTTCAAGGATGTTTGCAATGCCCATGTCTTTAAAGGAAAGGGAAGTAGGTTGTGATAATCACGGGGGGGGGGGGGGGGGGGCGAGGGGGGAGGAGTCTCTCTCTTCACCATTGCTGGCAAGATTTTTGCCACAGTCCTCCTTAATAGGCTGATCCTTTACCTGCAACAGAGTATGGATTGATTCTCTAATGTTTTTGCTAATTGTGGCCTGACAGTTAACATCAAGAAAGCAGAGGCTCCCTACCAGCCACACCATCCATACGTGATTAAAGCAAATGAAGAAATTTTGAATGCAATGGATAAGTTAGCTTACCTTGCCAGTATACTTTCCAGAGACATACGCTTAGACGATGACATTGATGAATACACTGTCAGCTGACTCAGTGTTTGGGAAACTGAAAAAATGTGTGGGAGAGAAGTCTCATGTTGCCGACCAAATTGAAGGTCTACGGAGCAATTGTGCTGACCTCAATGCTGTATGCTTGTGAGGCCGGGGCAGTCTACCAGTGCCATGCTAGAAAATTGAATTTAAATTGTCTTAGGAAGATTCCAAAGATCACCTCTTTCACTTTATGATCTCATCAGTTCCACTGGGTTCAGTGATCATTTCTATGCAGGTGATTCTCAGATTGATTTATCTAGACCAAATCTTTTTTCTGTTTTCAAGCCCATAATATTGACTACCTGCTGTACATTTTGAATAGATATATCATAACAAATATAGCTATGTCAAATCTAATAGTTATCTTTTCCCCAAATTCATCACCTTTAATAAACTTCTCTGTCGCTGACCAGGGCACTTCCATTCCACTAGTTACTGAAGTTTGCAAACTCAGCATCCTCCTCAATTTCTCTGTCTTCCCATGTATCCAGTCACTTGCCGTATTTTATAATTTCTTTATCTACTTCTCGCAATGTACATCACTTTCTCTCCACTTACACAGTTATCACCCTAGCTCATAACTCTTGCAGTAGCTTTCGAAATGGTCTCACTTTCTCAAGTGTCTCTCTGCTGTAATCTCATGTTATGTACAGAAACCAAAAGTGATTTTCCCAAAGTATATGTTGATCTAGATCATCTCCCCCCTCAATATACTCAAGTGGTTCCCTACCAACTACAGGATGAAATCTAAAATTATTTGTTTGCAGTTTAGAGCTCTTCCCAACCTGGCTACTTCCTACCTTTCCGGTCTTTTTATATTCTTCTCCCATCCATGCAGCCAGAAACCGATACACCCCTGCTTATGTGTGATTCCTTGTACAAAGCACTACATCTCCCACGTGTGTTCCCTTACACAAGTTATCCCTATGCTTGGAATAATTTCTGTCCTCACCTAACTCCTAATTTCCTAGCTTCTAAGACTCAACCCAAATCCCTCCCTCTTCAGGAGGATTTTATTGCCATTCAGTAGCAACTATGAGGTGACCTTATGTCTTCTCTGTATTTTATATATGCTGTCTCAATAAGTCAATAGACATTTAATGAGCACCAACTGTGTGCCAGGCACTGTGCTTAAGCTTTGTAAATAGAATGCAAACTCCTTGAAGGTAAGAATTGTTCTTTTCTTTGTGCTTTACTCTGTATACATTGTGGGCACTAAATAAATCCTAGCTGAACATGTGTTCTCATGGTGTTTCCTATGGCAATATCTTCTGCTGAAGAGTGGAAACAGAGATATAGCTTTGATTAAGAGATTTTTCCCAAGGATGATTATTTCTGCAGCTCCCCCTAGGTACGTGGTTTACTATAGACCTGGGCACTCGACTGTAAATGGACATTTTAAAATGGGCACTTTAAAACTTCAATTGTCGATGAAATTTCCATAGGAAATTACAGAAAGTTCCCTCTCAGTTGTATTAAGTGATGTCTCCTTGAGGTCACAGGTTACCTCCCCCCTTTATTTAGAGTTCTGCATATGGAATCTTCTCTCTCCTCTGTCTCTGCTGTATTTAACTCATTTGAGAGAACAGGGAAACAATACCTTGAAATATAACTTTTTATCAGAAAAAAAATTATTGTGATTTCCATTTTAATTGCTAGAAAAACACTGAGATTTTTATGTTTAGAACACTTTTATTGAAATTAGCCTCTTCTACATGAAACTTTATCTTTCCTTTCAGTCCCACAACATATTCGTGCGCACACACATACACATATTAAACTTCTGTTTTAAACAATGGGGAAAGATTAAACCCATTGGAAGCAATTGTAGACCCTTCTTGTCTCAATCTCTTCCTCCCCCATGAATTTCAAACACGTGTGCACATATGTCAGATTGCAAGGGAAGATGACCAGCCTTATAGTAGAAAAGCAGACTTGCAAAGTTGTTGTGCTTTTTTGATGCAGATGTCAACATGAAGCTATTTTTTCATTAATGAAATAATAGTGCTGCTTTTCTTTGCTTTAAGGAAACTATTATTTGAAAACCTAAACTTAGTTGTCTTATGGTAATGCATTTACTAGCAAAATGGATGCATTCAGTTGCCCATTTTATTTTCAGAAGTTTTGTTCCTAGAAGTAGGAATAATATGAGAGGCGCATACAGTATGGCACTTTGTGTTACAGTGTGTCGTAAAAAGGGAGATTGTTGTATAAAAATGTCCTTAAATAGGAAAAATCTAATGTTAAATAGGTTGGAAAATAATAAGAATAACTAGGATTTATTTAGAACTTAAAGGTTTTCAAACCATTTTATATACTTTATTTCTTCTGATCTTCAAAACACCTCAGTGAGATAGATACTATAATTATTCCCATTTTATAGATGAGAAAATGAGGCTGAGAAGGATTAAGTGACTTGCCCATGGTCACGCTATTAGTGTCTGAGGAAGGATTTGATGTATTAGGTATTGTTTGATGTGTTTCTATATCAAACTCTATGCATATTCAGTCCTCTTTTGTCCATTGCAGATAAACATGAGATTTATCTGAAACATGGTACCTCCACCTCATCCTCTGCTTTTTTATAGTCTTCTCACATATCCCCAGTTTTTAGAAATACTATGTACCGTACCCTTCTCCCACATCATTAACATATTCCTTTTATTATCCTTTCTCTTTCCCTTCATAATACCCTCAGATATCAGAATTAATCTTTTCCCAGGTCGTTTGTTTTTCTTATTTATCTCCTTCAGTCTCCCTTAAAGATAGTGAGGTCCCAAAGGGACATTTGCTACTTATTAGATTGTTAACACTATGTGATTATACACTCCCCTCCAAATACTAAAGTAATTTGCCTTTTTAAAATTTTTTTTGAATCTTGTATTTCAAAGTTTCTACTCAACTGTGGTCTTTTCATTTTAGTTTTAATCAGAAAGTCTTCAAATTCCTCTTTTATTCAAGGTTCATTTTGTTCTCTGTGGGTATTATACTCACAAAGTAAACTCTTCTTGGTTGTAAGACTTGCCTTTTATAGCAGCAGCTGCCAAATCACGTGCAATTCTGAATATGGTTCCTTGGTACCTGAACTCTCTTTCCTTCTGGACACTTGGAGTATTTTTTCTTTGAAATGGAAGCTCTTGAATTTGACTATGATATTCCTGGGACTTTGGAGGGATTTCTTTGAGAAAGAGATTAGGGAATTCTTCCTATTTTTACCTTGACCTTTGATTCCAAGAATAATCATAAATCTAAAGTGTCTATCCTTTTAAAATATATATATAGTTTTTAGTGAGGCCAAAGATTCATAAATCATCTATCCATGGCCTGGTTTTCAGTTTAGCTATTTTTATTATTATGTTTTATAGTTTCTTCTTTTTAAATACTTTGATTTTGTTCTAATAATTCTTTCTGTTTTCATGGAGTTAATTGATTTCCCTTTGGACTATTCTAATTTTCAGAGAATCTGTTACACGGGTAGGTTTTTTTTTTGTTTTGTTTTGTTTTTTGTTTTTTTTTAGTATTTTCTGTTCTATGCTATTTGGTTTTTTTCCAATTTTTTCCTCTAAGGATTTTAAAAAATATCTTGCTTTATTTCTTCTAGATATTCCTGTATTCCTTTTGCCTCATTTGAGTCTCTGCTTCTAGTTGTTAGGAGTGATTCCCTCCTAATTTGGGTTTGGGTGCATCTGGGTCTGCAATAATTTCTTTATAGTGATTAGTATTTTATTTATTTATCACTCTAGCTTTTAGTTCTTCAACTAAAGGCCAGGATCTGCCCCCAGGGCTTTTACTTTAAAAGTGGGAGGGTGGTCATCTTTGATTTCTTGTATTGACCTCTACCTCTCTTTGTTAAGGCCTCTTGGATCTTGGAGGTTCAAAGTCCTGGGTCTTCAGGGCCCTCAGTAGAGTTTTAGAATAGAGCACTAAAGACCTTGAATCCTCTGGATCCTGGATGATCTTGGTCTGAGCACTGTAGGGCACTACCTGTACTGACAGACTGCTTTCCTGTTGCCTGTGGACATCTCCCCAACTTTTGGTATGGCCCTAGGGTAGAAGAAGTCAGTTATGGTCGTTTCTGGATTTCTTGATCACTATTTGGTCTGAGAGGAATTTCGTGTTTTTGATGGAATAGGTATGTGGAAGCTGGGCTTTCTGTCACCATGTAGGTAACTATGTTGGCTTAAAGTTCAAGGAATCTAAATTTGTTTCTTAAGCTATAGCATGACCCTGGTGAATAATTGATAATACTTTAAAACAGCAATAATAGTAACAGTTTTTACATAAAGTTGAAAAAATGCTTTACATAATTATATCATTTCATCCTTACAGCAACCCTTCTACCTCCCTCACAATAGGTCCTGTTATTATCCCTATTTTACAGATGAGAAAACTGAAGCTGGGGGGGAGGGTCTTGTTCAGAGCTACATAGTTATTAAGTGTCTGAGGCTGGATTTGGACCCAGTGCTTCCTGATTCCAAGTCTGTTATTTTATTGACTGGATCACCTAGCAGCTTCACTTTTTATTTTTAATTATTCTTATTTTTTTACATTCACTTTTAAATTTACATTTATTTTTTAATTTTGAGCTCCAAATTCACCCCTTCCCGTCAGTCTCTCCCCCACTTACACATGGGAAGTCATGCAAAAAAAAAAATCCCTATTAGCTCTGTTTTGTGCCACACCTTATTCCCTGGCCCCAATGGTGAGAAAAATAAAGAAAGTGGTAAAAAATGTTTCAGTTTGCACTTAGAGTTCATCAGTTCTCTCTCTGGAATTGTTGTAGATCATTGTACTTATCGGAGTAGCTTGTTACTGTTACTATGCACAGTGATCTAGTTCTATTCCACTTTGTATCAGTTCACATGAGTCTTCTCAAGTTTTTCTGAAACCATCCCCTCCCTCATTTTTTACAGCACAATAATCATACATCAAGATCGTATACCACAGCTTGTTCAGCCATTCCTCAGTTATTGGGCATCCCCTCAGTTTCCAGTTCTTTGCCACCACAGAGTTGCTATAAATATTTTTGTACAGATAGGTAGAGTCTCACATTTTAAAGAAAATTTTCTTTTATGTACTCTTATGATTAAGGGGTTTTTTTTGTCTCTTCTCCCCACTCTCCACCTCTTTGCTAAAGTTATTTCTCCCTGAAGTCTGTCACTTTCCTGGATATAGTTTCAGTCCAATTCAATAACTTTTTATATTGTGTGTAGAATATTTAAGATATTTTTTGCATCTAGTATAATGTTTCACTTTGGGGGTGGAACGGGGTAGGAAGGCTGTTTCTACCTGATTGTATCAGTTCAGTCCTGTTAGAAGAAGGTGTTTGTAGGGAGGGGGCAGCAGCATCCTCAGCCATTGATTCTATCTTTATAACTTTGCCCTTTTAGAGAGAACAGATTACTTGTGTGGTGGTTCTGCATTGCACAGGCAGAATCACAAGGAAGAAACTTTACATAAACCATTTATACTAAATGTTTGGTATTCTGGTAACATAAATCAACAACAATATCCATTACCAATTCTTCCCTTTATCAGTATTATCTTGATAGAACTCATCCCAACATGTGGGAATTTGAACCCTGCTTCAATACATCCAGTACCAGGTAATTAATTATTCAGGGCACACTGAATCTGGCCCCTGCAATGGAGAGTAATTCTTCCTGGTCAGCGTTAACTTGAGTGGTGATAATAAATAGAAAAAGTCTCCAGTGATGTCAGTATTTTAAAGTGATTAATCATTCCCTCCCCCCTTTCCCTCCCTCCTGCACGTTAGTTTTCTTTAACTAGGATTTTTCAGCAATAAATCTTTAACAATACAGGTAAGAATTGTTCTGTAATTAAATTTTGCTCCTTTTAATGTCTTAGCTCTTATGGGAGGTTCTTCAGATGCTGCACTTTAAAAAAACAACAATCCTGAACTCAAAACTCAATCAAGAAAATCCATTTATGGAAAACCTGAAATTTTAGAGAGGCTTTCCCTGGAAGATTCAACTTTTTGCCATGACTTATTTTGCGTCTTGCAGGTAGTCAGCACCTGGTAAATGCATGTTGATTGAAGGAATTTTTGATATAAGATAAAACATATGCTCATAAAAATTGCTAACCTATCCTATAGACAGTATTTTCTGAAATTCTTGCATTATTTCCCTTCTTGAAGGTTAAAGGGAAGGCTTATTTGTGTATTCATTCTAAAATGTGGTGGACAATTATTACACTTTTTAAGATCTTCCTGGGTCCTGATGTCAGCTCTGCAGACCAGTGGTGTCTCTGTGGTGAATAACATTGCATTTGCTACTGCTAAATAGCGGGGGAATGCCCTGACCTAGAATAGGCCATGTATCTTTAAATAATCCCTGATGGACCTGACCAGCCATCATGAATATTCTGGGTGACAGGGACAGATGTGACAGATCTGTTGTGACATACTTCCATACCATAAGTCAGTGGCTCGAGGTGACTCATGTCCTTCCTTTGATTCCTTCCCCTGCTGCAGGACAACACAATGATGCAAGAATGAACCTTGCCATCGCACTCACTGCTGCCAGGTATGGGGCTGCCACGGCCAATTATGTTGAAGTAAGGAATTTGCTGAAGAAGAGGGATTCCCAAACTGGGAAGATGCGTATTAGTGGTGCACGGTGCAAGGATATGCTAACAGGTATGTGCATTCCCTGTCTTTGCTTCTTTGTTGAATTGCTATAATTTTGTCCATCACCTCACTCTCATTTAAGCTAGATTTCAGCATCACATTAGTACCATTCCTTGCTCTCTAATTGTGGTTGAATAGAAAAATTTGCCTTTATAGGTCTCATTGATTTGTTTTTCCTTAGGGGGAGGAGGGCTTGCTATTAAAACAAAAAATTCCCAGGTAAGAATCCCTCAGCTAGGAATGCTTTGAGTTTCCTTCACAGAAGCATGTTATGAATAAAATGAAATAAACAAGTTGAGTTTTTAAATATCACTTATATGATGTAAGCAGAACATTTCCAAAGCATAGTGATGTGTCATTCACGTTGGTCAGCTTTAACTTCTGTTAGGCTTTCATTCATGTTCTAGTTCTTTGGTGGTATGGGTAAGGGTTTTTTTGTCAAGCAAAACCAATCCTCTGAAAGTGTCTAATGGCATCCTTGTTTAGGAAGTTGATTTTAAAGAACGAAACAGTTTATTTTCTCATTTTGATTTCTTGGGATTTGGTTTTACAAATACTGGATATTTCAGCAAATTAGAATGGGAGCCCAAATGAAAGAAGTCATGTATTTTTTTTTTTTTGCTTCAGTTTGGGCATGTGTGTGTGTGTGTGTGTGTGTGTGTGTGTGTGTGTGTGTGTGTGTGTGTGTAAAATAACCCATATGGGAACCTTTTGTACTGCTTTTTCAGTGATTCCAGCTGCTCATGTCACTTAATGTGGCATACAATATACTTCACCATAGGTGAAGTTAATAGATAAATTAATAATCCAAAGCATCAGTGAGCAGAGAAACAAATGGGGTCTGTGATTGATGCTGTTTTCTTTCACAGGGCACGAATTTGACGTGAGAGCCAAATGTGTTATCAATGCTACGGGACCTTTCACAGACACACTGCGCAAAATGGATAATCAGACCACCTCCAACATCTGTCAGCCAAGTGCTGGGGTACACATTGTGATGCCTGGTTATTACAGGTAACCAGATTCTAAGATCAACCTTCTGCACTAGTCAGTGTTTGTAGCTAGAGTGAGTGAGATTCCCTAAAGACAACCCATAATTTTTAGGTCTCTCTTTTTACCCACCTTTCCTAATAACTGGAATTGCCTACCTACTTAAGAAGGAAATGTAATAAATTATTCTCTTATGATATACAAACAAAAAGGATTCATTTGGGTATTCAACTTGAAGGCAAGATAAGATGCATTTTTAAAAGTGCATTTAAAAAGAAAAGTAGAATAGATGATAAACGTAGTCTAACAGTTCTTAGCCAATTATGACAAGATGAACTTCTTGGGCCTCTCTACAAGGGCACTCAGTCCCGTACATTCATTTGCTGAGAATAATCAATTGAACATGATTGAACATACTGGAATTGTTTCAATTTAACTAAATTTAGGAATTCTTCTTTTAGACTGAAATAACCCATTTAGGTTATTCTTGGTGTTATCATGTTTTAAATGAAAGACAGAGACAAAGAGAGTGACAGATTTGGGCAGCGTTGAATAGAGCCTCCCTGTACTAAGGAGAGGCTTGGTGGCAGGTAGGAGTAGTGCCGTTCACCTTATTCTAGAAACATGTGACTGCCTTTTATATTCAAGGCACTGCATTAGTTATGAACAGTACAACACAGACAAAATGAGACAGTCCTTGCCCTTAAAGAGCTTACAATTTTTTTCTTATTGAGTTGTTAGAGTCGTGTCCAACTTTTCATGACCCCATTTGGGGTTTTGTTGGAAGATACGGTAGTGGTTTGGCATTTCTTTCTCCAGCTCATTTTATAAATGAGGAACTGAGGCAAACAGGAATAAGTGACTTGCTCAGGGTCACTCAGCTACTAAGTGTCTGAGGTCAGACTTGAACTCTGTCCTGATTCTAAGCCCAGGGTTCTGTCCACTGTGCCACGTATAGGTGAAGTACTTACTGCATCTTAATTCTTTAGAACCCAATAGACTTACTTTGATTGGGTCTAATATTTACTTACTTAAAATACTTTATCTATGCCTTTTGTATTTGCATCACAATAATGACTGGGGAAAAAAAAAATCAAACCTCTTACCTTCCAGACTGAATCCCTCTTGGGTCATTAAGGAAAAATAATTAAACACAAGCATATTACAGAGTATGCAGTGTTCTGCTTTAGTTGTCTTCCTCCCCTTACCTTCCCACCTTCCCCAAACCCCACCTTCCCCATTCCACCCCCGCTCCTTTTTGTTCAGTAAAAAGTGTGTTTCAATAAATCATCTCCAGGACCTTCTGTGGTCTTTCTTTCAGGTACTTAAGATTTACCTTCCGATTAGTGAGCTCTTTATTTTCATTACATTAAAAAATCCCTTACATTGTAGTAACTGTGAACATGGGATGGGACATTACATTATATAGTTCTTTCGTCTTCTTCCCACTTTCCCAAATGCATGAAGGCATTCACTAATGATCAGAAATATGATGTTGATCGAGGTGACAGAATCAATGCTAGACATCTTCATTGTTGCCTAAATTGGAAACTTTATGGGGACAGAATGCAACCAGTCTAATTCCATTCAATCTATCAGTTGCAAAGGCCAGTTTAATCCCAGATGAGTCTCATACTTTTGAAAATTGGTTAGGCCCAAAGGATTTACTGTGAGTAGTGATGGTAGATATAGTCAATTTGTAATTCTGTGGATCCAAGGGAGATAGGTTTGTTTTTGTTTTTAAGGTCATTCTGTTTGGTAGGGTGAAGGAACAGGAGATTGAATTTGATCTCTGGGCCTGCCAGTCCATGACTCATCACACTAATCTGACTCAAACTTGTTTTCCTCAACATCCTTAGAGGGGAGCCAGGGCTGGTATGAACTGTCTGGGGAAGCCCTCAGCCAGACTGATGACAACCCAACTCCAAGAGCTGGGCCAGAATTAGATCAGCTTGGAAATTCAGTGAGTTGATTGTCTACCATTCACATTTTCCAGTTCCTACCTACAGAGCTGAGAGGATTATAAAAGTGTCTCCTTTTGGCCATATTATTGTAGAACTTATTAAACTTAGGAAGAGTAATGTGTTACATGTTCTGTCATCTTATGTAAACTACAAAGTCAGAGTAGAAAAGTCAGTTGGGTGTGAACGTAAAGGTAGAAAATTTGTAAAAAAACAAAGTTCTTTTTTAAATTACTTAAACCTCTCAGGACACGTTCTCTACAATGTTCTCTACAAAGGCACTAAGTGACTGAAATCCATGTAAATGAATAGCCTTCTCTTTTCAGCAGATGATTTCTACTACCACTGATTAGTAGATATGTTATTTTGTTCTCCCTAACTTGGATCTATCCTCACATACTGTTTGTTAGCTATTCTACCAATTGCTAAGTAGTTAACAATAAATTGATTTCAGTTTAAATTAGGATACTTCAGCAAAATACTGGTCTGCATGAGAAAAATGTTCATTGAGTTTAGACCCAGACACACACATAAATTAACAACAAGCTTTTCCTCTTGGTACAAAATGATTCATGCCCATTGGACAGGATCTATGTCTCTTTCCTTGGTACAGATTTTAACTGGTACAAATTTTAACCATTGTAAAACTTTAGCATAATCTTACAAAATTATTTCTTCATTGTAAATAGATTTTTCTCTTTCAATAAGAGTATGAGTTAGCCAGTTTAAAAGTTGATCTAGAGTATTTCCTAGTGGCTTCTTAAATTTTAGTATCCATCATTAATAGCTTTATCTTCCCTTTCCTCTCATTAATTCAAAGCCCAGGACATATGTCTTCACTTAGGTAGTTGGTGTACTGCTTCTCGCCTGTTCCCAGTTACATAAGTGGATTGTTAACCATCACCTTCACCCTTTAAAATTCTTTTTATTGCCTTTAACAATTTTAAAGGATTTTGTGGTTGCATTTTTATAGTGATATTTAATACTCAAGTTACCAAATATAGAATGTTCAGTTAATAATTATTTCAACCAAAAAAGGCAGTGTATTTTAAAAATATAACAATATAAAACAACTATTCGCAACTATTCACACAAACATGATCCTAGATAATATTCTTAGTTATATCATTGCTAATGAGATAGTACATATGCATCACTGAAAATGTTGTGATGAGGTATTAGCTCTTGCAACTTGAAAAAGACACCATTTCATAGTGCCTGATGTTCTCTGGAGATATCTCTATAGAATGTGTGTGTGTGTGTGTGTGTGTGTGTGTGTGTGTGTGTGTGTGTGTGTGTACACACATGAAACACATTCTCTGGATTCTTCTAAAATGAAATAAAAGTTTTACCACACAAATGTGGAAGGAAAGTTTAATCATAAAGCTAAAGGTGATGATAGCTAATATTTGTTATCCAGTTCACAAAGCGTTGAAATATAATATCTCATTTGAGACTCAGAGTAATCCTGTGAGGTAGACGTTACAGTTATTAGTATTCCCATTTGCAGATGAGGAAGCTAGAAGTCCAGAAGGGTTAAGTGATTTACCTGTGGTTCCACAACTGGTCAGTGTCAGAGGCAGGGTCTTTTTCCTGGCTCAAAATCCAGCTATATCACACTGCTTTCCAGAACAAATTAGAGCTATATCATTGAAAACAGAGATCTAGGAGAACTTCGTCTCCACTTGTGATTTTCAAATGGAGAAAACTGACCCTGGAAAGGTCAAATGACTTACCCAAGGCTATACAGGTAGTAACTAGCAGCTTCTCTACAATACCTTATAATGTCTTGTGTTTGGTAAGAAATCAACAAACCAATACATATTTACTGAGTGAATATTGACTGAGGCTATATAGTAGATTGAATATTAGACTTGAGGTCACAGATTCAAATTTGAGTCCTGTCTCAGACATTTATTACCTGTATAATCACAGGCAAATCACTTAATCTACAAACCTTAGTTTCCCCATATGTATAATGGAGATGATAAGCTTCAGTACCTTTTTCACAAAATTGTTGTGAAGGTCTTTTGCAAAACCTTAATTGTTCTTGTTGAGTTGTTTTTCAGTTGTGTCCAACTCTTTGTGATGACCCCATTTGGGCAAAGATATTGGAGCAGTTTGCCATTTCATTCTCCAGCTCATTTTATAGATAAGAAAACTCAAACAGTTTTAAGTGACTTGCCCAGGGTCACACAGCTAGTAAATATCTGAGACCAGATTTGAACTCAGGAAGATGAGTCTTCCTGATTCCAAGCCTTGCACTCTATCCAATGTGTCACCTACTTGAGAAACCTTAATGCACTATATAAACGTGAATTGTTGTGTTATCCCTTTCACATAATGACTTTCCCCCTCATGGTTTCAACATATTGTGATTCAGCATAAGAAATTGCTTGGGAAATTTTGGGGCAGTTTTGCAGAAGCCACCGACCACACACAAAGCCCAACAGATGACACAGAAAAAGTTTAGAAACTCAGAATTGCATAAAGTAATAGGTATAGTATTGTACAATATCAATCCAAATTTTACAGTAATGTAGTGTAAACAGCCCATAAAAGAAAAAGAAAAAAATCAGACTTTCTATGGTATGATATGAGGGTCAAAAATTTTTATGCGGATTTTCCAGATCACAAGGGCACTGTGCCCCAAATCTTCATGTTGTAGAAGGGATAATAGTATTATAGGATCATTGATGCTGAGCTAGAAGGGCCCTTAAAGGCTATCTAAATCAAACCCTTCCTTTTACACATGTGGAACTGAGGTCCAGAGGTTTGTGACTTGACCAGAGTCACACAGCTTAGTAGTGACAAAGACAGGTCTTAAAACTACGTATCCCTGCCTCTGATGCACTATCCACTATTACTTCTGTTGATTTATATGAATATCTGTGATATATTTGCTCTGATGCAGCTCTCTGTGTCCATATATGGCATATGGTTGGACAGGGTCAAAGCTATGATCTGCAACTATTTGACAATACAGAAATGTTCAGTCCATGTAGAAGATAATGGGCCTATGACTTTGAGTATCAAGTTCCCAACCACTGAACTGAGCAGCTTTTCTTCTTAAAAATCAACTCCTTCATAGTTGAAACCACACCTGGGCTGAAAATTCCGGAACTTCAGTCAGACATCCCCTTTCCCAAGAGTCCGAGCAAATGGCATTTAGAACTGGAACCACCAACCACATAGGCAAAATTCTCTAAATGGACTTTGATGTCTTTTGTCCAGTGTGGCTACTTTTCCTTTGCCTCCCTTGAAAGGATGCTTGTCAGGATTCTCAGCAAGGGGAGGAATTAGAGAAGGAATGTCTTCCTGCTGAGGGATGTTGCTGACTACCACCCATCTCACCCATCCAACTCAATGGAATGCTTCAGGAAATGAAAAATGGCTTCTCAGATAGAAATACCTGCACAGAAGTCTTTGTATAGCCTTGGATCTGAAGCAAATATTTTGAGCAGCTAGGTGGTACGGGAGATAGAGTTCTGGGCCAGGTGTCAGGAAGACCTGAGTTCCAGTTTGGCCTCAGACACTCACTAGCTTTGTGACTCTGGGCAAGCCACTTAAGCTCTGTTTGCCTCAATCTCCTCATATGTAAAATGAGGATAATAATACCATCTACCCCTCAGTATTGTGAGGATCAAATGGGATAATAACTGTGAAGTCCCTTAGCATAGTGCCTGGCACGTGTAAGCATATAAATGTTAGCTATTATCAATTTTATTATTATTTCAAGGGTACCCATGGTCTCCAGAGAACCATATATATGATCTTTCCAAGTGTAATTCATGATGGAAACACCACATAGGCTTTTAGTTTGATTTAAGAAGTACAATAAGAAAAATTTTTCCTTCTAGATTACCTCTGAATGAAAGTGAGATTTTAGCTATATTGGTCCAAATGTTTGAAACATGACTGTAAAACGTCCTACATTTTGTTAAAGAGCAATGCTGGCCTTCTCTGAATAACGTCACCGAAAGGAGATAGAAAGGAGTTGCTTGGTGTTTCTCCAGCTCTAGAAAAAAGGCTTCATTTACCAAATGCCAGGAACCCAGGACAGGCATTTCACAAGTCCTGTAAAGCCTTTCCAGTGCAGGGAAGATTGGTGTACCTTTCTTAACAAAAATGAATAAGGCAAAGAACAGGTTACTATGCTAGGTGTTGCAGTGGATAGAGCACTGGGTCTAGAGTCAAGAAGACCTGAGTTCAAATCTTTCCTTAGACACTCACTAGCTATATGACCCTGGGCAAGTTTTCTCATCTATAAAATGAGCTTGAGAGACTCATCTCTACCTCCTTTTTGTGATGTTATTCAGGGTATTCTAACCTCAGAAACTAACTAGTGATGTGACTCTGGGCAAGTAACACTCTTCTTGCCTCAGTTTCCTCAGTTGTAAAATATAAAATGTAATACCACCTACCTCCCCAGGTTGTTATCAGGATCAAATAAGATAAAATTCGTAAAGCCCTTAGCACAACAGTAGGTATTTAGTGGATTCCCTTCATTTCCTTCCTTCCTAATTTGTTCAAGTTCTGCTTCTGGCATACATACGTGTCCTATACGTGTTAGGCTCTTGGTCCCCAGGCAGCTCTTTAAGACCCAAAATGGCACAGCAAATCCAGACCTGCATTGGTAGAAAGCTTTTTTCTTTTTTTAAACTAGAAGTTTTCTGCACCAAAGAAATCACTGTCTGGACCAAAAAGGGAAAAAGTTTTATTATATACTTTTATACGTATATATTGTCTTCCCTGATAGAGAGTACATTCCTTCTGGGTCAGAATGTTTCTTCTTTTCATTATATTAATGTTTAGCATAGTGTCTGACACAGTAGGTATTTCATAAATGCTGATTAGTGGAGTGATTGAATAAAAATACATTCATTAAAAAGCCTATGTTTTCTGAAGGATATTCTCTTTAGTGAACATAATTTACTTTTACTTGGGCATTGATTGCACTCTTTTCTGATGTTTATCCCAGTGTCAACTTAATTTTTTGAAAAAAGCATCCTCCAGATGCTTGTTCTTTGCAAAGCACTATTCTAAATCAAGCTTATTGGGATTTTTATAATAATAGAAATCCCTTTTCCTGTGAAACCACTTCTTTAAGTTATCCTAGTTTCATGGCTGTAATAGAACTCCACCCTAAGCTGTAAAGGGGCGCAGGTTACACTCATGCCCAAAGGAGTGAAGAATTTCATTTCAGATCAGTTTCTGGTGTATGTTATGGCCTTTTGCATATTGTCTGGAGACCTTTCACTGACAGGTGTACCAAATATCCCAGTGGAAAACTTTCCATCATACTTTAGAGATTGAGGAACTAACTACCCCTAACTCACTTCTTTAAAAATCATGGGCATTTGACCTGATCCAGTACCTGCGGATGCTCCAGGTGGCAAGCATGGGGACCAAAACACTTAAAAAGTGTTGTCAAAAATATTTGCACTTTCTTATGACTTTAGAAAAATTCATACATATGTATATATACACATACACATAACTACACACATGTGTATGTGTGCATATATGTGTACATATGTGTGTACACATATATACACACATGTATATATGATTGGTCAAAAGATGAGACTGCACCCACTTCCTTAGTTGTAGAGGTGGGGAGGACTACAGGTGTGGAGTACTCCATATATCTTTGGCCTTGGTTGATGGGTTAATTTTACTAAATTGTTTCCCCCCCTTTTTTTTCATGTTTGTTATAAAGGGCGACTCTTTAGGAGGAGAAGAGATATATTTGGAAATGAAGGTGATGTGAAAATAAAAGATGAAACTTTTTTTATGTGATTTTTCTAATTTAACCTTCTTTACCATTTGGGGACCATCATCTTCCATTGTCATTCATTAAAATTCTGTGCCTAAAGTACTTAAGTAGAAGTACCCGCAGAATCCTTGTTAAGGGTTCTTTTTTACAGGTTTTCAAATAAAAAATGAAAGTGAAAGGCATCATTTGGATGCTTGAGAATGGTGCATGAAAATTGCCCTTTAGAGATGTATATAACCAGTTTCTTTTGTACCAGCTCAGAAATGAGTAACTCTTTTCTTTACCTCAGCCCAGAGAGTATGGGACTACTTGACCCTGCCACCAGTGATGGACGAGTTATTTTCTTCTTGCCCTGGGAAAAGATGACCATAGCTGGGACAACTGATAGTCCAACTGATATCACCTCACATCCTATTCCTTCAGAGGAGGACATCAACTTCATCTTGAGTGAAGTACGCAACTACTTAAGTTGTGATGTTGAAGGTAATATTTGGCTTCCTTAAACTTTGTCTCTTTTTAGTTTCTGGAAAAGTATACCATGGCCTTCCTCTGTCTTTTAATTTTCATACATGCCCTTGCTAGATCTGGAGTTGTGAACTTTGGATGGCTTTTGGAAGATGTTCATGCCATACTGACCTGTTTACATGATAATTGATGGTTTTCATGTCTCCCACCAAGTTCCTCTGCTTGCATTCTATACTTTCTGGTATTTTCTGGTTAAACATGGTTTTTATACTAGTGAGATGTGTAGTCTGAATTTCCTGCCACTTCTGAGCCAGGGTGAAGCTTTGGGTATTATTTGTTTTGTATCCAGAGGTTCAGAAAGGGGAGAAAAGAATATGGGCAATACGCAAGTCAGAAGAGGTGTGATAGCGTGAGCTTTGGTTCTGAGAAAGTGCAGTATTGATGACTGAATTGGGCTCAGAAGATTCAGAGATAGAATTTTTTTGGTTTAGTTAAAAAGTCCACTTTTTGATATTCTTCATAATGAGTGTTTGCAGGTTTTGGGTTTGCTTCCTTCCTTCCTTCCTTCCTTCCTTCCTTCCTTCCTTCCTTCCTTCCTTCCTTCCTTCCTTCCTTCCTTCCTGCCTTCCTGCCTTCCTGCCTTCCTGCCTTCCTTCCTTCCTTCCTTCCTTCCTTCCTTCCTTCTTCCTGCCTTCCTTCCTGCCTTCTTCCTGCCTTCCTTCCTGCCTTCCTTCTTCCTGCCTTCCTTCCTGCCTTCTTTCCTGCCTTCCTTCCTGCCTTCCTCTCTCCCTCCTTCCCTCCCTCCTTTCCTCCCTTCCTTCCTCCCTCCCTTCCTTCTTTCCTCCCTTCCTTCCTTCCTCCCTCCCTGCTTTCCTCTCTCCCTTCCTTTCTTCCTTCCCTCCCTTTCTCCCTCCCTTCCTTCCTTGTCAATTTGGTAACATTCCTTTGATCCATTTGCCAGGTCTGACATTTGTGAAGATCATACTAAAAGCCATAGGCAAGTAGCAGTTTGTGTTGGTGGAGGGAGTTCTCTGTGCTTACAAAATCCCAGATCTGTTGAGTATTCCCACATGCCATCTCAGTCTACTTTTGTACCAAACATCTGCCATAGGAGCAGTTTCTGTGAAAGAAAAGCAAAGATCTATTCTATTCTTAGTACTTACAAGACTGAGTGGCTGTGGACAAGTCACTTAAGATCTCTGGGCCTGTTTTTTTTCTTTTAACCTGTAAAATGGGGGTAATAATGTTGGCACTAATAAAAGAATAGCGGACATTTTATAGTACTTTCACTTTTGCAAGGCATTTTATGTTTGGTTTTCACAAGAATCATTTGGATAGGTCTTATTGTTACCTACATTTTACAGATGAGGAAGCTGAGGGTGAGGAAGGTTAAGTAATTGCTAATAATCATACAGCTAGTAAGTATCTGAGGCAGAATTTGAACCCAGGCTGCAAGTCCACTATCCTATCTGCTATACCATGCTGCTTTCTAAACTCCTTACCTTTTTTGTTGTGAAGAAAAGCCCTAACCTTTAAAATTTATATGTGAGGTTTTACTATTTACCCTTATTCTTTTCCCTAATATCTTTTCTCTTCAACATCTAAATGCAGAAGAATATGAATCCTCTCATTGTTTGGCTAGGGGAATGAAGTCTCTATTAGTTTTCAGGTCTAATCATATAGTTCAGTGGTGGCAAGCTGAAATAGATATGGATACCTGATGAGGCATATTGATTTAGAAAACTACAAATTAACGCTATGTTGTTTTGCATTTTTATTTTAAAAAAATTTCTCAATTACATTTTAATCTGGTTCTGGCCTCACTGTAGAATTTCGCCATAAGCCATGAGTTGGACACCTGCTTTAGAGAGTCCATAATCTGTATGTTATTTAAAGCAGTAGTCTCAAACTTTTTGGTCTCAGGACCCTCTTATACTATTAAAAATTATTGTGGACCCCCAAAGAGCTTTTGTGGGCCATATCTATCAATTTTACCATACTAGAAATTTAAAATGGATATATTTAAAAACTATGAATGTTTAAAATAACAATTAACTCATTCTATATTAAATATATAATATAATGATATAAATATCATTTTTGTAAAAAAAAAAAAAACAAACAAGCTAAATTTTCCAGAACAAAAAAAGTAAGTGAGAAGAATGGCATTGTTTTACATATTTTAAAAAAAATCTCTTTAGTATCTGGTTTAATAGAAGACAGCTAGATTCTCGTCTCTGCTTTTGCATTCAGTCTGTTGCGATAGGTTGTTGTGGTTGAAATTTATGAAGAAAACCCAGCCTCACACAGATATGTAGTTGAAAAGAAAAGGAGGATTTTAATAGGCAAATAACATCTTTGTATTATTAAGACAGTAGTTTTGACTTCGCAAACTCCCTGAAAGGGTCTCAGGGATCCCATGAGTCTCTGTGAGTCTACACTTCAAGAACGACTGACCTAAAGGGTGCTGAATTTCAGTGCTTGAAAATCTACTATAATAACAACAGTAATAATAACTAACATCTGTGTGCCAAACACTGTGCTTTACAAATATTATTTAAGTCCCACAGCCACCCTGGAAGGTAGGTGCTATTATTATCCCCATTTTATAGATGAGAAATTGAGACAAACAGAGGTTAAGTGATTGGCTGAGGGTAACACAGCTAGTAAATTCCTGGGGCTGAATTGGAACTCAAGTATTCCATACTCTAGGTCCAGTGCTTTTTTCATTGCTCCACCTACCTGCCTCTGCTATGAGAGTGTGTTCACTGTGTAAACATACATGAATGCAGAATCATATGGGTCTTTGAATGTTTAGCCATTTAATTATGTACAAGACACAAATGGATCATAATATCATGGACTTCGAGCTGGAAGAGAGCTCAAAGATGATCTAATCTAAGCTACTATTTTGCTGATGAGAAAACTGAGGTCAAAGAAGAGATAAGATTTATCCAAGCCTAGGTAAGTAGGAGGAGGAGGAGGAGGAGTTCTGAGTTTGATCCCAAATCCTCTGATTACTGGCGAAGTGTTCTTTACTTTGAACTTTGAAATATATCACTTAATAACTGTATCAAGTGTGGATTAAGTCCATTAGAAAAAAAAAAACAACCTACCACAAAGTACTGGATTATATAATAGAAAAATATTCCGGTGCCTTCAAAAATGAAAGGATTACTTAATTTCAAAGGGCTTTGATTTTTTTTGCTAGAATTTTATAACATGAAAAATCTTGTTAAAGGTTGGTACATATTTATAAAATTACACTGAAATAAATTACCACTTTGAAGAGGTGATTTAAGAAAGTAAGTGGAATTATCTTGTATTTAAATAGACGGCTTAGAAAAAGTAGATTTCTATATGAACCCAGATATCTAGAAATCTAAAACTTCCGTGTTTAAGGAAGAAATGAATTTGGAAGTAGGACTTTATGCTGCCCACTTCTGGTTCCTCAGCATTCAGATGTAGTAACTATCAGTATTGGGAGTAATAAGGTTGCTTTATTCCACAATACATAGGTTGCCAAAGGAAGACAACTTCCTGGATTCCAAATTAGAGGCAATAATTACCTCAATTGAAGTTACATATGAATAAAAATACCAGTAAGGGTAAAAATAAAAATAACAGTATATCTATATGGCTACAAAGTTACAAAAATAAACAACACTCTCTTCACAATTCTATGATGTAGGTAGTGCCAATGGGCAGCTGGTGTTAAGTCTTCCATATTGATACCACCTGCAAATAAATGAAGTGTGATCACAGCTTTGGTTGGTCTTCATGGTTAACCCCACTCAGAGAGCTTTATGGTAGTAGTGGAACAATTAAAAGTAATGGACAGCTATGATCAAATTTGATTTGAAGAAAAGGGGTTGAAATTGTTAACTGAGTATGGCCAGTCAGGTCTTCAACTTCTGGGTCTGAAAACATCTGTAGATCAGCTCTCCAGGTGGGAAGCACCTGTGGTAAAAGTGGTAGATATATCTTAGCATCCTGAGAGGCCCTATTCCTACACTCCTTCTCTCTTGCTCACCTCTTATCACTTTTTATCATATCTTAGTTTAGGTATTCCTTTTCTAAAATCAAAGATCCTTAGGAACTTTTCATCCAACCTTCTAACACATCAAAGGCACCACACTGGGGCATGACATTGAATCTAGATGGGAATAAGAATTAGCCAAAGCACAGTTTAATTTTATTTCTAAGGATCTTCTTTCGAAGAATTTTCCTACCAGAACAAATTCCAAGTAGATCAACGACTTAATTTTTAAAATGACTCAGTAAACAAAATTAGGGGACCATAGCAGAGAGGAATGTTATATCTTTTAAAACTGTGGAGAGGGGAAGGATTCTTAACCATCTTCAAAGAAAAAACTTTATAAAAGACAAGATAGTTAAATTCTGTTGTATGAAAATTTGCAAAATAAAATGAGTTTAGAACAAGTAAGGGCATTCACAGGGGGAAAAGTATTTATAGTACATTTTTCTGACAAAAATCACATCTGAAACCTATAATGAATTTATCAGAATAAGTTCTTCTGGAGTTAAAGATTCCTAACATGGGGTCCACAGACCATTAAAGGATTTGTATGTAGATTTGGGTGGGGAGGGTCTGTGACTTGGGATGGGTAAAATCATATATTTTTTTCATTAAACTTTACCAGAAATTTAGTATTCTTTTTCAATTATTGAACAATACTTTTCGGAGGAGAGGTCTTTTTGATTCACCAGACTGCCACAGATGTCACACACAAAAATTAAGAACCTCTGCTATAAGTGGTCAGAGAACATTAATAGGCAGGACTTGGAAAAATAGATTCATATTATCCATGAACATGTGAAAAATTCAAATTAATAATCAGAGAAATAAAAATTAATACATCCCTGAGAAAACTTATCAAATTGGCAAAGATAACAAGAGATGATATTTGGTGCCATGGTGCTGCTGAAAAACATACACACTAATGTAATTGGTTACATTTTTTTTGAAAAACAATTTGGAATTATATAATAAAATTTACAGACATTTATTCCCTTTGATTTACTGATCCTACTATTAGGATTCCATTGGCCAAGATAAGATCTACTAAAAAAAATTCTTGGAAAACCATACTTAATAATAATAACAAAAATTAAAAGAAAACCACAAAAAACAAACCTGTGAAATCAAACCATCATTTTCAATTGGGGAGTAGCAGAAAAAAATATGGCTTATGAATGTACTAGAATATCACTGTGCCATAATAAATAATGAATAAGAAGAATTCAAAGAAATGGAGGACTTGGATGGAGATGATAAGGCAGCTAGGTGACACAGTGGATAGAGTGCCAGGCTTGGAGTCAGGAAGATTCATCTTCCTGAATTCAAATGTGGCCTCAGACACTTTCTAGCTGTGTGACCCTGGGCAAGTCACTTAAACCTGTTTGTGGCTCTTCCTTATCCATAAAATGAGACAGAGAAAGAAATGGCAAAGCACTTCAATATTATTGCCAAGAAAACCCCAAGTGATGTCAGAAAGAGTTGGATGTAACTGAACAACAGCAACAACATGGGGGTGACACAGATGAAAGAAAGAAAGCAGAACCCCCAGAACAATATACGTTTTGAATATCAGAAAGTAATAATGACAGCAAGGACAAAAACCTACTTAAATATACGGAAAAATTCATGAGTCATGGAAACTTGCAAGTAGGCTATTTTTAAAACTACCTTGTTAAAGTTATACCATGCATTTTTGTTGTGTTTTTTTTTTCTTTAACTATCCCATCAATCACTTTTTAAAACATTTGCCCTCCTTCTGTTCTATATACTTGTTGGATGGGAGCATAAGATTTATTTTGGGGAAAACTTAAAATAGTACTAAAAATGAGAGTAGTAGTTTGCAAGGATGAGCAATACCTTTTTCCCATTAGCAGTGAACCATGGCATTAAGATTCATATTTTTCTAAAGAAATTTTATTGGTCCCTGAAAGAGTCATGCTTTTCAAAGCTTAAAAGAACTTGAAAAAAAAAAAGAAACCTTGAATTTCATCCTCCATTCAATCCATTGACTCATTTCTATTTCATCTACATGTTTCAATATGTGAGTTGCTAATATTGTGCTAGGCGCTATACCAAATACATTTCTCACTGGTATTATATGGGTTTATGATGTGTATGCCTGTCAGGTAGGAATGGGATTGAGTTCATCCATTCATTTCACGGAAGCTCCTAAGCAGCTGGGGAATGGCAATGACCTTTGGTCTCAACTGACCTGATTTAGATTTGAACTGTTAACCTAGAAGAGGTTCCACATCCCATAACTACTCCCTTGGGACAACTAGTCTCCCCTACAGATGAAAAAAAATGATTGGTTAAGAGCATGGTTTGAAATATTTTAAAAGTAGTTCATATTCATCAGAAGTGAAATCAAGTCATTTAAAAAGAAATTTATTAAATGAATGAATAAATAAAATTCTCACAACAGTTTCTGAGCCTCCCCAAATGGCTATAATGCTTAAAGAAGAAGAAAAAAAAAAAACAACTGTCAAGTCTTCACACTCCATGCTGTTCATCTGCTGCAAAATGCGTCAGAATAATTCTGAAAAGCATTTTGCCTGTTGGGAATAAGATCATGTCTTCTTTTGCAATTTAGAAAGCTTTCCATTCACAGGCTGAAATTTCTAGATTACTTGTTTGTTTTTTCCTGAAATGGGAAATTGACAGTTCTGTTCTTTGTATTGAGTTAAGAAGAAAAATAATCTTGAGAAAAAAATGTATCATTAAGTCTGTTGTAGAGAGGTTAATAAAATGGATGTGGTGGCCAGCCTAAACTATGACTTAGAAGAATTAAGAGAGACAGAATATTTGCAGTCTCTTCCACCCAAACAGTTTTTTTTTTCCCTGAGTGCTTCTGAAGGCAGTTCCACTAGTTATACACAGGTTTTCACATGTGCAGTTAGTAGTGTTTATAGATGGCCTGTTATTCAATTAACAACGAAGCTGGCCGTATCACCTCATTGCAGACCTGCTTTTTAACTGCCAGAGACGGCACCAGGGTTATCAACTTACACACAGGCTTGGATGTGTTCCAGCAGTTTAATTATCGTGTCACACGCTTTGCTTTTTCTAGTTTCATTAGTTTATAAATGTAATATGGTATCTTATTTCTGTGATTAACACTTCATTTCGGCAGGTTAAACATGCTGCTAGAGAAGTATTGATTTCTGACACTTCTCTCCCCTCCCCCTCCCCACCCCTTCTTCATTTAGATATTTGCACTGATTTTTTTTTAAAGTAGCAAACACAGGAAAGCAGTATCCAAAAAACATACTCACAAATAGTGCAAGATGAAACACAGCTATGCCGTTTTGTTAGCCTAAATGATGTTGTATGTTATTTTCTACTATGAGCTCTAATAGAAAATACAGTGGGTATACTTACAAGTTTAAAAGGAAAGATATTAATTATAAATGAAAAATTATACTCCTCTTTTAAAAAACAACATGAAAAAGTTTACTAAAGTACAGGTAGGATGTTTGTATTTTAAACAATTAGAAAAAAATTCAGGTACCAACTAGTAGGTGAAAAATTAATTTTCTGATTTTGCTTTTACTATTGCCACAAACTCATATTAGATTGTACATTATTGAGAGGTGCACTATAGGTTGCTTTTAGCATCTGTGGAATTGGCTCTTAAAAAAAGTCAGTTTAGTGCCATGTGAGTAAACCCAGGGTACTTCTGTTAATAATGATTTGTTTTTCCTCATTACTCTAATTGTATTTTTATTTTCCTTATTTTTTAAACAAAATTTCTATTAATATTGGATACAGAATATTTATGAAGAGAATGGCCCTATCAATATACATCCATCAGAAACATCATATAAAGTTCACTAGAGCCCTGATATTCTTTCTCTGGCCTCAGAAGCTCAGTCTCTCTTTCGGTTTTGATGATAAAGGATGCTGACGCAGAATGCAGAAAATACTTTGGATGCCTTAGAGTCTCACATTTACTGAACAGTTAGGGGATGTGCTATTCTGCCTGGTGCAAGGTCTTGCAAGTTTGTGAAGATTTAGGAAATAACTTGATGACGTTGGTGTTTTAACTAGTGGTACCAAAGACTTTATCATGCAGACAATGTTAAGTAGTTATTTCAAACAAACAAACAAGCTTGTTTGAGTTTCTAGTTTGAGTAACAATTTGAGAAAGCAAAATCAATCTTTGGGGCTCCGAGTCATGTTGTAAAAATGATAACAAGAATAGCTAGCATTATTTATATATCACATTTTAAGATTTGTGAAAGCATGTTAAAATATGATCTTATTTGATAGTCACAAAAACCATAGGGTGTAGGTGCTATTTTTGTCCCTGTTTTATAGATGAAGAAACTGAGGCAGATGGAGATTAAATGATTTGCTTAGGTTACATAGTAGGATTTGGACTCTGATCTTCTTGAATCCAGCACTCTATCCACATGGCACCTAGCCCTCTCTTTAGGTAGCTGTCTACTTAGGATTACAGATATACGTGGAAGGGACCACAGAGGCCTTTTAACCCAACTCCCTCACTTCATAAAGAAGGAAACAGAGGCTACATGATTTTCCCGAGGTCACACATGTAGTAAGTGTTGAGAGGATTTGAATCTGGAACCTATGCTCTTTCCATTGTACCACATTGCTTTGTTGAAAATTCCCATCTGTTACTTAGAAAATCTTCCTCAAGACCATTTCCTTTATTATTAGATCCTTGGAAAGGGGAATACTGGATTCTATCAGTTATTGTCATCACTTCCATTTTACAGATGAAGAAACTGAATTTGAGAGAGGTCACATGACTTGGTTAAAGCATCAGAGGCAGTATTTTTGGACCAAGGTCATTTCTGATTCCAAATGCAATGTTCTCCACACATTCTCCTCCAGCTAACTCACAAATATATGCCATTGGCTTAAGGGACACCCAGGCAGAAAAGGAGACTGAAAGCAGGGCAAATCACTCACTACAACACTTCTTTGGCAGATACTTATTGATTTCTTACCTGGTTTAAGGCACCATGCCAACAGCATGTGAAGTACACAAAGAAGCCTTCTACTTGTTGTGAATCAGTGTGACTTTGGGCAAGTCTCTTCATTCGTCTAAGCCTCAGTTTCCTCATTTTTAAGAGCAACATCAGGGGAATCATATAAAAACTTTTGCTTCTTAGAGACCTACATGGAGGGATTGCCCTCTTTTAACACACAGGCTAATTCAGGATTCTCCATCACCCTCATCCAGAGACCTAGAACTATCACCAAGTCAACTAGGAAATCCCTTTCTTACAAATAGATACACATCTACTATCATTATTTAGCAACAATTTCACCCACTCTATGCTATTAGAAAGGTATCTCCTAATAATACCACTCCTTAGTCTCCCAAGCCCTTTCTGTGAAGAAGTTATCCAAATCATCCCAGAGGAATTGGAGTCTACCAGTTATGGGAGACCTGAACTACCTCCAAACCAAACCATGAGCATTTATTAAATGCTTACTTGGTATGAAGCATTGGGAATAGAAAGCAAGGCAAAAGACAGTCCTTCATATTCAGGAGTTCACGTTGTAATTGGGAGAGGGGAGAGAGCAAAATGAAAAACTACATGAAATACACAAGATACAGGATACAAACAAGATCCTGTACAAACTGTCTACCTGTCTATCTATATCTATCTGTCTATCTATCACCTAACTATCTACCTATCTACCTACACGCATACATGTATACACACAGAATTAATAAAAGGAAGCACTAGCATTATCAAGAATCAGGAAAAGCTTCTCATAGAATATGAGATTTTAGCTGTGACTTTAAGCTAGGGAAGTCAAGAGGCAAAGACGAGGCGGAAAAGCATCCCATGCATAGGAAATAGTCAGTGAACATATCCAGATTTGGGCAATGGAGTGTCTTGTTCAAGGAACAGCCTGGAGGACGGTATCCTGGGATTGCCAAATACATAGGTGAGAGCAAGGTTTATAAAGTTCACAAAAGCACTTTCCTTATAACAATCCTTTGTATCAATGCAAGAATCATTATTTTCATTTCACAGATGGAAAAAGGTTGTGAGAGGTGAATGATTGTTTGTAGTTATATAGTTAACAGATATCATGCCTCTGACATGGGCTGGCTATGTTACCCTATTGTAGTCCCAACTTTTCAGTGCCCCAGTCATCTCTTTTAAGACTATAATTGGCACAACAGGAGCTAGGCTGCACCCATAGGAGTTTCCTCACCACAACTTCCCAATATCAATTAAATTAGAGATCAGGATGACCCTACATGCCTCCTTAACCCCTACTCCCAATGTAGAAACAGAAACTGAACCTAAGTCTTCTGGCTCTAAGTTTAGCACTATTTTCCCTTTACTGACATAATAATGCAGTTAAACATTTTTTGCAGAGTACAGTGGATCCTCCCAATTCCTTTGAGGTAGTTGCTACAGTTATCATTACTCCCATTCTACTGATAAAAAGAGTTTCATAGATGTTAAGTTACTTGTCCTTGGTCACACAGCTAGTTAGTTTCACAGACAGGATTTAAAATCTGGTATTCTTGATTCCAAGTCAGCAATCTACATTTAAGTTCTCCATTAGTACTTGTCTATCCCTAGGGAGGGTAGAGGGGGAATCTAAGATCTAAGACCAGAAGTGTGGGAAAAGGCCAGGATGAACAAGAATGAATTTGTTCGGATCTGCATTATGAAGAGTTCCCACATCCCAGAGATCACCAGTCCTTTGAAGCATTGGTGTCTGTGTGGTTAATGGTCTTAGTTGTGGTTAGATTTGCTTCTAAGCAAAGTTCTAGCAGTTCGAACCATTTCCCAGATAACATCTTTAGTAGGAAGCCTTGGACTCATGTATATGTATGGCATTGGCTTGAGCCTTCAGATGTAACTGAAGACTTCTCTCTAAACTGCAGCAGAGACTGCAGCCAATTAAGATGAAGTACCCTATAGGCTACTTTATATTTTAAGTATTTAATTTTGATATTTTCCTTAACTTGGCATGCAGACGTTCTTTATTTTATAAATAAATTCAGTCTCAACACTGTGTTAATATAATTGAAGTGGCACTAAGAACTCAATTCAGTTGAGTTAAAATTCTACCAGCAGCATGCAGTCTGCGATTGTAAACCCAGAGTATTTTATCGAATGTTTTAGAAGTGAGATTTCTGTGCTCTTGATTAAATAAGGTGATAATAATAGTAATGATAACAGCAACATATTTACCCAACACTGAAAAGTTTATAAAGTCATTTACATCATTACTTTACCCTGTGAGAGAAATCCTACAGCTATTTTATCCCCATTTTACAGATGAAGAAACTGAGGCTGAGGGAGGGTAAGCAATTTGCCCACACAACTATCACCTGTTGGAGACAGGATTTGAGGTCAGATCTTTCTAAATCTCCGCCAAACCCAGAACTCTGTTCATTAGGATATGCAATGTATGTGATATTTGACTCAATATCTTTATTTACATAAAACTTATGTGTTTCAAAAAAATTGCATTTTTATTTCTTGGTAGGATAAACATATTATCTGTTTTAGGTGCTAAAATTCATATGTTAGCCTAATATCTAACTGTTCCCCTAAGTAATTTTAAATCTGGGTCTCCTAGCTATGTTAATGTTAATGTCACAACAACAACCAGGAAGAGGTGGAATTTAATTTTCTGATGGGGAAAGTGAGAATAACTAAAATAAAATGATTTTGTAGCACTGGTTATCGAAAAAGTTAAATGTTCTTACCTTGTCTTGAGTCCTTTTAACATTTTTTGAAGGGTATGCTAAGCACCGTGACTTTATCATCAATTCAGTTTGACTGGAAAAAAAATTAATTGCCTATTGTATGAGAGGCACATTGCTAAATATTGATAGAGTCAATCTAGCAAATATCCAAAACCTACAATGCGATAGGTCCTAGGGGAAGATACTGTCTTTATAAAATAGTCCCTGCCCTTTATAAACATATAGACTAAGAGGGGGATAAGACACACCCTTAGATAAGTCATGGTTTAGAGAGGTAGAGAATAGAATGTTATTTGAGGTCTACAGGGGATGGTCTTAGTGATTTCCAGGGGTTAGGGGGTGGGGGAAGAGAAGACTTCATGGAACAGAAGACATTTGACCTGGGCTTGAAAGTGTAGGTTAGAGTTTATAGGCAGAGGGGAGGGAAGAGTATGAATCGTACCCTTGACATTAACTATATGGTTCTGTACAGAATCAGAAAAGTATAAAGTGTGTATAGGGGCCAAGGGAGTAGTTTATTTTGATTGAGGTGTATAATAGCTAGATGTAACAAGACATTGGTCTGGAAAAGTAGGGCATTAATGCAGAATAGAGGGAGCACAACCTGGAGAACGATTTCTACGATGACAACATTATAAAGACAAACAATTTTGAAAGACTAAGAACTCTGATCAATGCAATAACCAACCATGGTTCCAGAGAACACTGATGAAGCAAGCATGCATCTCCTCCTGACAGGGAGAAGATGGACACAGGTTGCAGAATGAGACATACATTTTTGGACTTTTGGACATGACCAGTGTGAGAACTCATTTTGCTTAACTATGTTTATTAGTTAGAAGGGTTTTGTTTTTCTTTTTTGTTTTTTCATTGGAGCTACCTCCATTGGGAAAGTAGGAGGAAGTAGAAGAAAGAGATGAATACGTTGTTGTCTATTTAAAAAATGTTAAATGAAAACAAACAAACAAACAAATCCCCAGGAAGTGACTTAGGACAGTGGAGGAGCTAGGAATAGAACACAGCCTTTGGGAATTGTATGCTGATCTTCAGTCATTCAGCCAAAGAGTTGTTTATCAGGGTGAGTACCAACAGGCTTTCCTCACCAGAGTTCCATTGATTTGGTTAAGAGGAAAAAAAGAGTTTATATAAATATAAATCCACACACACATACATATGTATGTGCATATACTAGAGGCAGCTAGATGGCTCAGTGGATAGAGTTCTGGGCCTAGAGTCAGGAAGACTCACCTTCCTGAGTTCAAATCTGGCCTTAGACACTAGCTGCTGTGTGATCCTGGGCAAGTCACTTAACTCTGTTTGTCTCAGTTTCCCCATCTGTAGAATGAGCTGGGACGGGAAATGACATTCCAATATCTTTGCCAAGAAAACCCCAAATGGGGTCCTAAAGAGTTGGACAAGACTGAAAAATGGCTGAACAACAGTATACACATATACTAAGCATAATTAATGTATAGTTTTTCTATGTATGTTTGCATGGTTTTAAGTACTCTCTTTTCTGAGGATTGAGCTCTCTTTTTCTTTCTCATCCTTCCCACCTTCTCCCTCTTGCCTAGGTCTCTTGAGTGTTTCATTGGTACTTTATTTCCATTTACAAATTTGAACAGTGATAAAATTTCATAAGCACAGGAAATGCCAGAGTACTTTTTGCTGCAGTTTCTTTCTACACTCCTACCTTCCCCTCCTCCCCAAAAAACCCCCACCTTATCATAGCTTTGACTCTGTAGGTAAACTAAAGATACCACTCAAAACATTCTGCATATATGCTTACCTGGTTGTAGTTGAAACATTCCACTAATTTTAAGATTCTTTACAAAGATTCTGCATCATGGACTTTCAGAATCTCACATCCCATCAAGTAGAAAGGTTCTTCCATCTGTCCAATCTAGTGACCTCTACTTGAAATATGTAATGTTATTTTCTAAATCTTATCATTTGTAGAGGAACAGACAACCAACTTCACTATCATAATGTTTTTGAATCTGAGTTTTGAAGTCCATTAGGTAACCTTCTGACTTAAACAAGAATTTATGGTATTTAGGACCATTTAATTGAGGCTGCTTTCCAATCTTAAGTCTTCCCAATTATAACCATTTCTGATACTTATCAATTTAAATCAATCAACAAATATTTATTAAGCACTTTCAACATGGTAGACACTGTTTAGACCTTGAGGATACGAGTAATTGATCACTATTTATTATGCCCTCATTATGTGCCAGGCAGCGCATGGTACAGTGTATAAAATGCCAGACGTGGAGTATATTTTGGACATACTCTGGTATATTTTGCATTTCACATCTGATCTCAGACACTTCCTAGCTGTGTGTGACCTTGGACCAATCACTTAACCCCGTTTGCTTCTTTTTTTGCTTCTTTCCTCATCTGTAAAATGAGAAGGAAATGGGAATATCTTTGTCAAGAAAACCTCAAATGGGATCACAAAGAATCAGAAATGACTGAACATCAAAATGTGCCAGGCACTATGCTGAGTACATGAATGAAAAAATTTCTACTTGCAAGGAACTTAAGTTCTATTGGAGGAGACAATCAGTACATGTACATTTATATATATATATATATATATATATATATATATATATATATATATATACATATATATATATATATATATACATATATATATATGTACATCATACATATACAGTGAATAAATACAAATATGTGCTTCTAGGTCTATTCTACTTTTCCTGTACCCTTTTAAAATGAGGAGACTTAGATACTTTAAGGTTAAATCACTGATAAGTGGTATAGTGTTTTTTTTTTAAACAAAAGTATTACTTCTGGGTCATGTGAGCAACAATACATTTTTCTCTTATCTACATGACCTTTCAAACCCCTCCTAAACAGAAATTATAAACCAATGACAAGACAACTTCATTTATCTCTGTGTACTAGGATACCAGAATCCAAGAGAATGTTAAAAAACAAAACCTAAAACCCATGAACTGATGCTCATTGACCCTGAGCTCACTTAGCATCTCTCTTCCACCTCCAGGACCCAGCATAGGCTTACAACAAAACTTAGCCCCTACACCTAGGGTCCTCCCTCCTTTTTCCATTGCCACAGAGAGTCTAGCTGTAGGCTATTGAAATTTGCTAAGGCTACAATAGATAGCCAGGGGGACCTCAGCCCTTCTGTAGCAAAAGACTGCTTGGGTTGGCCAACTGTATAGCACAAGTGTGGCAAAACTCTGAACTATCTGCCTATGCCAAGGTAGAGAACTTGCAGCACCAGCACAGTACTTTGTTGGTGCCAGGCCAGAGAACTAATGGGCAAAGAGAGTGAGATAGGTTACCAGGACAGGACACCTTAGGTATGTGGGGAGCTGTGCAGCACTCTACCAAGACTGAAGGAAGGAGCACAGAATCCAAATGGGACGAGTAGTGATCTACCCAAAACTCACTGGAGGCAGAGACCAACGCTGGTCAGCTGTCCAATATGGGAGGAGACTGAGATGCTTTCAGATTCAGTCCCCAAGGAAACCACTGTTAGAGTGAATGGGAGAAAATCAGTGGGGAAAAAACAAAAACTACCAAAGGTCTCAGGAAGAAGAAAACTCAAAGACCTTGAACATAAGCAGATAAATCAACAGAGAAAACATTAGTAGCAGAAGGAAATATGACCTCCACATCTGGTAAACATGTTTAGGCTCTATGTCTAATCCTGTAAAACAAAGGAAAATGATCCACCATTTGATGAGCCAGAAGATCCTGTGGAATGTGAGAACACGGAATCATAACACAATGTTCCTAAGTGGTTAAAAAGAGAAGGGAGAATTAAGGAGCAGAATTTATGTTCTGCACAGCAAAAATAACAGACAGAATAGAAAAACTGGAATCTGTGATGGCAAATTTCACCAAAGAAACAAAAAAGAGATCAATAGATTGGGAATACAAATATATAGAAGTGAAGGCCAATCTAGAAAACAAGAAGCAATAAATCAATAAAATTAAAAGAAAAGATACGCATTGTGCAAGCAAAATACACTGATCTCAAAGACAGGATATGTTGAGACAATCTAAGGATGACAGTTCTCCCAGAAGAAAGGACAGGACAAAAGACCTTAATACCATTAGTGGAAAATATAATAGAAGAAAACTAATCATCTCCAAAAGAAAAAAGAAAAAAAAGAAAAAAAAAAACAAGGTGGCAAACTCGAAGACCCATAGTAATTAGATTTAACAATTCAATTTAGAAGCAACAAGTTCTGCAAGCAATCAGGAAAAAGACCTTCAAATCCAAAGGAAAGGAAATGCATAAAAATCAAGACTATTCTGAACCTACCAGAAAACAGGAGTGAATATGTTCTGAAGTGCAGTAGAGTTTAGGATGCAACCCACAATGATTTCTGAAAAAAAGATGCATGTTCAATAATAGACATTTGAAATATTTTTAGAACTTTTCCAAAAAGAAAACTAGAACTGAAGAGATTATTGATTCTCAAATAACCCAAACAACAAACATAAGAGAGGTGAATAAATGCAGGGAGCAGCTATAACAGAATGATAGCAGGAAGACCAGTAAGAAACTTCTGTCTAAATATACACAAGGAGATGGGGCAAAGGCAGGAATCTGGTGGAGGTGAAAGGAACCATCATGGGCAGGACCTGGTGACACCTGAATCAGTGTTTGTTATGTGGAATTACATTACCGCACGAGAGTGTACATGCAAGTGGGGAGTGGAGTAGGGGAGAAATTTGTTTGAATTCAGTCAGAAGGCCACACTTTAGACCTAGAGTGCCACATATGGCCTCGAGGCCACAGATTCCCCACCCCTGACTTAGAATATAAACGGTGTTTGGATGAGGAATACATTTTCCGATTCTTGAGGGTCTAGGGTAGATAGGAGGAAGATGGAATAATGAATAGAGGGGGAGAAACCTTTTTTTGAGAAAGGATACAAAAATAAAAAATTTAAAACTAATGAACAGGAAGACTAATGAAGGGTAAGACAAGGGGGAGTCTGTTTGATTAAGCGGGAAAATATGTGTGTGGGGGATTATATATCCAGATAAAAGCAGGAGAGAGAAAGGATAATACTAATAATATGCAAAACTCCAAAGGGAAAGGAATTACAAATGAGAGAATGGAATCAGAAGTGAGGGGAAGAGAGCCAGTGAGAATGGGACCATCTCAAAAAAGACTGACCGCATGGTGTGATGGAAGGAATAGTAAACTGGAGAGTCATTTACCGTTTAATGGAAAGAGCACTGGATTTGGAGTTCAAATACTGGCCCTGCTCCTTTTACATGTGTGACCTTGGGCCAGTCACTAACCTCTCTGGGCTTTGGTTTCCTCTTTTGTAAAATGAGGCACGTTGAACTAGATGACCTCTAGGGTCATTTCTGTCTCCAAATCTGTCAGCCTGCAGTTCAGTAGACACAGGAGTTTGATATCTAACCCTAGCTAGGTGACCTTTGGCAGGTGAATTCACATCCCTGAGACACAGTGTTCTCATCCATGAAATCCTGATTGTACCACCTACCTCTCAGGATTACTTGAGAGAAGTTTGAGCAGCTATGTAAATATATATTATATATTTATATATATGATATATATTTATATACATGTATGTATATAAATATATATATATTATGTTGAGACAGTGCCATGTTCTTAAAGGATAACAAATATCTATTCAAAAAACTTTTGCCCTAAAGACTAGGTTCCTCAAACATTATGAAATGGAAGGAGTTAACATAAAGGTAGTTGCAGCAGCAGGAAAGGAGTCACAAGAAAAAACAGTGACCAGCACGGAGTAGGCACTTAATAAATGCTCTTGTCTTGAAAAAATATTGAAAGGATTCTCCCAGAAAGAAAAATTCTGTTAAAGGGTAAAAATTCTACAGTAGCTGTATTTGTCTGATTAAATAAAATTTTAAAACTGCTTTGTTTTCTCTCATAGGAAATAGGAAAAGGTGTAGGGGGAAAGACCCTTTAAGGAAAGAAAGGGTCTTAATGAGTTACAGGAATTTCAGGAATACTTTGGGGGGCAGTTCTTTCTGCTAGGTATCTCCATCTGCAGGGATGGTAATAACTAGTTTTTCTTGATTATTATCTGGTCCCCATCAGCATTTCCTCAAGTGCCAGACTTTTTTTTTTAAATGATAATTTTGCTCAGGCTAATACATTTGAGCATTAATAGGATCGTTACTTTAATTCATATTCATTATTACCTCTAGATTGTTTTTCTGTCCAATTTGGCACCTGGCCAATCATTTCCATCTTCAATTTAAGGCTATTTTCCCTTTCTGAGTCCACATTATTTTCCTTCTGTTCTTGTTGATTATAACTTCATCCTGCTTTTAAAAAATTGCTCTAGTTTTCTTGACATGCTAATGAATGAGCACCCTCAGCCTTTATTTTTATTCTCCACAGTGAGAAGAGGGGATGTCCTAGCAGCTTGGAGTGGAATTCGGCCCCTTGTTACAGATCCTACGTCTAAAGATACCCAGTCAATCTCCCGAAATCATGTTGTTGATACCAGTGAAAGTGGCCTTATTACTATAGCAGGTATGGGAAATTGAATTGGTGTTTCACGAGGCTCAGATGATAGTCTCCAATGAAAAGATCCCACCTTGTGGGATCTGAATTAATGCCATTATGTCGCCTTGTTATGTAAACAATGACCAAATGAATCACTTGAATGAAATTAATAGCTAGTTAATTAAAAAAAAATCAAAACCTGAGCAGTATGACAATCTGGTGACTTATTTGCTTATCCATGTTGTTTTTAGGTGGAAAATGGACAACTTACCGTTCAATGGCTGAAGATACTATAGATACTGCTGTCAAAAATCACAATTTTAAAGTAGGGCCAAGTAGGACAGCTGGCCTTTACCTGCAGGGTGGTAAGGAATGGAGCCCTACTCTTTACATTAGACTGGTTCAGGATTATGGACTTGAAAGTGAGGTATGTATTTATTGCATTTCATCTTCCTCTTTGCTTAAATAGAAACTAATGAGAACAAAATCAGCCATTGTGCTCTTTCTTGTGCATGGTTACCTTTGCTGAGTACACATTTATGAGTAATATGATCTTATGGTACCCAACAGGCTTTAACAAGAAAGAGAACGCGAGAGAATGAATGGAGAAATGCATGAATGAATGAGTGAATGAATGAATGAGTAAATGAGTGAATCTTTTTTTCAGGGCACCTTATAACCTGCATTCTTTCAGCATCAATTCCCGAATAGGTTTTCTGGCTATATTTTCCCCTTTTGTTTTATCTGTTTACTTTTTTAAACAGTTGGCCTGACATTCTAAGTTTGTTACTTCTCAAGATCAACTAAATCTATTCTTCAAACATGTTCCTAGAGTTAGACTGAAGTTGAAGCATCATTACTCACTGATAACAGTGATACATGCATCTTAGCTTTAGTGCTAATCTAAGCATCCAGAGCTCAGGGAGCATCCTCCCACACAATCAAAATCTCATACTCTCCTAAACCAATTTGTTACATACCAAGGGAACACTTGACAAGAAGCCCTTACTTGTGTTTTTGTATAGTTGTTTTTTTTCTTTTTACCTAGGAGGTGCTGATATTCAAGGTCTTTGCCTAATGTAATTTCCTTTCTATAGGTGGCTCAACATCTTGCTTCTACTTATGGTGACAAAGCCTTTGAGGTAGCCAAAATAGCAAGCGTAACAGGAAAACGATGGCCTATCGTTGGAGTGCGTCTTGTGTCTGAATTCCCATACATTGAAGCAGAGGTATGTGGTTGGCAACTTCTCAATGGCCTATTTTCCCTTGGTGTCTGTGATGAATTCCACTCACTTTTATTGTGATTCTCCTTCTCCTTCAAATTAAGACTGTTGGTTCTAAAGTTTAGTCTTCTTGAACATCTGTCAGAATCTGAAATAAGTGACCATACACCTGTAATCTTTTTGGTTACCTTTTACATTTAATTCTAGAATTTGGGGGGGATGGTGGTAATAAATTAAAGCAATTACAAAATACTGATGAAATCCTATCAGTCCTTCAAGGACCAGCTTAAGTCACTGCTAACATTAAGCTTTTCCAAACCACTTCAATCCATAGTAACTACATGCTCTTCCGATCTCCTAGCACTTATCTCCACCAGCCTTTTGATATTTAATCACATTTTATCTTGTGATATTTCTTATGGTGTTTTAAATTGTTATTTAAAGTTTTCATGTGTTTATACATTGTCTGCCCAAAATAAATATTAATTCCTTGAGGGTACTTCTTTTATATCCCCCATAACTCCTAACACAGTACTTTGCAACTATGTACTCAGTAAATATTTTATTGTTGATATAATACTAATGTTATTGTCATCAAAAGGAATGTATTAAGTATGTATATATACTTATGTATGTGTGTGTATACACACACACACACATACACACACACACACAATTCTTACTATCTGGTTATTTACAATCCAAGACAAGAAATACTATGCAGATCAAATTAAAGAAGTCTGCAAATCATAGGATTATAGGGTTTGGATAGGATAGGAGTTATAGGTCATAAATTTAGAGCTAAATGGGACCTCAGAAGCCACGTCTCATCCAATCCTTCTGTTTTACATATGAAGAAACTGAGCACTAAGATCTCACAGAACCAGGATTTGAATCCTATCCTCTGACAGAAATTTGTTGCCCTTTCTACTATATCTGACAAAAGAACAAATAAAAAGAATTGGGTAAATAATAATCATATTATGTGTAAGCAAGAGGCACTTACCTTTTTGTTCATGTAATTAGATGTCAAAGGAGAGGCCGGGGAGATTTTCATATTTATACCAGGTTATATTGAGAGAGAAGCTGCACCTTTTCCAGAGAGTCAATTTTTCGAAGTGTGGTTTGTCAGGAAGAGTGAAGTCATAGGTCCTATTGCTGCTCATCTTGAACCCAACATTATAAAACCAAACTTTAACTACCATGTACATGCATGTTTATGGGGTGGGGGTGGGGGGTTGTACTTGGCTAGTTGCCTTTAAACCTTTGGGTACAAAATAACTTAAAAAATGTCAAACACAGGTGAAATATGGAATCAAAGAATATGCATGTACTGCAGTAGATATGATCTCACGCCGCACTCGACTCGCATTTCTGAATGTCCAAGCTGCAGAGGAAGCTCTACCTAAGATTGTTGAACTGATGGGAAAGGAACTGAATTGGAGTGAGGAGAAGAAAAAGGTATTGAATACAGAATTTTACTATCACATTTTCCCAGTAAGCACATTGGCTCTCAGATAAAATACGTGGTTACTCTGTTGTGTTAGTGGCTGTTAAAGCAGTGTCCATTAGATCTTTATACATTTTCATTGAAAACCCTTTTAGAATGTACCATGTATTCTGCCAATTTACCTTTTTCCCTTTGGTAGCAAAAATAGTTTTATAGATGATTCTCTTAACAAGCGATATAAAATGATGGCCCCATTGCCAGACTTTCAAGTGCTTACTCAGTGAAGCCTCATTTTAGATCCCCTATCCTCAGGCCAAAAGAGAAAGCCAATTTATTCCAAGCCAAGGCTTAGATATAAAGAAATGGTCTTACACATCACTATTAGGAATGAATCTGATAAGTATAGTGTCTTAGTAGGAAAGTTTTTTTACTACTTTATTTTCATCTGTTTCAATTAGCTCTAACCATAGTAATTTTCAGGAGCACAGACTTACTTGTCTACCTATTGCCATGCATGTAGTAAATAGAATCATTGTAAAACAAATCCAAGAGCAAGTTTTGATCTAACTCATTAACTGAGTTAAATTCTTGTCTCATGTACTTACTAGCTGTGCAAGACTGGGCAAGTTGCCTAACCTCTGTCTACTTCAGTTTTCTGAACTGAAAAATGGGCATCATCACAGCACCTCCCTCACAGGGTTATTGTGAAGTTAAAATAATATTTATAAAGCACTTACATAGTGCTTAGCATATAGTAGGAATTTAACAAATACTTTCCCCCTTTTATTCCTCTTGCCTTCATTGGACGGTAGATTTAAAACTGGAACGAACTTCAGAAGTTTTTGAGTTCAGCTCCCTTATTTTACATATGAAGAAACTCAGACTCATAGAGGATAAATGGCTTGACTGTGGTCACACAATTAGTAAGGTTCTAATGCAGGATTTGAACCTGCCTCTTCTTGACTCCAAGTCTAATCCTCTATTAACAAGCTGTCTTACATCTGAACTGTTGTAATATCTTTCTGATGTGATCTTTTTTCCTCTCGTCTCTTTCATCTCTAATCTCTGATCCACTTAGCCTCCAAGTTGATATTTCTGAAGAATGGATCTAACTCCATTAACCCCCTACTCAGGAAGATCCACTGCTTACCATTCACCTTGAAGATTAAGCATAAATTCCTATTTGACATTGAAAGCCAAACCTCTAGTTGCTAGCATCCTCCCCCACTCCTTCGTGTTTGTTTTGTATGTGGTTTGTGTATGTTGTATGTGGTTTGAATTTACTTATCTATATTTATGTCTTTACTCTGGGAAATATAAACTCCTTTAGGGCAAAAATTATTTTCTTTTGTCTTTGTATTCCTAATATTTTGTAGAGTGCCTAGCAGAGAGTAAATCCATAATCAATGTTAGTTGAATGAATGAATTAGTCAACGTGTAGTGAATGATGTGATCAGAATGGTATACAATGGGCCACAATCCTTCTAATTTTTAAATTCAAAATAAAATTCCAAAAAACATTTATTAAGCTCACTATGGGCAAGGCACTGTCAGACATCAAGAAAAAAGGTCCTATTTTCTGCACTTAGGCATATGTGTGCACACATAATTTTAATACAAGGTAGGGAGAAGTGCAAGCAAAGGAGAGATCCAGGCTAAGGGAACTTTGAGAAGAGAAAGGGAGAAATGCATGGGAGGCTTTACAGAGAAGGTGGCACTAAAACTAAGGGAGAAAAGATATTGATGAATTCGAAGCCCAATAGAAGGGCTTGAAGGATAGGTTTAAGCTTTTTATTTTCTTTGTACATACTCTGAACCTAGTATGTGCTGGAAAAATTTCTGTTAATCATTTCCCAAACTCTTACCTCCAATACACTCAAGGAATGAGAATTCAGAGTAAATCCACTGCCTCCCAGTGGGTGGAATGTGACCAGTCTAGTTCATAGAATTCTCTTCCTCCATCTCACCTCCCACAGTCTGAATTCCTGGCACAAATTGAATCAGCATCTCCTCACAACTAGATCTCAGGGCTCTCTTTCTGTTCCTGCACATTCAGATCATTCCACCCATAACTTTGCGGTGAATCAATAAGCCACAGTTATTATAGAAAGTTAGAGAAAGCATCTCTTTCTATATAGTATTTAGAAGTAACCAGATGTTATATCACTAGAAATTTAGTTGATTATTTTACTCTAGAACAGCTTGAACAGAAATAATTATCGATTATTGATGGATGAAAAGAATCCTATTCCATTCCTATATCCTATTTATTTCAATACTTCCATCAAATGCCTAATGCTGGATTCCTGCATTCCCACATCACATTGTGACTTCATCTCCACTTGTTGTGAAGTGAGGAGTATTAGAGTAGTTTACACCATCTCTATTAGGTGCTTGTTCACTTTAAACCATTGCTAACATTATATTTTAGATGCCAGTGGACATCAGTTGTAATAATTTTGGACTGAATGAAGAAATACACCTTCCTTCTTTTATTTCCTAGGGGAAATTTTTAAAAAGAATTTAGACTTTGGAGTCTTTTTGGACTCTCCTTGACAGTAGGAATTATTTCACATTTTTCTTTAATGTTTTGAGTGCTTTGTATGGTGCTTCATGCATACATACTATAAGGACTTATCAAATACATGTTGATTGATTGGACTGATAGAGCTTTGGGGATTTGATCTGTGTTTTAGGAGGAACTTGATTGTGCAACAAGATTTCTATACTATGAAATGGGCTACAAGTCTCGGTCAGAGCAGCTAACATATTGTTCTGAAATTAGCCTACAGCCTGCTGATATTGAAAGGTACATTCTCTACTTTTAAAATTTTCTGTTAATTTTGAATTAAAAATTCTAATATGAGCAAAGTTTTCCATTAATAATCATTATTTTTCAGGTACAAAAAGAGATTTCACATGTTTGATAAGGAGCAAAAAGGCTTTATTACCATAGTTGATGTTCAGCGTGTGCTAGAGGTAACCTTGTTTGTTTGGACTTTGAAAATCTTTAATAAAATTAACAGAAAGCTGCAGTTTGTGATTAATTCTACCTCTTCTTTTCTTTCATTTAGAGCGTCAATATCCAAATGAATCAAAATACACTTCATGAAATCCTCAATGAAGTAGATTTGAATAAAAATGGATTGGTTGAACTCAATGAGTTTTTGCAGGTGAGTTGTGGCTTTCTTTTTTTAAATGACAAGAGGCAAAAAAAAAAAAATTGACCTTAAAATATAGCTTCTTATTCCTGAATGGTCACATTATTTAACTTGTTCTGTGAAATAGACCACTAAGTATACATAGCCTTTTACCACTGAGAAACAAAGTAGGTTAAAAGTCAGAAATGCATGTGTGTGTGTGTGTGTGTGTGTGTCTGTGTGTATGTGTGTGTGCCTGTGTGTCTGTGTGTCTGTGTGTATATGCATGTGTGTGCATGTGTGTGGGCACGCGCACGCGCGTGCGCGTGTGTGTGTGTGTGTGTGTGTGTGTGTGTGTTTGGATTGGACCTATGATTTGATTGGTTTAGGAAACTGCTTGGTGAGGAAACTCCCTTTCCAATGAGGACCAATACCTTCTTTTCAGCTTATGGTACTAGAGAATTGCCTAGATATCTGATTTGGCCAGGGTTACTCAGTCAGAAGTGAGACTTAAACCGGATCTTACTGGCTTCAAGACTTCCTTTTTCTCCAGTACAGTGTGCTATACACCTGTGTGACATGCACATTCATACACACTCATATGTTGATTGATTGGATTGATAGAGCTTTGGGAATTTGATCTGTGTTTTAGGAGGAACTTAATTATGCAACAAGATTTCTGTACTGTGAAATGGACTACAAGTCATATATGTGTATATACATATGCACACATACAGAAGCATTTGGAGGGGTTGAGGAAGGAGGCTACTAGAAATAGGTGTTTCATGAAGAAATCAGAAAAAGCCTTCCATCTACCTATATTTGTGAATGTAGAAAAATCAGTATCCATAACTGTATCAAGTAATCTATGTGAACTAATGAAGAGCCTCTGTGATGCAGAACATTTTTTCTTTCTCTTTGTTATTCCTGTTTCTCATAATTAAATTAACAAACCACTCAAATATATTGGACCATTTAGATTAAATATGGGCTCTGAATAGGTTTAACCCAGGAGCATAATTTTTTTTTTTAAGAACAGATCAATATCTCTTTGAAAGTACCCATTGCTGAACTGTACCAGATGACCCAACATGTCTTTAAATATATTTAATACCTTAGATATGCATTATTTAGCACATAAAACAAAACTGTTTTATAGTCTTATAGGTGTTAGTTATGCTTCAAGAAACTTGAAAAGCAAACTAAAGGGGAAAATGTGTGTTTTAATTTTAAGACCATATTCATGATGGCATATAATTCATATATTTACATTCTTTGTAATTCCATACTTGGGTCCCAATTCTTTAACATTTCAATTGATGAAAGGAACTTCACATTTTCACTCCATAGGGAAATTGGGCATGGAGATCATTAATCCTCATAAATATCTCTAAAGAAGAAAATATAAAATAAAGCAAAATGACCAGCAGTATATTTGTATCCATCTACCTCATTCCACTTATGAAGAGTTTATTTGTTCCTTACTGGTTAAGTTTATTTTTGTAGTCTTTCTTGGGGTAGGTATTTGAAATGATGGCCAGGTCTTTGCTGCATCATGGCAATGATGAATGCTGAACATGAGATAAATTAATGCCGGGGATTTTGGTCAATGTCAGCCCTTTCTTCACTGTGTCAAGTTAAACAAACAAGATCAAGGCAAAGGAAATGGTAATTGTCTCTCTGGAGATGAGCTGAAGATAAGAGCATTATTGAATCTAAATGTAGAAAATTTCCACAGGTTGTGTCCAGCATTACAAAAAAGAGTTTCATCCCTGTAAGATCTAGTTCTTTAACAAAGACAGGCTTCAAAATAAATCCAGACTATCATTTGGACTTTTAAAATGGAAACTACGTTATGCCTTTTCTTTGTAATTTTCAGGAAATTTTTAAATTTTTTAATAGATTTTTGGAAAATGTTCCATCAAATAAAATCATGGACTTTCTCCCATATTAAAAATCCTTTAAAAGTTTAGTGTTGAAAAAACTAATATTTACATGGTGTTTGAAGGTTTCCAGAGGGCTTCTTTCACAAAAATCACTACCCCATTTACAGATGAGAGTACTGACACTTAGTGAGGTGAATAATTTGCCCTCATTGATATGGGGAATGAATCATCAGAGTCAGAATTTGAACAAAGATCTTCTGACTCGAGCACCACTAAGCTTTGTTTAGTAATCCAATATCATTGATGGCATGAATTGTGGGGGTTAGTAATTGAGTTAATTTGAGTGGATCATAGTTGAAAAAAAATGATGCCTAAATAGTTGAATCTTTCTACACGTTTTCTTATAGAATCTCTTGGTGATCAGGTTTTAAGCTTTCCAGTTATCCATGAAAAAGTCTGTTTTCTAAATACAAATGCTTATGTGATACTTGAAAGCTTTTTTTAAAAAGAGTTAAAAATAATGTATCTCATAGGATCCATGGAAACCTGTAATTGTTTCTCCCTATAAACTGATATCTGAGTGCTTTTAAAATTGACTGTGGATTATGACAGAAGACAGTATTTTAGAACTGACCCTGGTTAAAAAGATAATTTTCACTCCAGATGGTCATTTGTTGCAATAGGGTTTAAGTATTTGTAGACTAATAGCCTAAGGAATAAACTACAAATTGAGGAGTTTGTTTTTATGTCTTCAGCTGTTAAAACTCTAGAAGGACCAGAATTTAAAGATGCCTTAAAAGACCAAGCTGTGTCCGTTTGTACGGACAGGAGATAGTAGGATGAAAATTTTTATTTCCAAATAAAGGCATATATATCTGCTTATATCTTTGTTTTAAAGTGCATTTGAACAGATAGGAGAAATTAAATGTGGTAAAATTTTATTAAAAAATTTAAAAATTCTTATGTCAGTTGAACACATCTGGTCCTTCTAGTGTTGCAATGGTTTGTGCCAAATAATGAACATGGGATGTCTTCTCTAAAATGGACACAAGTGATTGAAAACAAAGTCTGTCTTTTAAACCCTTTAACACCACTCCTTACTGTGCCTCTTTCTTTTTAACATAGTGTAGATTCTAGCTTCATGTGGAAGTAGGCTAAAAAACTTTACTTTTTCTGAAGCTATGTAGCCTAGATTTATCTTCTTAATCTTATTGACTACAAAGACTATTTCTAGATGATCCTTGTGTGGGATAGTCAAAGATGTATGAAACTACAACTTGGGGGCTCAGGATTTGGGGGCTCTATTGCAATTAGCAATTCAAACCTTTGAAATAATGCCTTATGAAACACTCTTCAGTGTTAGAATCAGAATAGTCCATTTCTATCCTTGGAAGTTGTTAATATATAAAAGGGATGAAATGTGCAATCCAAAATGTGTAAATGTATTAAAGAGCACTGTAGTCAGTTGTATTTCAGGTGTGGTTAATGGCCAGAGCTATCAAGAAATAAAAAGAAAAGTTATTGGGGAGGATAGGAGGAGGGAAAGCAAATCATAAAAAACTGGCAGGTCTGAGGCAGAAAAAAGGAAAAAAAAAAACACATACAACATAATTGCTTAGTGCTTTCCACATGAAAAAGTCCTTTGCCAGCTGAGCGAATGTAATTTTGAGACTAATTCTGATTTTATCCATTGGATAAAAAAAGAATTAACTAAAATCTGAGCGCTGGAGTTTATTAATTCTTTAAGGTAGATCTTTGGGTCCAGTTTCAAGGACTTAAATGAAAATTATTTTGAAAAGTCTTTAAGGAATTTGACTTTAGAAATATTGAAGGAGTCAAGTACAGTATCATTCATCCCCATGTCACCTGTTAAATGTGGGGACACTGGTATCATGTGGATTGTTTTGTCTTTATCCTAACCTTAGTATTGCTTTACATTTTTACAAATGAAATTTAAAATCCAACATTTAAGATACTCTCAAACACTCAAGTGCTTTGAACACACAGAAGGGCAGCAAGTAAGGTTAGCTTTCAAAGACAGATTAATTTACTGGATAGATGTTCCTATGGAAATGATCTACCTACCTTCCTGTTTGAAATTCACCAAAATGGAAGCTCTTTTTTTCTTCTACTATCTGTAGCACCTGCTATAGCTTTTGATAGAGAGCTCGTTTATCTCAGCTTGCAGTTTTATCTACTATTAAAGGGCTGTTCAGAATTGAATGAACTGGCTGTGTGTGTGTGTGTGTGTGTGTGTGTGTGTGTATTTTAACATATTGAATGCTGTTTCTTTAAGCTGATGAGCGCTATTCAAAAAGGAATGGTATCTGGAAGCCGTCTGGCAGTACTCATGAAGACTGCAGAAGAAAGCCTGGGTTCAAGATCTCCCATTCCAGTGGATAGGAGTTGTGGAGGATTGTGAGTCTGAGCAGTTCACAAAACAAAAACAAAAACCAACCAACACCGAAACGACAACCACAAAGCACTGCGCTAGAAACAACTCTTACTTCTCCAAACTAGTGGATATGTATAGCTGCTTTTTTTTAACCACTGGGAAACATTCCAAAGCTCTAAGATATCTCTGTGTATGCCCTTGATTTATATTTGCCATTCAGTGTAGCCTATAAAAAGGGGTAGTTTGCTTTTATTTTTTCATGCAGATTTTAATACTATACTTCTGGCCTGTTAGACTAGACATGCTTTTCTCAGTTCTCAAAGCAAATGTTTTGGCAGAAATTCAAGGAAGAACTTGGAAGAGATTTGCTGACACATACCTGTGTTCATTAAACTTTTAGATAGCCTTTACTCTTGAAAAAGAAAGGACATGAAGAATGACCCCTTTGGAAATTGTAGTGTTTCGGAGGATTTCTTCCTTCCACCTTGTTCCCTCTGCCTCGCTTTCACAATATTGTTCAATTTTCTATCTCAGGTGTGACTGCCAAAACTAAAAAAGTTTAGATCTGGTTTGAGGAGTAAGTCACAAAGAGAAACTCTGAAAGCTTCCCAAATCACAGGTATAGATAAGGATAGCATTGACATTTACTGAGTCTTACACTGATAGTTTCATCTCGGCAGTTCATTTTTTTTTTCAGTGGCTGCTGGATTTCTTTAACTGCTGAAATTGCCAGGAAGATCCTTGATTTCCTTGCCTTGAGACTAGCATGGAAGTGGCACATTTGGATATAACAAGGATGAGCCCAAATTTTCTATCTCTTTATAGTAGTACTATAATGGTAGAAATGTATTTCTACAAGCATATATATATATACGTATATATATATATATATATATATATATATATATATATATACGTATATATATATATATATGTATATAAGCACAGGTTTCAAGCTCCAGATCTTACCTTTCATGTGGTATTGTCTAATATTGGTTTAGACCGAGCCCTGCTGCACTGGTTTTGCTCACTTAGCAAAGAAATGGGGGGAGGGAGGGAGTAGAAATAAAATATCTTAGTTTGCTCTTATTCTAAATATTAACCACAAGCACTGAGTTGCATTGTTATTTTTTTAAATCCTTAAAAGTATTTTCCCTTTTCTTCTCTCAGAAAAAACCTGACATTTTAAGTAAGGACGGTTTAGGAATATTTTTGCTGCTACTTGGTTTTAGTCGTGCTACCTTCATCTGGTAGTTTGTCCCTTGGCCCTTCCCAGTGTGAATTGAACCCACACAAGCTTTTGCAAAGATCAGGTTCTGTATATAGAAGCAAATATCACACTTCGATGGAGGCTCTTACTACCATGATTGGAAATCTTAAGTTATAAAAAAACTGGTACACAAATTGACAAACCACAGCACAGTGGTGTTTTCTGTTAGCTTAAGATGGAATCTTAATGCCTCTGTCAGTTCTCTAGTATTTATGTCACCATTAAGACTCTGAATGGTGAGATTCAAAAAACAGTAGTATACATCAAAATACAACTTTTAAAAAGATCATTTAAATTCTGTAAACATTTATTAAGTGCTTACTACTTGTATGGCACCATACAAGACTAAGAGATGGAAAACAACCTGCCCACAAGGAGCCTAGTTTCATGGTTGGTTCATGCATTTGCTATAAGGGAGTATGAAACCGAAACCAAGGTAGCAATACTTTCTGAAGTCACTGTGACATTCTTTTCTTTCAAAGTTCCAACCAATATTTTTAATAAATGGTGGCTGAAATGGGACAATTCAGCATTGTTCTCAAAACATTATAAATTTTTCTGTCTAAAGCTAAGCAAACCCTTACATATAAAAAAAATTATTTTTAAAATATATTTTTTACGTGTGTGTGCCTCTGGGATGAAATATTGTAATATTATATGTTTGGTTTCCCTCTTTTTCTCTTCCTCTAGTTAAATCAAGATAAAGATGACTTGTATCTCCCTGAACCTAATACAGTAGGAAACTAACTTCTTTTGCTTAGAAACCCGCAGATTCTTTTGCCAGATCTGCGTTTGTTAAATAGGCCTTGTGCATGTTTAGCTGTGTGTGAGGTCTTGTATCAGTTTTCTCCTAAAATCTGCTGATTCTGAACCTGTCCTTCTTCACGAGTTCCAGATACTTGTCTTGGGAATCAGCTGGTGCCAACCTTTTTTTTTTTTTTTTTCAAGCTGCGAATAAAGCATAAAAGCATTTTGTGTCATGTCTAAGTGAACATTTGATAATAACTTTTGACCAAATCAAGTCCTTCCTGAAACCTGTTCTTACAAAGTGACTTTTAAGATCCTTTTTAAAGGGGTTCAGCTGAAAAAAAAAATCCTGTCTGTAGTGAACATTTTGTAGGCTATGGCTAAAATGAGTCCCCCCACCATCGTAGTAGCGATAGTGATAATAGAAGACTGATATTTCTAGGCCACAGTTGTCTGCCACGTACCCCATGTACCATTGTTTTCAATCAGTGTATCTTTAGTGGAAACCTCAGAATTTCTACTGCATGCCCCTTTATTTTGCTTTAAATTCTGGCTTTGTTTGGCCTTTCTTCATGGTATATGGAATGCTAGCTGTCTCTTGTTCTCTGGCAAAAACTGCATCCTTATTTCTGATAGGTTAAAAGATGCAAGGATCGATCATTGAATTAATTATCCCACATTTTATGTATTTAAGAAAAAAGCTGTTGGCATAGGAATGTAATAATGGTGAAGCCAATGCAGTTGTATCTTTGTACTGTTTTGCATTATTTCAGTCCTATGGGTGGTCCAGGGGAGAGCCGTCCTTACTATGTGTGAAACCAGAAACAAAATACCAGCGGCTACAAACTCTGTGCTGGCCTGGATAGACATACTGCATGTTTTTACATGTGGCACTTTTATGTATTATGTTAGGTTATTGTTCTAGATTGGACTGTTAAATACTGTGTTTGAGGCTGGGTTGTCATTTTTATAACTGTCTTGGTGTTTTATTGCCATTATTTATTACTTTTGATATACAGAATGAGCTGCATGCATTTATAGAGCAATAAGAGGATGTATTTAATGTGCCTTGTTTTTAACTGAATAAGAACTGAAAGCATGAATCAATAAAACTGATTAAAATGGTCCATTCACTGGCATTTTGATGTTCCTGGCAGTCACAGAAATAACTTTGATTAGTCTTGAAGTTAAAAAAAAAAGTTTGAAAAATGTTTTAAGAAACTATATTTTTAAAATGACATTTACTTGTTAAATTTTTTTGCCCTGAATTTTGCAATGCTATATCAGAAGTGAAATCTCTCCATTAGACAGATTTAATTTTTATGAGATAGCCTGAATTATTTGTATTAATTTGTAGCTGAAGCCTTTAGGGCATGAGTTCTGTATTTGTGCAATCCCGGTTTAAAATTACATCCAGCCTATTACAGCTTTGTTGGGTTTTTTGTCAGCCAGAGCCTTTCAGACTAAGCGTTCCCATGCACACTGATGAATTTTATCACAACTAAAATCAATAGAAATGAATGGGAAAGATTACATAATCCATTTTGATCATCTTACATGTCAAGTTAGTGCAGAGATGCCAAGTGTTGATAAATGCTCTGATGGAAAAAATGCTATATATTTTCATTGTCAGTAAATCAGTAAAGCTGTTATCAGTTTAAACACAAATTTTAGAATGCCAGTATTATTTTATAGGTTTTTAATTCACATATATAGAAGAGAACATCTTCTAAATTTATAGTTTAGACCTGCTGCATGAGAGCATTGTGTGTTCAAGTGCATGTGTGCTCTTCGAAAGATTCCATGAAATTGTCGTTGGAACACTTAGAAGGATGAGCTTATGGCAAACCTGTAACAAAGGACAGTCTGTTCAGTGTCTGGAAGAAACTTGTCAGTGGAAACAGTTTTTCCATTGAGCTTTCATGTCAAGTGCTTGAAGATTTAAAGTATGCCAGAATATGTTGATCTTACTTTTTAAAAATGATGCAAAATTCAGTATATTCAAAGGAACAGGAAATATGTTATTGTCATCGGTGTTTTTAGTTGATGTTTAAAATGAATAGGTTTTAACTATCCCACTATTCAGCTAACGACATGGTAAAGTTGGAAAAATCAGCAGAATCTATGGTACCCTCACAAGGAAAGGATTTCTATTTATTAAATAGAGATGATGAGGCTTTTGTGGCTTTCCTTTATTTTTAGGCCCTTGATTAGCGACCTAACTTGTGAACAGAAATGCACACAGCAAGACATATAGGGAACTTTGATAGCTCCTGAGATATTCACCTAGATACTAAATAGAGCAGAGAATCTTGTGTGTAGATCTTTTCCCAAGTCTCAATAGTTTTTCAGTCTCTTGGTTACTTAGGCTATAAGAATTGAGTTTTTTTGAGCTATGTAAAATGATTGCCTTAGGAGAATTAACAGGACAAGCTTCAGTCCTTCATATGATAATAATATTAATAATAACTAATGTTTATACAGTCAGGCAGTGTGCTACACTTTACCATTACTATCTCTTTTCGGCCTCACAACAACTCTTTGGAGGTAGATACTATTATTAACCCCTTTATACAGATGAGGAAACACTTGGCATTGAAGTGCCCAGTGTCTTAGGACCCTAGATTAGAGGACAAATCCTACCTGGCACCTTCTTACTTTTCTAGTTTTCATATCCTAAACAGTTGAATCTACAGTTTCAGTAAAATTTAAGGTGTTTACCCTGCCTCTCTAATACCTGCAATTTTTTAATTTAATAGAAATAAAGAACGAATGCCATAATCTATGTTTTGTACATTTAGAGAATGATACTTGATATAGCTATCTGAAAAAAACTTGGAGCTAAGTTGATTTGACCATTAGACATATGTATCCAATATACCTAATAATATATGGTAGCAAAAACTGCTTCCTTTAAACAAACAAACAAAAAATCCTCTAAAACCTATCCCTGATAATTTAGCTGATAAAGCACAATTAGAAGCTTTTACAAACTTTTCAAATTGATTTCTACAATTTATAGTTTTTGCTTATTGATTTAGTCCTTCATTTGGGGATGGATGCCAGGAAGAAGAGGATAGTAGACTTTGTTTGGGCATAGGTGCTTTTAAGATAAATACACCTGTTTAGGGAGATTTTCCTTTAAAGAGTAGGGGGTCATTTTTTCATAGTAATGCATTTCTTGTGCTGTTACATTTACCTTGGTGTTGGACTCATCCTCCCCATTTCTTTAACTAAATATGGCACATTTAATCTGTTTTTACTAAGCTACCTTCATCTGTTTGTCTACGTGATGCAAATG